>NC_070585.1:26263742-26634992 GCF_027409825.1 Scomber japonicus | reverse complement strand
ACCTCTAAAGTCCTGAAATCACACCAGACTAGCCTCGCTTCCACTGGCTTCTGTAACTCAATGCAATAATCTCTCTTTCAACATTTCTTTCATCTGTCTCTCTGAAAAAAAATAAGCCTGTTCCTGGGTTTTATTTTTCATATTCTAGGACAAGCTTCACAACTATTAGAAAGTGAAACCTTCAGGATTGTAATAAAAACTAAACAATTACTTTTCGAGCATAAACAACTACCATGGAAGTGTGCGTATATCACCATAACTTAGTTCTGTCCGTGTCTATTATATTCACCAATACTCACTTCTAAAGTCTATTCCCCCTCTTCTTAGCTGTATTCAGAAATATTGAATAAACAGCAATATTAGATTTCATTTTTCAAATGACTGTCCCTCTTATAGATGTATGGAGTGAACTACAGAAAATACTGTCCAATGAGGCAATGATCCAATACTGGATTTTTAGTTGTTTGTATTATTAAAAAGGTTTGGAACAGAACCAGGGACTTCTAGCAGCCCTGCAAATTATGAATCTTGTATGTGAGTAGCAAAAAGAGGCAATAATATGACGTGCTGTGTAGAGAAAGTTGCAAATACCACAGCTGGAAGCTAAGGCCAATGCAATGCCACCCTCGGCTGTTAGATGCTGGCTCCAACTGACTTAAAAAGCCCCAAGTTCTTTCTAGATGTACTTAGTCAATCATTTTCTTCAGCGAGTCATTATGGTCTCAGTCAAAGATCTAGGACCTTTAATAAGTATGGTGGTGGTCATTTTGGAAATACTGCTCCCATAATAAGATTTGAAAACTAATAGTTTGATATCTGCTGAGTGGGTTTCGAATTACCGGTCGCTTGCCCGCTGTTCTCCTCAGCTCTGGGACTTGCACTGAGTCATTGTATTATAACAATATTTTGTCCATAGGCTTAATGATACTTGATTACAATTCCAGCCTAGTTAGGATCATTTAGCAGAAGTAGCTAACGTTAGTCTAAGTGTGCACTGCTTTGTATTTCCAGTAAATCAGTATTTGCTCGCGGAGGTAGTGAGATGAGTTTCCAAAGCATGAAAGGTAAATGAAAGAGCCTTGCTTCAAACAGGAAAGGTGCAGCTAACCATAAGCTTCAAACCTGTTCCAATGCAAACCAGTGGGTGGCGTCACATCATATATACAGTCAGTGGTAAAGAGGCACAAAGTCTGCAGAGGAGGGCTTTCCTACCGACCGTCAGCGCTTGATCACGATTGTTCCTCAACCTTAAGCAAGTTGTTTTTGTCCCTTAACTTGAACCAAACCATAGCAGTCAAATCAGAAAGCAGTTTTATTTACTTATAGCTGTTTTGTAAGACACTGACAAATTATATTGTCCCGCTGGAGAAGGGAATTCAACAAACAATGACAACAATTTTGTAGCGAGAAGTGGAGTCAATATGCAACAAAAGCTCCCAGCCAGGATCAGTTCCATTTCTATTTATGTGGTATGTCATGAAGACGAGCTCATCCAGGTTAGGTTTGGAGTCTGATGGTGATGCTCTAAAAATGCATGTGTAGTTGTATTATATATCATGAGCTACTGTCTGGTTGCCATGTTAGGTGTTTTGGTGACTGAGAACTAAATTGTCTCGAGCTATACGTACTTACTGTGAAGAAAAGTTTTAGCCATTAGTCTTCATTGTAAAAAAAAAAAAGTCTGCAACACTTAATAGGACATTTTTATGGTAAATTATGGGCCCTCCTGCCAGCGGCTAAACGTCATAGCTCACTGCTTCACTGTCATGCCCATAATCCCAATAAGAAAAGGTCCTCTTGGATATTATTGCCAGAGTAACTAGGTCGGGTTCAATTCCCTTTCAGATAAATGTACAACTTGCATATTGCATAAACTTAATACACTGTTTTCTACAATAAGAGTTTTCTGCTTATTTTAACACTTTATTTCACACGTATGAAAACAAACCGAGGTGCAATTGCTTCAAATTGACGGTTTATTTTAGTGTTTTATTTGTCCTTCATGTCATTTGTTGTTAGTTGAAAGCACTCAATAAACAAACATTGACTTGGTGCAAGTGAAGTAATGGCACACAATAATATTTTTTAAGAAGAGAGTCCTCTGTGTTGTTGTGTTCAAATGAATTGTAGGTGCCTCCTAATGTGCTTTACTTTCATGCCAGCAGGCTTTCTTTTTCTTTTCTTTTTTTTTTTTTTTTTTTTTATTTCTTGCAAGAGTAGGCGTCAATTATTTTAGATATTGGATATTGTTTTAAAACGAAAAGGCTACCATTCCCGGCAGCCTCAGAAGAACCACATTATGTCGTTAAAAGGCCTATCTCTTTCTTCTCTGGTCACACAGTGCAACAAAACCACTGCTACTGGATATTTTCATCAGAGTCTTAGCACACTGTGCATACACCCACAGATTCACACATGCTGCATTAGAAAAAAAAATCATCAAGAGAATAACAGAAAAGAAAAAAAAAATGAATTCACATCAGTTCGAGGCTTCATTATTGATTGGCATGATTCCAAAAGGTTGATTAAGAGAAGAGAATAGACAGTCTCACTGGTATTATCCTTGTCTTTGGTTCTTGCTTACTCTGAGTTCACTTTGATGGGGATTTCTGCTTTGTTTAAATTGCATCAGTTTTCTTCTTAAACGGCTAATTTGTGGGAAGAAAAGTTACTGTGTGTCACGGCGGTAACATATAAATAGTTTTCTTTCTAATAAGAGTTCAAGTGGTATTTACAGCTGGTGTGTTTTCATGCATAAATGGACGTGACTCCTTTACTCATTATCATAAAATGTTTAAAATACAGTACCAACTAATTAAACAACCAAAAAAAAAAAATGAATAATTGATGATGAATTTGCTTAAATATATGATGGAGACAATTCTACAAAACTACTATAAGGTTCGTTGTTAAGCTGGTATTATAAGCTTAACATAAACAGCAGTAAGAAAAAAAAAATAGGAGAAAATTCAAACCAAAGGGGAAATTCATGTGACAGGTAAGTAACACCTTTCTTTTGTCTTGACAATACATTAATGGGTCCTGATAGGGGGTTGTCAGCTACATACAGACAAGGTGCCACTGCCTCTTGTCATGGGAGTGGAGTGACTATTTCTCATAATTGCAATTGCCTTTAAAATGAACCGGCTTGATCGACCTCACTCATATCTCCAGGACGCTGGAAGAGATTGATTAATCATTTTCAGCCCTAGGTAACACGCATCCTTGCTAATATAAACATCTTTTTGCTTGAATGTGTGGTAGCCACCGTCGTTTTCACCTCACTCAACTCTAACTCAGACTGGTGGCATCCAATCTGATTGGTTGCAAGAAGCACAGAGAGGAATGGAGGCCAGTGGCAGAGAGGCAATGATAACAGGCTTATCATCAGGTGAGAAATAGACAGAAATAGTAAAACAGTTTTCTTAACAATCAACTTGGTAAACTCAAAGAGGCTTAATGGACATTGGGCAATAAGTAAGAAAGTGTATAAGATAGCACAACATGGCCTACAATTAGACTTTGAATTGATTGATTAGCTTAATAACTGCTAAGAAACACTGAACAGGGGACTCATGAGGCCTGGCAAACAGACAACCTGCATTAGTTAGGTGGAATTGTAGTTAAATGTCAAAATAGAAAGGGGTTTAAAGGGTTAGGTAGTATTATTGGTGTGAATCATGCATGTGAATACAGAACACTGTCTGTCAGTAAAATCAGTAAGAAGTTGATCTTTATGTTTTTAGGTTTTAGAAAGAGAGCAAAATAAACAATGTATTCTTTATTTTTATTCTTCTAGTTATGTTTTTTGAGGAACTGATACATTTTCCTGTAACGTGAATGTAGCATGAAATTTGATTATTTAAGATATATGAAGTTATATTTTTAGACTTTTTGTATAATTTGAAAATGAACAGATCTCATTAGTAGTATCATTTCTACAAGTAAGAATATAATATTAAATAAAGTTACAGTTTTTTCAGTTTTAAGTTTTTGTCTTTTGGTCTAAACATTTATAATATGAATATGAACTTTCTATTTCTAAGCCTAAACAACACTATTATAGCTGCTCAGGTGTATGGCTTTCCAGCATCTTGTTTGTATCCATTCCTCTGAAAAACTACATAAGCTACAAGAAGAGCAGGTACATAATAATGTTTCTATTCTCTTTTATTTATTAATGCCTCAAGCTGAGCTGAGCTTTTTGTAATAAAGTTTATTTTCAGTTCAATTTGAACAGTTGAGTAACTGTTGTAGTGTTTCTTTAGATTTTAAAAGGTCTATAAGGTCTACATGTGTCTGACTGCCCCTGCAGGATGAGACACACAGGCTTTTCAGAAGAAAGCATGTTACAAACGGGAGTGTTCGGAAACTCTGCGGGAGCAGGCAGAAGTGGGATCATGGATTGGCGGGAGCAACCGGTAATAGTCGGTAATCCTTCTGGAGCGGGCAGCCGGTGGATTGAAAAAAAAAACCCAGTCCCTTGTGAACCTGTAGGTCAAACCTTACCGACTGAGACAGACAAAGACTTTTTTGTGTTACCACAGAATGAAATGAGCACCTCAGACTGTCACCAAGCTTCATCAAAACCTGTGTGCTGTGAGCTTCTCAAAGCTGGTATTTACAGGATGCCTGTCACTCACACGCTGCTTGTATCCAAGGCCAGTGTAACAAGTTTCATAACACAGGGTTAACAATACAAAAACCTGGATTTTTCAGAAAAGGAAAAAAAAAAGTAATTAACCTGTTTAAAAAACAGATTCATGAACACCAGAATGAACTCACACAGCCTCACAATCAGCATTTCCAAACACTTTGGAGCCTTTTCAGAGAGTTTCCACTTAAAACTCTGAAAGGGCTTTGCTTCCTGAAGAAAGGGTCCAGTATTTTACTACAAAGACTTTAAAACTTGAATGACAGCGATCCAACTAGGGGTTAAAAAAGTGTTGAAAATATTTACTAATTGATTGATTAGTCAAAGGAGACAGCAACTATTTCTATTGACTGATCAACTAAGTCTTTTATCTTGAAAAAAAGCCAACTATTGACCACATTCAATTCTTCAAATATGAAAGATTTGTTATGTTTCTCTTTTTAATGTCATAGCTTTACATTTAACACAGACAAAACAAGCAATCTGAGGATGTGAACTCGGGCTCTGGCATCTACACTATTCATTTATTACTCAATTAATGGAAAATAATTATCACCAGATTGATCAGTAATGAAAATAACTGTTAGTTTGTATTTTGTTAAGCTCTTGGGGGGAAAGAGGGCACTTACATTGTTTTGCCTGCTTATAGACATTAGATTATTATTATTATTTTTTCAGTTTTCCACATCTTCCCAGTACTGTCCCTGCACAAGGCTCACTGATTGTGCATTGTTTTCAAAGGGTTTATTGTCATTTTGTCCTCGTCCTTACTCTCTGGAACTCTACATCCATCATTTCAATACAATTAAATCCATCAAAATTTGATTAGCACATTGTCAGCTGTCAAATGTCATAAAAATAACATGAGCGTGGTTTACAATAGATGGCAGTGTAGAACTATCCAGGAACAGGAACACACAGAAAAATGTTGAGGCTACATGCAGAGTATTTTGGTTTAAATCTGTAATTTCTCTTTCTCTCGCTTTCTCTCTCTCTCTTTTTTTTTTCTCCGTCTCTCTTTATGGCCGATCTAGCGCTGTGGTTCCCAGGCTCGGGCTCGACTGTCAATCAGCAGCAGCAGCCTACATCTCAGCGCAGCAGCTGAGCCAGGGCCGCATCATCCTGCCTGCCAATCACCGCTCTACACCTTCAATCCATCCTATCCATCTCTCTGTAAAGCAGCTTCGCACACACCATTCTCCTCCCCTCCCTCCCCCCTCCTCCTCCCCCTCCCCACTCCTCCCCTCCTCCTTTCAAAACAACCCCCTCCACAGAAGCATTGAGATCCCCCTTTAACTCTCAAACCAATACACACACACACACACACACACACACACACACACAAACCAACACTCACTTGCACAAACACATTCACACACACACACACACACACACACACACACACACACACAAACATTCCCTGTCGCTTAAACAGAGAAAACACACTCACAGTAAGATACAGATACAGAAGCACAGATACACACAAACACAGGCGCAGGCCGACTGCACCACTCCCATACCTTCATTTGGGACTCCGCCTCTCCTTCTTTTCATCTTACCACCCAATTCAATAATACAGCCCCGCTCCAACCAGCCCTCCGCTGTCAATCTTTTATTCAACAGAAAGGGAGATCACAGCACTAGACTTATCCTCCTATCTCAGACCTCCATTCGGCTTCTTTCACACAGATAGTGTATGACCTGCACAGAACTGTCTGTAAACATAATTTTGATTATGGGGCTGAGATTTGATGTGTTTCGCACTGGGGTGAGACTGGCTACAGTACAAAACATCATTAAAATATATTGGTTAAGACTTGCTATTAACATTATTTAAAAATAGCATAAAGACACATTAGATTTCAATAAAGTTATGATGTTAGTGGAAATGGGCTCAAGCTGGAATTAAACTTTATTATTTGGCTTTGCAGGAGACATATTTATGATTGGCCAATGGGGTGCATCTTATTTCTGAACTGGAGACTTGTAATCAAATTAATGAAAGCATAAAAAAAGCTGCATTAAAAACTAAAGTACCAATTTATATTGAGTGAAATGTATAATTTAATGTGAGAGGATGAACCAACAAATAATTATGAGCCAACTCTGCCATTCTGCACCTTCTTTTTAGCTCATCCATGTAGTGTTTGGTGAAGTCCCACCACTCTCATCTACCTAGTGTCTGGTAGCAGTTTCATTTGCTCCAGTAAGCCTGCCTTTACGACACCAAATGGCAAATATAATTAATTACCAGCTGGTTAAGGAAGCAGCAAGTTTAACAGCCAAAAAAGATTGATATATTTCTCAGAAAGTGGTGGAGACCAAACTAGAGCTATAACGGAAGCAAATATTGGACATAACATTCCTCGGGTACAAAAAATGTTGCTCGAGTGGGATTACAATGTTGCTTTGTTCTGTAAGATAGGTAAGAAAACATATGTCAGGGTTATGTATTTCCTGTCACCTATTTTTTGTCAATTACTGCAGTTTTGAGAACGCTTTGTGACAAATATACGTTACTTCCCTGTTAATATATACCTAACTAAGTGTAGAAGGTGCTATATTATAACCTTAGTTCAGCACCTTGTCTCAGATCTGCTACAGTGTAGTTGGATGTTGACTGCATTTCCATCGGTGCCTTGTTAAAGTTTGGCTGCAGTAGCTTGTTTGTAATAAAACCATTTGCTTCCATATGTTGTGTAAAATCACTAACTCCTCCCAGAGGTATTTTTATGAAGGAATATGTATAAAATGATATAAAACAGCACCTTATATCCTTTGCTATCCTTTGCTAAATTCAACCTTGAGACATGATTCAAACAGAATGTAAAATCTTATACTGTACATGTATAACTGGACTGAAGTCTGTGAGAAATAATCAAATACTATATATTAAAATAGAATTTAAAAAAAAACTATACAGTAACTTTCTAAAATTGCTTGTCATGATGTTGTTTAAAGACAGGGTATAAATATTATGATGCTTAGAACTGCACATAAAGTGTTTATTGATTCAACATTTCCCAGTTTTAATTCACAGCACCAAGTGTGTTTCTTGTTAAGCTTACTTCACGACAGAGGCAGGCCAGTTTATTCCTTCACACGTATTAAAGCTGTTTCCCTGTGTTTTTCGTCCTCCTCATTATGTCCTCATGCTTGCTTAAAGATTATTAGCGGTGGTCATTTATCGCTGCAATTATTGCGTGCTGCAATGCAAGAATAACTAGATGAATTGTAAATGTGTTGTGAATCACTTTCGCAGTTTGCCCTGAACCAGCCCACTAAACATGCAGAGTTTTCCCTCTCTTGTTTGAACTACTTCTAAAATGAGCCTTGCTCTTTGATTGCATCATGGAGTGCAGCTTTCATCAGATGCCTCATAGATTGCAGAGCCAGACAAGGTACTGGGGCGAATGTTTAGGCCATGGCAATTGGGGGTATAATTAGATACTGTTACTGAATATTCGGTGTAGAAAACAATAATTGGCCTGCACCGAAGGAGAATTGTTTTACACCCGTACAGCGGTACACAGATACGCACCAAAAAACTCTCCCTTTAACAATGAAACGCAATGCCCAAGTGAAACATTAAAAATATCAATTTTATCAAAGCAATATACTGTTGTGGCGGTGTAAGATATTAATAACTTTTAATTGCAAAGACGCTATAAAATATTATGACATATTTGAGACTACAGATCCTCAGTGCTCATATTCAGTGCTCGTCAGATCTTTGTAAGAACAAGATGAGGCAGCAAGAAATAATGCAGTCTGTTTGGATAAGCTGCTTATGTCGTCTTCCGACATGGTTATTGTTACTGATACATATAGATTACAATTAGACACAACAGATGATCTGGTGAAGTTTGAGGCTCCTTTTCATTTGTGACACAGGGTGGAAAATTATTCAGCAACCACATGCTGTCGCTGTCAAGTTTGCCGACTACCATTTTAACAAAATGTTACATGAAGGTCTTACATCTGATTCTCAAGTTAGCTGGTAGAGAAGTAAAATTGCTCATATGTACTGTACAGGGGACAGCTCTGGCTTAGCATTATATTCACCATTTACCAGCACTTGAGATTTGGGTAAAAATGAATGACTATTTTCATGATGAATTAGTCTGTATATCATATTTCAATTACATTTGTTTTATTTGTAAAATGTGAAAATGTTGTGAAAAATGCCACACACAACTAACCCTAACCTCTTCAAATATCTTGTTTTATTCTAAACAACGCTACAACACCCAATGTGATCAATTCACAATATAAAACTGAAAAAATATGAAATCTTTACATTTCAGAAGCTGCAACAGCTAACACTTCAGAGAAACACACAATCACAGAGCCACAAGAGAACCGTTACTATGTAAAAATCTATCTGGTCTATATTAACAGGCAAAATATTGTTAGTGTTCTGTCCTGGAACATCTGAATGTCAAACACCTTCTACCAACTAAGGCTGTTTTGCTTCCTCAAAACCTTCCTTCAACCTAAAGCCGTTTATTTTTATTTTTTAATTAATCAGATTTTTGTCTTTCAATGAATCATGCTGTCTATTAGATATTGAGGAAAAATGTGGAACATGCAGTCCACAACAGTCCAAACCCCAAATATATTGAGTTTACAATCATTTAAAAAAAAAGAAGGCAACTCATCACATTTCATTGCTATTACTATGATAGAGACTAAAACAACAGTGATTAAGATTCATCATTGTTTACAGCTAAAGGAAGGCTATGAGAGGTCAGAAATGCACACTTGTGACTGTAAGGTTACTGGTTCAAATCCCACAATCACTGAGAAAATGAAGTGGGGAAATTTCTCTTCACTTTCATCAGCCAACCATCCAAGTGTCTTAACCCCAAAATCTCTCTGAGCATGGGGGGGATTCAATCAGGGCCAGATTATCCATGTATCGCATCAGTCGAATGCCCGGGGGCATCACCCACTTTACGGTGCTGGGAGGCACAAACGTGAAAGAAAAAAGAAAAGTGTAAATAGTTTTCATATTCAGAAACAGCAGCTACAATGTTTACAAATTACTTGATTTAGCTTTTTTTTGTCATTGTTCCCATTAAAAAGAATTAAAGAGAGATGTTGTTTTTTCCAGTAATAATAGTAGTACTGCTTATTGCTAATGGAAAATGTGTTCAAAGACAATTTTACTTTTATATTCAAGAATGCTACACTTCATACAATAGTTAAATATTTTATTTTCTGTTTTAAAAAAGGCCGGAAAGAAAATCAGGACCTTTATGAATGTTGTTTTCTGACCAGAAAAACCAAATATGCCTTTTTGTTTGTGGATTTTTAAAAGAATATGAAATCAGTATTCTGTTTTCATTCCCTTAATTTCTGTTTCTGAAAACAACAAAACAACAAAAACAACCAGAATTTCTAGTAACCTTCATATTGCAATGAACAGTCTCAATATGCTTTCCCTGTACCTGGTGCTCTGTGATCATCCGGCTGTCGGAATGGTTGTTTGTTATTATTATTGGGCTTGTTATACTTGGGCTAGTATATGTGTGTAATTTCTCTCTTTTTTTTAGTCATACTATTTAGCATGATGTGTTGCATTAGGATGTGAGTCGCATTCAGTTTGGAGCGTCAGTGTAAGATCTAATATGGCTAATGTCTATCTATGGTGTCTTACATTTGTCTGTAGTATATGTGCTGAGCCCGTACTTAAGCAATAAGTTTAAGTCTTTATGGTATCCCACAGTGTATTTCACCTTTTTTCATGTTAGGTGGTAGGAGGGGGTCACTTCAAATGTGGTCACCCTAGGGCACCAAGCTGTGTTAATCTGGACCTGGATCTAACAGGCTACACACTAAAAACGTTATTATGCATTAAGATATCTAGTAAAAATCATATGTTATATTATATTATGTTACTGGAGAAAACGAGGTGGAACTCATTTGTCAAAAACAAAAAGAGACAGAGATAAAAGCCTCATAGAGGAAACAAATGCTTTGGCTTTCATCCTCCCAACAATTAACAGACAGGCTTTTCCAATATGATCTATTTCCTCTGAGAAGCCACAGTGAACACCAGCTGGAGACGAGTTACAAAACACCTAAACACAGGTCCATGCAATAAAAAAACAGATTAGGTAAATTGGCTTTTCTAATTTTTCCTCTGCTGAACGTTATGAAATTAGAGCACCTCAGAATGGAGTGAAATTATTGTTTCCTCGTAATTATCGTATAAGCCACTGCATGACTCGAAATATATAATTCAATTTCAAAAGGGATTGGAGTTTTTACACTTATACTTCCATACATTACACAATGACTGTCTCTGTGGAATAATAAATACATTATGACTGTTTTAATGGAATATTATGCAAACATGTTAATGAATATAACCTCAGATACACCCATATGTGTTTTGCTGTATAATAAGACACAAATACAAAACCTTGCCCTTTTCATTTGCTTAGCATGTTTGATCTTTAAAGATACAAATATTCTCTCTTCATTTTCGAAATGCCATGACAGATGTTGTGTGATACTGTAGAGCTAAAACAAGCTCTATAATAATAACCACAAATCTTTGCGCACTAGACCGCTTTAACCTTCAGATTCTCATCCAAGATCTAAACTTCTTAAAAAACACATTGTCCTTCACATATCTGTCTGAAGAGACAGAGAGAAAGAGAGAGAAATATATATATATATATATGAGGATGTTGTGATTTCTTGTAACTCTTTCAACATGTCGGCATTTTTAAACACTGGTAACCGCTCTCCAACTCCTACACCCTCACATCTCCACTGGTCAGTGCTGTTCTGACCTGCCAGCGATAACGACATATATCTGTGCTTTTCACAGGGCTGCAAGCAAAGATTATTTCACAGTAAAGCCACTGGCAGTCACATTTACATTTTATATGTTTAGGCTGATGTTCTTGTGCAGAGTGACTAACAATGAGCGCAACAGCAGAGTGAGCTTAAATGTGTAGACTGCAAGCGGTAAAATTAAAAAGAAAAACCCAAAGAACACAAGAGACCAAAGCCTCCTGATAACAGGCAGTAGTACAGAAAATCCCTGTGCCACCAGAGTGATTCTGTATAATAGAAAAGGTGAAGAAATAAGCTCCAGGGAGAAAAGGTAGAGAATTCAGTTGTGTTGATGTTTTTTTCCCCCCTTAAAAATATATATATTCACATATTAGAATACTGTAGCAGTCTAGCGCTCTAGATACATGCTGAGCAACATGTTGGTGTATTTACATTTAAATACATTATTCCTCTGTGTGCATTTCGTCACCCAACTTGTTCATATTCTACAGTTACAGTCTTGAAAAAGTGCACATTTTTATAGTATATTTTCCCAGGCTACTCACCACACTGCCAGACTTCACTGCGTAGCATTCTGAGTACACATACTTACAATTCTGGCTTTGAAGCAGCTTTAAGTTTTCACTATTTTATTTCAGTTTTACTACTTACAAAACCTACTTATTGTCCAATTCCATTAGATATCATTACACATCTGCATCTTTTAAACCTGCTGCCCTTCAACAGAAATAGTTGTATGTCAGCTACAAATGTCTCAAAATCAAACACTAGAATATTAAATATTAGTTCAGTGTCTTACATTTTACAAATGGCATTTCATTTAAACAATGACACTATGAATTTTCCTTTTTTTATTTTCTAAGTGGCAGCATAACTTAAAATAGACTGCATTTCAAAACAGTTTATAAAGTTACTGGTATAAGCTATAGATGTGGTTTTGTTTACCTTGTTTTCCACATTTGAAATGAAGCCAGTTGCTAAGATACGCTAATCTTAGCATGTAGCATGAAAGCTAATTTTCTGAAGTGAACTCTTAGATTGATTTTAGTGTCCATGCTGCCATCATATATTGAGTAAGGTTTTCAACAGGATACCCCCCCCCCCCCCCCCCGCCCCACCACCACCCCCCAAAAAGAAGTATTTTAAGCAGCGGAAGTCCTCCTAACCTTTACCTCATTGTAAGTTGTAGCTAAAATAACACCAAATAGCTAACTGTGTTCATAATGGCTATTGCAGTATGATTCATTAGACTTCTTATATACACTGTTGCCAGAGAAAACAACATCACTTTCTGACGGTGTCATTTTTAGTTTTTCTTTCGAGTCAAATCTGTTGATGGGTACATACGAGGGTGGTGAATTTTTCCTGGAAGATGTGGTTGCATGTGTGCGTGTGTATATATGTGTGTAACTAAGTGCACCTGAATGTGAATCGAGGAAGGCTTGCGACTGACGGTGAGTCATCATCGCCATGGTGTTAAGCCTCCCGTTCCCGGGGGAACAGGGTTACCGTCTCTACACCACTGGGGATTTTTATTTTTACATTTGAAAAGCAAACCAGGACTCAGCTCACAACAATCCTTCACTCCCTCTCTCTCTCTCTCTCTCTCTCCTTGCTCTCTTCCTCCTTCATGACTGTTCTGAATTACACACACACTAACTCACACAAACACACACACAAAGCAGACGCTACACGCATCTGCTCATTTCAGGGCACCATGTCCTTATCTATGTCTGTGTGAAATTCAATATGTTTCAGATATCAAAACATGAACCTATGCAGATGAGATGAAGGGGACAATATCACAAACTCAATAACAGCCTCTGCTCTGTCATTTGCTGCTAAAGATACAGTTTGGAGGTTTTTAGAGTTCAACGTGCATGTGTTTTAAAAGGTTGCAGGGTCCTGAGCTTCAGGAAGAGTTCTAGAAATACTTTGTCTAAAAAAATGAGAACATAACAAGTCATCCTACCTGGAAACTTAACTTCAAGCAACAGTTCAACATTTTTGGAATCCGCTTCAGTCTGCGAGTTAGAGGAGATGATTGATACAACCCTCATGTCTCTACATTAAGTACTGAGATAGGGCCAGGAGGAGATTAGTTTAGCATAAAGACTGGAAGCAGAGGGGACACATGTGGCCTGGCTAAGTTAAAAAATATGCCTACTTAGTTCTAGCTTTAGTTATTACAATAGTTGTGGTAGAGTACATGGCACAACTGCTTTTTGGTGAGCAATTTATATAGAGCTACAGTAGTTGATTAATTAGTTGCCAACTATTAAATTAATTGGCAACTGTTTTGATAATTGTTTCATCATTTGGGGTTTGTTCTTTAAGAAAGAAATATTCAAGTTCTTTGGTTCCAGCTTCTCAAAAGTGAATATTTTCTTGTTTCTATGATAGTAAACTGAATGTTTTTGAGTTGTAGACTGTTGATCAGTAAAAAAAAGGTATTTTCATTTTGGGCTTTGGGAGATAGTGATTGTAATATATCAATATTTCTACCACACAGCTAATCGAGTAACCAAATAAATGATTGGTAGGTTAAGACACGAGGGGGGCATCGATCTTCTTCTACAACTCATGGAAAGAAAATAAATAAGGGTACACTCATTTCCAAAATGTTCCTTTAAGGATAACATGGAGAGATATAAAATTAACTCTTACAATCATTCCAGGGAGCCAATAATTTCAATAATCTATTCAGTAACTGGTAGTAGTTACAGAACAAGATCAATGCCACCCTCGTGTCTGTGTGCTAAGTATGGAGCTGGATCAGGAGGCGTTGATTTTAGTGTAGCATAAAGATTGAAAGCAGTGAGATACAGTCTGGCTTAATCCATTATTTTAAAGAAAATACTGATTTAATCCTCAAGAAAAAGCATGTGTGTCTCCTGGATGATGTAAGGATACTATATGTTTATATCAGTTTAATTATATAAACTTGATTTGAAGAGAAATGAAGTTCCTCCCATTAGTTTGATATGGCAGATGACTGTACATAAAACTGAAACCAAAGAGCCTCCGTCACCATTTCTACGGAGAATGCCATATTTCCTTACTTCATCCAAAATGACAAAAGTAAACTGATTATAACTAACTGCTAAATGTTTGAAGTTGTTGCTATGAAGTGAAAATCTTAGTATTGCATGTATCAATTTTAAGCTTTGTGATTGTTTCTAACCACGATACTCCTTTGGGGTCTTAGAGAACTTTTTTTTTCTAATGTAGTTGCTCATCTTTTGTACTAATGGTTCATATTTTCAAGCTTTTGAGCTGTCCATTTACATTGACTTATTTGACGGTTTTGTCCAAAGTGACAAATAATAATCTAAGTTACAGTGGATCAAGGAGAAACCTTCGAAAATAAGTGCCAGAACGCACATGAAACTATGTGCCATTCAGATGACACTCTGCAAGAATTTTTTTTTCAGATTGACACTCAGCTAAAGAATAAGGTGATTCAACTGAAATATTGTGCTCTTCATAAATAGAAGAGGAAAAACACAGCTATATAAATTAAAAAATGAAGATTGTATTATCTGTGGTCTGCTGAAATATTATAGGTGTCTTACTGTATCTCTTTGGTCCATCTTCGAGGCAGAAGGAGAGTGTGAGGGTGGCGTCCTCCTCAAAAAACTCTGTAGCAAAGGCGTCCCACCACAAACTGTCACTTTCCTGTTAGAAGACAAAGAGGATCAGTGGTCATTATTCCAGGTAGAGAGAAGTAGGGCTTCCTCTGGGTTAAACAAGACAATGTACTATATGAGTTTTGTACAAGAATCATCATCATCAGCATCTCTTAAATACAGACTATACTTTGTTCGTAGATTGGTAGATGGGTAACAAGAACAAAAGAAAGAATAAGTGTAGGGATATGAATGATTATACAAATAAAAATAAAATATCTAATATATTCTGCAGGGATATAGTGTGTAAAATCACTTCAGTTGCCCCGCTGTTCTCTAAAAGCAGCATATTGTTGGCTCATTTTGATATGAAACTCTTGATTTTCCTCTATTATTTAATAACCCAGTGAATTTCCTTTATCCAGGTTGTTGCTTTCACACTATTGCCTTTTTTTAACATAAATTCAATATTGATTCATTCTGATAAGACAAAGATATTGTGACCATGCACGCTTTTGTATGAAACGAGATTAAAAAAACAGAACATTGTTTTTTGATATATGAAGTCAGCAGTGCAGCATCTTTATTTTAGATTGTTTTGTTTGGTATTTTTCTTTAAAGGGAATTTTATGGGCTTTACTTAATTCATAGTTTGGAATTTGGAGTTGGACAAAGGGCTTAAATGGTTGAGTATGAACAGTAAAACGGTCAAATGCATTATACTGTATGCATGAACAAATTAAGACCTAGCCAACAAAAAGACATCCTGAGATAGAGAGAAAAAAACAGAACCATAAAAGCTTAAAAAAACTAATTAAATATGAAAATCAGGTTTAAAGAGGTGATTTAAAAGAGGATGCTGGCTGCTGGCCTAGGCATCTCATACAGGTTGGGATAAAGCCAAAGCCTGGTAACACCCTTTACTTTTCTTAACCCAGGACTTTGGAGGAGCCCTGCCTGAGGCTCCTACAAGTCTGAAATACAAGCTGAGGTCCAACAGCTGTATATTACTGCTTCTTCTACCTTCTACAACAGTTGAGGATAATTTGAGCTTGTACTGTACCTTTAAAAGAAAAGAACCATTATCATTATTTCCTGTACACGTTTTTTTTCCTTCTTTTTTATCATTATTTTCCATAGTTATCATGTATCAATACCAAATAATTTTACTTAAACTGAGTTCATGAACAGTTTAAAGTTAATAACACTATATATGTGACCTGGTCTTGGTAGTGGCAGATTTTGCCATTCCTGCAATTGATTCAGGTTGCCTACCAAAGTATGAGAGATTCACATGAAAAAAAATGCACATGTAATATAGCACAATTCTATCTCATTAATATCAACCTCACTGTCACTGTTTGCTTTCTTTTCACCATATTAGAGCTACTAGGGTTACTGTAATTCAAACTGAATGTGCTACTTCTTCAATAAAGTAACACAAGTTTGTCTGGCTGCTCTGTAAACAAATACACCAGCTGCTCTTCTGTTGTATTTGTGACAAAGCAGCTGCTCAAAGAGTGTTCGTCGTAGTATTAAACCACACTCGCTGTCACCACGGTAACCATGGATGTCACCAAATCAACCAGGACTGATCTCCTAAGAAGTGAAAGAACTGTAATATAAGGCAGGAGTTGTAGTGACACTTTTATTAGTAGATGTAATAGTAGCAATAAACGTAGTAGTAACATTGTTGGTAATATGTGACAGTAGCTTTATAAGTAATACCAACAATAGTTATAGTATCCACAGTAACAGCAGTAACAGTATCATTAGTATAAGTAGTATATAGTAGTAGAGGTGGTTATTATAACATAACATTGGTAGTTGGCTGTGAGTATTTCTAAAGTAGCTGTAGTAGTAATAGCAATAACAGTAGTAAGTGCAGTAATAATAGTAGTTTCATTGAAAGAAGTAGTATTCGTAGTGGTAGAGGCAGGAAGTGCAGTAGTGGAGTAGTAGTATTGTTAGCTGTGCAACACAATAGTAGCAATAGTAATCATGATTGTATTATGATTATTATTAGTTGCAATGTTAGTAGGGGATGAGGGTTGTAAGACTAGTACTGGGCTATTAGTATTTTTAGTAGAACCTGCAGTAACAGTAGTAACTGTATAGTAACTGCAGCATTAGAAGTAGTACTAGTAGTAGTTGCAGTAATTGTTAACTGTAGTAGTTTTTGTAATAAGCAATACATACAGTCATCTCATCACAGCACAGACAGCAACTCAGTGAGGAAACACAATCATGTAAATCTCTTTGGCCTGAAATTATCCACTAACAGCCTTTCACCCCCCCAACAGTCAAACCTCAGATAATGTTGGCGGGATGACCCACCACTGCCCCCCTGCCCCTCTGCCCTCCCCCATTCAGACACCGACATTCAACTGACGCTAATTTCCTGTGACACATTATGACAGATCACCAGGTTTCATTCTGCGTCGGGCTGAGGGATGGCAAGCACTTCCCAGATGTTGACAATTAGCGTTGTCACCGTCGAGTAGTGTCAAGCCCAATAAGCTGCGACCGGGGCGCCCCGCAGGTCAATGTGTCTCAAACTCAATGAGCCTGATGCCAAGAGGAAGAGATGTGGTGTGGATGACCTGAACCTGGACATTCATCGTGCCGGTCAATCAATAGGTGATTATGAGTTAGAGGGGAAGTGCTGTAGCTCGACCAGTCAGCCGGACTGTGGATACAGACTGAAATGAGACTCTGCTATAAATTACATAGAACAAGGTAGTTTTAGCATTAATGAGGCATCTTGGAAGATTCAAATTGGTCACTTTTGTAAAGGTTAATAAAAGAGCAAATTAATTGTTATTTTCATTCATATTTACTTTCATTTAAGTCTGTTATTTTTATTTCAAAATGCTACCGAATCTAACTTTGTGCTACTTTAAGTGCAATTATTCAATATTTTGTTCAAATTCATTATTATCCCATGAATGATGCTTGCCAATCTATAATAGGATACATTCTTCATACAAGTAGGGCTGCAACTAATGATTATTTTCATAGTCACTCAATTTTTACGAATGATTTCATTATCAATCATAACTCAAATATGTTTGTGATGAATCATTTTACCTACAAATTGTCAGAAAATAGTTCAAGGCAAAAGGTGAAGTCTTCAAATTGCTTAATTTTTCGGACTAACATTCCAAATCTGAAATACTCAATACACAAATGTTTGGTATTGTGTGTAATAAATGACCCAATCAATCAGGTATAATTGATTATAATTCAAAATACACCACAAATGTTAAAGCTAACGGTCTAAAATCTGTAACAGTACAGCATTCGTGGCTTTCCTCTGAACAAAATGCTGAGCTAAATGTTGCAAATGATGCAAGTTTCATCAAAAAGGGAAACCAGCTGTGTCAGAAACATCATGTGTAGCATAAAAATGTCTTGTAATTACAGCTCTCCCATTAGGTCAATCAGTGTAATTGTGCAAATGCCAGAACAGAGCGAAAATGCATTACACACCTTCACTGTAAAACAAACCAATATGTGAATACATGCCAGAGTATTGCCTGGCATGTATTCTCCTATTCATATGTGTGTGTGTCTGCGTGATATGTGGTGTTTAAGGGAGCATGGCCAGTGTGTGTTCATGTGTTACAACGTACTACAACATCACAAACACATCAAAACAAAACCACCTTTGCCTGGAAACCTTTATTTGAAATGGAAATATGTCGGTCAAACACACACGACTGACTGGCCGTCCAGTCGTAATGAACTGCATGACCTGCCGTGTGTGTCTGTGTGTGTCTCTGTGTGTGTGTGTGTGTGTGTTTGGCCGATTGTGTCATACTGTGAGGATCAGCAGGTGTGTGGTGTCTGTTTTGTGTGAATACATCTATTTCAGAGAGGCGGATTGAGAAGAGCGTCACACCAGGACAAAACTGAGAGAGGGAAAGACGGTGAGTGAGAGATAAAAAAAGAAAAAAAAAAGGAAAAAAAAAGAGTGAGACAGAGCGAGGCTGACTTTGGTGCTACTCAGCATTCAGATTGAGTTCAACACATAATCCAGTACCATGAGGGGGCGGGGACTCCTGGGATTGACAGTCAAGCGAAGGGTGAACAAGACACTCTACACACAAACACACACACACACACACACACACACATAGCTCTTAACAATCTTACCATGCAGCAATGGGGATCCTGTTCGATTCAATACATTTATATATTCTGCTGCTAGGACTAATTAAAGAAATATGACTAAAATGTAACTCAGAGATCAAAACAGCTCAGAAATATAACCAACATAACGGCATCTGTAGTATACACTGAAGAATATTATTCAACATTGTGTTATTATCAACAAATCCCATTAACACATTAAAACCATTTATTTCTTTTATTATCAATGAATCTACAAATTGCCAATTATTTTTTACGATTAATTGTTTCTCTTTAAAAGGTCAGAAAATACTGAAAAATGCCTGTTTCTTATTTCACCTAGCTCATGGTGATGACTTCAAATGTCTTGTTTTGTTTGATCAACAAACCCAAAATCCACACATATTCAGTTCACTATCATGTAGAATGAAGTAAAGCCTCAAAATCTCAAATTTAAGGAGCGACAAGAAGCAAATTTTTGGGTGTTTGTTTAAAAATTGCCTAAAATGATGATCAAATGAGTTGCCAATTAAGTTTCTGTCGATCCACTAATCAATGAATCATTGTAGCTCCACTTTCAACCATTTCTTTATCTAATTAGTTCCAACTGAAAGTCTTAAATGTATACTTTTATTTTATGTTATTTTCAGGGGATACATTTCACTAGCAGGTTAATACATATATATAAAGTATAAATGATAAATATACTTCAGTGCTCATGTTTAAGGTAATGAAGGAGCATGTCAGAGTGCAATGGTGTGGTTCATTTATGTTAGAGCATCCCAGCTACATGATGATAACTCTTTAAGTAATTGTACGAAAGCCAACACACAAAGACTCTCTCTCTCCCTCTGCTGTAACAGCTGTATATCCAACTGTATGGAAATAAACACGCCCCCCCTACTAAAAGATTCTCTGACCTGGAATCATTACCATAGCGTACCGACCCAAACCAGCGGAGGCTTCACTTCCCCATAGTAATGGTTCATAAAAGCTTTCATGATAAATTACATATGCACAAATGAAGCTCTATGAACAAAAACATTACCTTTCTTAAATATCGTTACTGTATATAAAAGCATGGTCTCTTCCAATAATATCTGAACACAATTGCAACAATTTCATAAACGTCATGCTGATAATACACATAGTATTTACTGTATACTGCAGTCAATGACAGTGAGTGCTACAGGTCTGCATATTTAACTCACCATCAAAGTCACACATGAAATGCTGTGTAACCCTCTTAATCTATGAATAGTTTGCCTTACATTCTGTAATTACTGTAATTTACACATTCATACTACATTTCTATAGAAGAGCCTTGCCAAGTTGACCCAAAGGATGGTAACTGCTCCTTAAACACAATAGATACTAGAGAGCATTGAGCCAACGCAGCAGTCCTGCTAGTTTATACACACACACACACACACACTTTCAAATGTAGCAAATCTATGAAAAGACTATCATGTCATTCAATTTCAAAGACAACATTACAGAAAATAATAAACAGTGTTTCCTTATCAGACAGTCAGGTGCCAAACATATGATGTAAAAACAAATACAGCCTTTTCAAACACAATAAGATGTCAGTTTTCTTGGACACTCTCTTGTTGTTAAAGGCATGGATGGTTAATCTGCTTCCTAAGAACTCCATCCAATAATAACACTGGCTGAAGAAACACTGATATGACTAAAAATGAATTAACGTGGAGAAACAAAAAACGACCAATTTCTTATACTAGACCAAACTAAATATCCTTTAAATATGTGGTTTTATCATTTGTGGCCACTGGTGGAAAGACATTTATTCAAACATGCTGCTACGTTTGCTACTTATTATCACTATACTGTGATTACGATACATTTAAATAAAGGGACATACTGCACTTTTTCTTCCTGACATTTATCTCACAACTGTTTTTCATACAAACCATGAGATCAACTTTTAAAAATATGATGTATTATTAAAAGATTAAATTAGCAAGCAGTGTAAAGGAGGTCAAATGAGCTCCACTTTAATACACAGCAATGTATCACTAATATTAATCTGATGTTATAATATTACACTCTGACAGAAGCTATTCCACCTTGTTATGAGTACATTTACTTTTGATACTTCATGTTAACACTTTTCTCCTTGAGAAACTTTTGAATCCAAACTTGTGCACGCCTGTTAATTAAGTCATTTTATAGCGTGAAGTTACTACCTTTACTACTTTTTAAACAATCTTTGATATGTGCTTTTGCTACACAGACAATACAAGTGGGATATATTCATAGTCTTGAATTTGGTGACAATGGTGAACAATAAAGCACATCACCAGTTTTACCTTTTAATTTCAGCTACTTCATTTAGTTTATTTATATTCTAGTGCCAAACACTAAACAGTACTTTATTCGAATGCCTCAGATGAACTTTCCCTGCTGCTAAAATAGGTTAGCAGATTTCATGAGCAAGTGTGATCCCCCATTTTGCCATAAACTGCCCGGATTTACTGCTGGAGATCAATTTTTCAAGTGCTGTCATCCTGAGGGCCCCCATCACTCTGTTTTATAGACTCCAGTATTCATTAAGCTTCCTCTTACTGTTTTAATGAAAAGTGTTTAACTTAAGCCCCGACTCCCCTGTTTTACAGAATTCCGTCTTTCTTAAAATCCCTCTTATTCAGTTTTACAGAAGAAGGGTTTGTTAACCTTCCGTTCAGTTTGATATGAACAGTGTTTCACTCAGGCTCGGGTCATTTCTAATTTCCACAATAGTATGTTTCTTACACTGTCTTTGCTATTATTTTCATATAATTTCTTTCAAAGTGCCCTGCCCAAGTATTTTCCTGAAACCAACCGTTTTTACACAGTAATATTTTCAGCATTACTCAATATGGTTCATTTTGGCCGCCTACTGATATTTGGCTCTGGCTTACAACAATCGAAAAAAAAAGAGCATGTATTTCACAAAGAGCAGAGTTGACAGTGGTGTGTCTATTGTCTTGTCTCCATTAGCTCTGCTCGGCCCAGCAGGGTTCAACCATAGATGATATGGTTTAGTTTGTGTCTCTGTTGAAAAGCCTCCCACCCAGACAACAGAGGAATCTGAAAATAACGAGCACATTTCATGCGACATGAGCAGCATTTAGTTTCAGCAGTCACAACAATAAAACAAATGGAACTTGGCAGTTTCATTCCACTTCGCCAAATCACTTATTTTGTTAATTAAATATGCATTTGTAGCACGAGCTAATAAAGCTAAATGCAGCTCAAAACTTTTCCATTATTTCTATGGAAAGTTGTATTTAGAGTCAGTAAACATTAATCCTCCAAACTGGAGCTTTTGGGCAGCTTTGACCAGAATCACGCCAAGTTGTGAAACGTGGCTGGCTGAGCCGTGGACCGGCCAGGTTTGGCCTGGATCTAAAGACAGAGGAGAAGCTGGATCTGGGCCAGACAGGCCGGAGAACAGCTAAAGCCTGGCCAGTGGACACAAGCCATATGAATCCTCTGGCTGGAGCTGAACCCGTCACAGGAGGCTCAGGGTGTTGTGGATGTGGTCTTAAATTTCAATTCCTCGACTACAGCAGGAAATTCTTTACCTTTACTGAGTCGTTGGAAACAGGCTATAAAATTGTAAATGACATATTTACTATTAAAAAGGAATCTGCTCTTTTCCATCCTCCTATCTCTGTTTTGTCTTTGCCTGTCTCTCTTCATTTCCATCCCTCTCTCTCTGTCTGTCTCTCATCCTCTCTGCTGCTGCTCACTGACAGTCAACGTCCTGCCTTCATTTACGCTCACGGACTCTCTGACAAACCACGTGGCGTGACGATGTTTGTTGTCAAATGCTACAAATCAGGCTGACTCCGAGGGACCCGAGGTGAACCGACATCCGGTCGCAGCCGTGACGGCCGTCAGCCGATAAGGCTCTATTGATTCAAACGGATCGCACCACATCTGAGAGGGATTTATCAATGTGTCAATTGCCTACTAGCCAACCACAAATCACCAGCACTGGCCAGGCCCTGGGGATTTACAGGAAATCCAGAGGATTGGAGGGACAGCATAGGGAGGATCCTCTGTAAATAGCAACAGAGCTGAGGGTTAAGTCCTCGCATATAGAAACTTCCATACAGGATATAAGCAGATGAAACAATGTGGCAGCACAAGACACAAACCGTGCATGAAAAGGCACAACAACACTCACACTGCATACTGTACATATGCATCCAGACACAAATACACTCACACATACAATATTCACTCATGTACTGTACAGTACTGTATATACACTGCATCTTTATTTACTGTACAGACATTATATGCATTCATGCAGCAACATAAAAGACCTCAATTTTCTCTTTCTTACCTCTGGCTTTTTAACACTCCATAAAGCACTAATGTCGCTATGTTAAACATGAACCATTTCCCCAGCAAACGTTTGTTAGTCTGTATTTCTATTCAGTTATTTATTTATTTAGCTAGTTATTTTCCAGTGCTTCCAGCCTCTTGTGACCAAAAAGCCTCCAAGAGTGTAGGCGTGTCTGGAGCCTGACCTCAGAGAATTACCAATGTCTGAAACCCCATTCAGCTCCTGAATCAGAATCAGCAAAAACTTCGATCCCTACAGGGAAATTAATAAAGTTTTTTTTCTTTATGATTCTGAATAGCATGTGGCCTGGCTGACTGGTGAGCCAGGGAAGTTTTACTGTTGTCAAAGGTTCAAACATCTTCAGGTTATAGGGGGAGAGGAACAACTTAACAGAGGCAAAGACTGTTTAGAAAGGATCTTTAGTTAGGTAGCCTTCGTTTGGCTGTCTGAAGGCCATTGACAGACATACATTTTTTTTAAATGAAGTGTCTAGAGAAAGTTGTGCACTTTGTGTACACAACTTTGATCATCTTGATTTTTTTGTGGCTTCATCTTGACCGGGGGTCGTTTCATATCTGAAATGTTGGTGATATAGGTATTCACATTCTTTACCTTTCATTTAAAAAGCAAAGTTACTTTTTAATATAGGTAATAAAAACTGGGTTTCAGTATTTTATTATACCACATTAATGCTGAAACCACTACGTCAATCAACAGATAGCAAATCCACAACAAACTGAATAACTAATCATCTAAGTTAAAATTATCAAGTGAAAAAAACTCACCATCATTGGTTTCAGCTTTTCAAATCATTCTAGTTTGAATTCTTTTTGGGGTGCTGGTCGAGTGATTTGATCTACTTCAACTCAAGAACTATTTGATTGCCATTGATTTAGCCTCTTTATGATTAAGCAAAAAATGACTTACTTTCCTAACTTAATTGAGACATCACTCACATTGAATATAAGACTGATTTGGCTTTGATGTTTCTGTTGTCTCTGTGCTGTGAATACTGTGCAAAATAAATCCCCACACTTGGTGGTCTACCTTACAAAGCTGGTCTATTATGATGGCAAAGTATAAGAATCATTCCTTTAGACTGCAGAGACAGCACTGCTTGGTTCATGTCAGACTCAGTGATGCCAGCACAGGTTTACCCTCTTGGGTCTTAATTGTTTTTCTATGATGCAAAACTCAATGTAACATGTTGCTGCATTTGGCCACCTTACAGCCACCAGCCAAGCATTATGCAAATGAAGAGAAATGAATGCAGTGAGAGGAGAAAAAAAGCCAATGCCCTTCAAGAGTCTCTGCACATTTACCAGGAATGAACTTTCACTTTATAAATGAAGTGAGTGAAGAAGTTCCTGTGTTTAATTACATGTCTTCCAATTTACTTTGGCATCATTCCCATTCTCTCTCTCTCTCTATTTCTCTCTCTCTATCTATTTATCTCTCTCTCTCTCTATCTCTCTCTCTCTGAGTCGTGAGCTACTGGCTTTTAAATGGTTGCAGGATTGAGCTTATCTTGAGAGTCAGCTGGATTTACAAGATCACAACATCACAAGATCATGCAAGAATCCACCTTGACAAGCTTCAATATATGCACTTTTGTCTAAACCATTGGTAGTTAGGACCAATCAGTGTCTTACGACAATTCTCGTATGATCATGATCTTGCAAATCCAGTGATAGACAGATGTTTTATCCAATCACCTGCCAAGTATATTTTGGAAGTGCCTGTACTACAAATTTATCTTCAACACATATTCAGACCAAACACAATGAATGTATTAGTTTGGCAGAAAATCAATCAGCATCATCTTTGATAACTAACTAATTAGTTAACTAACAAGTTAGTCATCGAAAAAAAAAGAAGTAAAATGTGATCATCTTCATTAATGAGTTGAATTTGCTGAATTTGTGTGTTTTATACTCACAGTAAATATCTTCAGGTATTGTACAGTTTGGATGGATCAAGCCATTTGAAGTAAAAATTGAAATGTGTAAAAGTTCAATAAACACCTCAGCTGTTTAAAAATTGTCTCATCTAAACAATCGAAGAAAATACACCCATAAATCTGTTGATTAAAAACACAAGGGCAGACAGCCAATCTTAATGTATTTAAAATGTTTTCACCATAAAGTACGGAGGCTCTCATGGTTTTTATACAAAAAATGTAATTTCCTGCTATAAACAGGTCAGGGAGGCTGGATGGGAGGTTGGTCTTAAACACGAGAGACCACTGTTTGTTTCCTAAAAGAGTCATCAACCTTAATGAAGCAGTCATTTTAACCCTGACCATCTTTCGCCATAGATAATGGAGTTGTGTTTGTGCCTAAATTTACCAGAGGTTCCCTTTTCCTTGGTTCAAATATTTCTGCTATAATCATTTTTTTTAACACTGTGACTTGATGTTATCTGGGCTTGTTGTCTTAGGTCTGTTC
This sequence comes from Scomber japonicus, assembly GCF_027409825.1. Lineage (NCBI taxonomy): Eukaryota > Metazoa > Chordata > Actinopteri > Scombriformes > Scombridae > Scomber > Scomber japonicus. Next base: position 26,608,952 of record NC_070585.1, on the reverse strand, counting down.
TTTTAGAGTCAGTTCTTCAACCAAACTTGAATTAGTCTGATCTCGTCAGCTCTTCATGACACATTTTAATCCTGGTTCAGTTTATGTAAAGCCTCTTTTTCACAGACTTCCCACAATATTGCTGTAAAAAAGACCCGTCGTTATGTCAGCTTTACCCTGAAATGCCTCCACCATATGTAATTTCAAATAGTATGCTGGCGTGACGTGTGAACACAACAGCATGTCTTCTATGTGTTGTCCCGCCATGTCAGCTGCCCCTTTTTTACACAGATGTCGATCCGACAATGTGACTGCTTCTGCTGCCGGCTTAATGGCAGAACAACAATGGACCGCCATTCTGTGTTTGTACCTTTCATACAGAACGGTGAGGCAGAATAACAGCACAACATTCCCGGTTTCAACAGCTGTAAAAGGGGCTAAAGACAGACTTTTCCTTTTTTCTGATCCTCCTTTATGAAACACCCCTCAGGGCATCATGTGTAGGTAAGAAAACAGTACCACAACAATAAAATGCATGAATGACAAAGCAGATAAGAAACATTATTTTCAGCACCCATGAGAAATTAAAAGGAGAAAAAAAGGGAAAAGTGAGGATGCAGATTCTCACTCGGACACTCTGCCAACACCCAATCTAACCTGTATTTCCCACTACTGTGCTAATTCGAGCAAAATCAACACATGCCACACTTCCTCACTGAATAACAAAATACTCGATCAATACTGGATCTCATCAAATCAACAGATATTGTTCAGTGTAAGTGAATGTGCTGTGTTGTAATGTCGCTGTGGTTTAGTCTTGTTACCGAGCACCTTCACCTGTTGCTCGTTAGTGGGATCAATGTGACGAGCTGAGGAGAGCTGAACACAATGGACATTAAATAATACAGTGATGGTTTATTCATAATCTAAGTGGACAGAGGTTTTAAAGTATACTCAAGATCAAGAACTTTGTCAGTGGTTCTTTATAGTTGTATGTTTTTATCGTAATTAAATTAGTTTGGATAATTATTTCACTTAATAGATTTATGTATTGTTTTTTTAATTCAATATTTTTTTGAGCTTAGCAATATCTTCAAAAAATTACAAACAAATTAACAACTACAGTAAATATCTTGGATAAGAAGGTGATAAGAAGGTCTCTAAAACCAAAATACAGTCTACATTTCAATTCTGATGTGTCTGATTGACTGTGTATTGCAGCCTTATGTTTCAGTCCAGTTACTGCATTAAAATCCATAAAGATGCTCGATATGTATCTATAAAATATGATAAATATTAATCAAAGCAACACAGCCGCATCAACGTTTGAGAAAAGCCTCTATAGGTTTTTTTCTTTAAGAGTTAAACACTCAATAACTCAGCACATCCATCTTTGTGGTTTGATCAGATGTGATTGACAGTGGTACAGAGACAGTGGTAACAGAGGCAAACAACCCCATGACTCTCATCATTTTTTCATTTAAATGTTGCCAAATCCTGAGTGGTGCTTGAAAGATTCAAACCAGTAAGAGCAACACGGTCAAAACTGGCCTGCAGGTTGAATTGCCAAAAGAAGGATTGTGAGTTTGTATTTCAGCCTGGAACGAATGGTTACTAAAAAAATGAATACTGGCTCAGCAAGTGTTCTGACTAAATGCACATAAAAAATAAATAAGCAAATGAAAAAAACCTGTCCCAGCCAACGATATTCTGAAGTCGACTCTCTATTTATACAGAAAAGTTCAAGTTCATCTCACAGGAAAAACAGTAAACTACATCAGAGTCAAACAGCTGATCAGCAAAATGATGAAACACCCAGAAAGCAGCACAGAGCAGTAGCTGTCTGCTGGTGTAACTAACCTGAAGCACTCTGTGTCTCCCCTGTGTTCACTGTATCTGTTGCTGTTTCTTTTTTTTACCACATAATGATGAAATATCATTGGGTTAAATATTTTTCAGTATAAAACAAGAGTTACACTGCTTGCTACAAGAGTTGGCTAAGTGGCTGCCAAAAAGCTAATTAGTTTTCAGGGACAAAAAGTTAATCTCCTTCAAACCAGCTAACTACGAGTCTCCAAACCACCACTTCCAGTTTAAACAGAATGGAGGTGGGCAGATGGGTTGCAGACAGGTGCACACTTCACTAAAAATGTTCCAAAAATGTCCGTAGTTTGTCATTACTTCTTTAAAAAAAACTAACACTGGAAAATATGGCGACAATACATCCCAATAAAATACTTGGCAGGTTGGCCCAGAAGCAGACAGAAAGCTGCTTTGGGCACCATGTTTTATATCTGAGGATACATTACTAGTTTTAAAATAGTACAATTCCTCAAGGCAGCATCTCCCTTAAAGACCCTTTAACACACACACAAGGTCGTTGCAGGACACACACCGGCTGTTTGCGACGATCTAACCTGTGACCTCTCCGTTACAGGACGGACTCTCTAACCACATCGCAGGAGAGCGAGAACAACAGGACATAGACAGACCGCAGGCCCCGTCTGTCTCCTCTGTTATCTGAGCGACAGTGCAGCCTGGAAGGAACCATGGGAAAGGGCCAGGAAAAAGGTGGGACTATTGTCCGAGCATCCTGCTGGAGGTGACTGACGCTCATTGTTTGACCAGAGCAGAGGTCTTTTTTTTTTGTTTTCTTCACATGATTTTCTGGGAACATCCTCTCAGAGCATCCCATGTAAAGTATGACATCACAGGACTATACAGAATATACGTGATAAAATACTTTTTATATGTTTATAGATGTTTTAATGTATCTAAGATATAGAATAACAGTATCGTATTTTAATTAGCTATTATATTATTATTTTTATATACAGTACCAGTCAAAAGTTTGGACACACTTTCTCATTGCAGTGAATGGAAAGGTGTGTCCAAACTTTTGACTGGTACTGTATATTATTTATATTTTGTTATAACTCTTTAAAGGCATTGTAAAAACACGTGATTGCTGTGTTCATATTTTAGAAAAGCATTCTACAAAAAAAGAAGATGATCAGCAATTTAAAATACTTTAATTAATGGAAAAGTGAGTTTGACTTAAATGTATAAAATCTGCTGAAACATCCTGAAGTTACTCTTGTTTATACCAATTCTGAACCTATCAGCTGCAAATATAACCCTCCAATACTTGCACATTGGAGGGAAAAAAACAGAGCTTATAACACAGATGAATGTTAGATTTGAAATAAATATTTGATTTGTGAAGGCTGGTCCTATAATAGGTTTGGCTAGATTAGGATTTGGAGGTAAAAAGGAGCATTTTTTAACCATACTCACATTTTTAAGGTCATCTCAAAGTGTGTAGAGTGACCAGTTAGACGCTGGTCATCTATCATTCACAACTTTTAAATGACAGATGAAACTTGTGTGTTTTTGACTTGTATGGTTTAATTTAATATGTATTGGGTTTTTTTTTTTTTGGGGGGGGGGGGGGGGGGGAGACAGGGGGGTTTCAAATGTTTCATTTCATATTTATTGCTTGTTTTATTGAGTCTGTTTTCAGGTGCATCACTTAAAGTAAGCCTTTTATTTATTAATGGTTCAATTGCACAAAATACATAGTGTCTTGGCAGACTCTGGGGCAACACTAATGTCCTCAGAGTACGTGTTTGTTTCTGTGTTAGTGTTCATGTTGTACATCTTTCAAATGTTGTCTGCTGTGACCTGAATGACTTGTTACTCTTGTTACTACTGTGTTTCACCTGTGAGAATGAAATACTGTAATGTATACATCTGGATATTTGTCACTGTTTTTGTATATGCAGATGTTACTATCAACTTGGAATAAGGTTTGATAGTGTTAAGCTGCACTGTTAACATGCACAGAATATGGAGTTTTCCCAGACAGTAAACTGAATTTCAATTAAGATTTTGTCCTTTCTGTCTCTGCTCAGCGATTTTACACTGAAGAGAAGCTTTCTAGGGAATAAAATGAAAACTACAGTAGGTAAAAACTATTCAAGTTAACAGTCATGACCACAGTTTTGAGGATGAGGTTACTTCTTTTCTTTCTTTACAAAAACTATCAGCCTGTCTGCTCATCTTTTTAGCAGTATTATTCTTTAATTTAGCGAAGGTATGTAGGCAGGGAGTTAAGCAGAAGTTAATGTGATTCAGTGCTTTCAGTGACTGGCAGCATTATGAAAATGTAAAATGTTTTTTTTTGTTTGTTTTTAATGTAAAAGCCCTGAGCAACATATTTCCACAAAAGCAGATGTATTTTCAATGTCAATAAGGCTGTGAATCATAATGACAACCTATATTAGAGACTCGGTTGATAGAGAAATCAATAATAAGGCTGGTCAGTCAATCCTGAGCCAAGTAAACACATCACATAATTAATATTATAGAGTTATTAATGACTTGTTTTCCACTGCTTTAGTTCTTTACTTTGTTGATTTAATGTAAACTGTATTTGACAGTTGATATACAATATTAAAATCTATACTGCCCGATCAATACTTTTATTTTGAAAAATCATTCACAAATCAGCTGTGAATACTTCAAGGCTTACTGAGTCTGTTTTTGAGTGCAAAAAAAACAATAAATAACACTTGCAAAATAAAACAACAAGCTGCCATTTGATGCCACCTACAATATGCTTTTTAAATAATTTATTTTCTTCAGTTTTACTTGATTGTAAACGTGATTAAAACTCAGTTGTGACACACTCTAAGCCCGTTCAGTTATACCTACAGTGGCTTGTTTTCTCTGATGGTAGATAAATCCAACAGTAATGGTTCAGATAAGGGCACTGTGATGTTCAACACCTTTCTGGTAATTACTTTCAGCCAGTTTCACAAGCGCACGCTGCAAAAAATGTCAGTGCTAACAAACATATGGGTTAAAAAAAGAAAAGCTGAAATGTTTCTCAGCTCAGTTTAAGTTTATTCAAGCACTGTACTTGAGTATAATTTTGAGGTGCTTGTGCTTTACTTTGAGTGGATCCATTTTATGCATCCTTATACTCCACTACATTTCAAATATAAATACTCTAATAAGGCCTGCAATTAACTCTTGTTTGCATTATCAATTAACGTGTCAATTATTTTCTCAATTGATCAATTAGTCACTATCAACGAATTGCCTAAATATACTATCCAACCGTATATTACACAGTTAAAATGATCTCCAACCTTACAAACCACAATATATAATAACATTAAACACTCCGTTCTGCCCAACCAATACTTAACTGTTTGATACTTAATGTATATTTTGCTGATATTACATTTGCAGTACGTCCACATCTGCTAACACAGCTGGACAGTGAAGCTTTAAAAAGGAAAAAGAAATGTAAAATATCTACATGCATACATTTATCACTCTTAACTTTGAAAAGAAGAGGAATCATATCTACAGCAACAAAATGGAAGATGTTGTACCCTCATTGTGCCATTTACAGAAAGCTCCTCAAACAGGTGCATAAAATGTAGTTGCTTTGAAATCTTTTATTACATGTGGCTTGTAAATGCTTGCTATGATTGCTTATAGAGATGAATCCATTAGTCTATTAATCGATTAGCCAATAGTGAGACAGAAAAAGAATCGGTAAAGATTGTTATCAATTAATCATTTCACTTCATTTTTCTGCTGGCTCCAGCTTCTCAGATGTGAACATTTTCTACTTTTCTTTGTTTCATATGATATTAAGTTGAATATATTTGAGTTTCTGACTGATGATTCAACAAAACAAGCTGTCTGAAGATGCCACTTTGAGCTCTGGGATGTTCTGATGAGCAATTTTCACAATTTTATAGCCCCCCAAAAAATTGACAAAAATAATAAATATAATCTTCATATTAATAAAAAATGAAAACAATCATTAGTTGCAGCTCTTATGTCTTGTGAACTAAAAAAAACTTCCCTTGAATCTCACCAAAAGAAATCTCCTGGTGTGTTCTTGGTGGCTCATCTTAATCCCTTTCTGTGAACCTTACAGCTTGGAGCCAACTTGACCTCTACATCATAAGCCTATTCATGTCAATCTGACACATAGTGCTGATGGGAACAGATCCACTTTGCCCCAGACAGGAACAAGGGATTTTGCCATAATGAACACTCCAGTTACTCCAGTTCCACAGTCGAGCCAATGAGTCAGGTCTGTGGGTCCATTTGAATAATGAGAATGAGACTAACTATGTGCAATAGACACAAGAATCAAGTGAATGTCCTGCCAATCACTGTTACTCATTGCATGTCTATCCACTGAAGAAGAGTGTGATCATTAGACCTGCTGTCAGCACCAGCGGAGAGGTTTCTGAACGCAGCCCTTTGAGTATTATTATTGCGCCTCCATTAATATGCTTTTGTTTTCCCTGTTTCACCCTCTGTGTTGTAGTTTTACTTACAGTATTATTCTGTGTCCCCGCTCTCTTCCACTGAATATTAATGTCTTCTATGCTAATGGCCTTACACCGGCTGAGGTCGACCAAGCTCCTCCTCTGAATGTTAATCCGCCGCCTCATTTGCATACGCTTAAGTGTCAAATTCCCCCACAAATCATTGCAGCTGCCTCCGTACGCCGGGGCCAGTGCCCCCCGAGCGACAGCACAGAAACAATGTGGTCACACCGTATGCATAGCATCAAATCCACATCAAAGCCTGTTTAGATTGCCAGGTCACAGCGGGTTCACATTGTGTAAAATGAAGGTAATGGGATAGCAGTCAGCCTGGTGCAGAAATACAGCCAGGCAGGTAATAAGTATGAATGGTGCAGGTAATAAGGTTGGGATAGAAACAGACCCCGAGTCATCACAGGAGCAGGACTGTTTAAGCTGCAGCACAGTCATCAGTTCAAAGGTGAGTGCTGATTCCAGACAAACACACAAGTCTCGTTGTACTGTTAGCTTTTAATGCTGCCTTATTTCCATGCATGCTTTTTGGATGCATGGCAGGTGAAAAGATTGTTACTGAGAAAGGAACAAGAGACCATCCCTCAGTGTGCTTAAGAGGGAGAGACTCATCCTAAAAATAAAACTATTTGTTTTGTTAACGTCATAATAACATGAGGTCATCTCTATAGATATTTCTATGAAGGCAGAAATCATAAGCATTATGGTGTCAGTGTCTTGAATCACATTTCTCTATTCTCACTCTAATTTCACTATAACGTTTTATAACAACAGGGGCTGAAACAATACATTAATCATTTAATCAACAGAAAATGATTCAGCAACTATTCTGATCATCAATTAAACATCTTTATGTTTGGATGTTATTGCACAAAAGATTTAGGGATGCAAACTTTATGAATCTGAGATTGAAATATTCCTAATATTTCTACTCCTATTCTATTGACCACGAATTACTCTAGAAAATAATCTATATATCAATGTTTCATGGGAATAGTTGCAGCCCAAATATCATCATCAATACATTGATCTGAGATGATTAGTTATTTAATCAATCTTTGGAAAATAATTGAGAAACAATTCAATAATAGATAAATCGATAATGTCATTTTTTAAAGCAAAAACTCCACCAATTATCTGGTTAAAGCTTCACCAATGTGAGTATTTTCTGCTTTTCACTGCTTTCTGCCATTGTAAACTGAATATCTTTGGGTTTTGGGCTGTTATTTGGACAAAATAAGACCTTTGAAGATGTCACCTTGAACTAGGAAACTGAGAGAGACACTTTTCACTATTTTCTGAGATTGGTTCGTCAATTGATAATGAAAATAATCCTTAGTTGCAGAGCTACAATATAGCAACTCTCCATCTACACCTACACATACACCCCACACCTCAAAGCATATACTCCACGTTATTCATTCTGGGGGCGGGGGAGCTGAAGGAAACAAACAGATGAGGAAAACAACATAAAACAACTGCTTGAATTTACCGAACATCCACAAAATTGACTTAACTATATATAATGGCTCAGCAGCGTCTGAGGGGGATGGGTTTTTCCTTGTAAAAGGTAATTTCTCTGACTTTAAAAATTATTTTAATAGACTATAATACTGCAGACATCATCCATTGAACGTTCCTGATTATGGAGCAACAGCGCATGTGAGATGTTTAAAGGATAAAAACAGAATAACATGTCTCAGTCTAATTCTAACACCATGTTATTTCACTCCTGAGGGATTAGCTGCGTAAAGCTTTTACTATAGATGTGACTTATACTGGCAAAGACTATAGCTTCCTCTCGGGCTAAGTAAGTCTCCTCCAAGTGTCAAGTCCTAGAGTCTTGTGCCTGCCAGTGTGAGCGGCAGTTGCACCACCAGCCAAGCAAATTCAAAAGCACACTCATGAATAAGACAAATGGAAGAATTTCTAACAGAGTAGTGACTTCAGTCGACTCCTTCAACACTTTTACAAAAGGTAGTTTCATACTGAGGCTTAGTCAGTCGCCCCCCTCCCCCCCCCCCCCCCCCGTTAAAAACTGCTCCGAATGACGAGAATGAAACCTAGTGAGTCATTTTGCTTCAATAGACTGCTAGCAAGCACAACGTTAAGTAGGCTCGGAGCTATTCTTATCTTTAACAATGGAAGTCTTTTCACCATATTTAGCATCTTTACTTGGGTGGTAATACTGACAAGACTGGTGTTTACAAGCTTGAAATCGTTTTGACCGGATAAACAAAATATTGCAACAAATTCCGTCAAATAAAGGCTTCGATGTATCTCTTAACACACAAATCTAACAGAGGCTCTTTATATCGTACATTATTTGGATGAGTTATATATACTTTCTGATTTCTACTGTATGTTTAAAGCCAATGTTTGAAAAGATGGCAATGATAAAAGTGCAGGCTCCTACTTTGGTGGGTTAGGTTTCGCTCATATTGATATGTCTAATGTCTCTAATAGAGATCCTGGGCCCATTTTCAACAGCTAAAAACCATATTGAACATAGTTTTAACAGCTTGATACCAACTTACTTTTCCTAATTTTATGAGAATTGTTTATAAACATTATTTTTAACTGGTCTTTTTTTCAATCTTGGCTTCAGAAAGTCAAATTCCAAAATAAGTCTATTTGGATTTGTGGTTTTATGACAGTTTGTTCATCTAACAGAGAGTTAACTTCTCCGAGTCTGATTGATTCCAAATATGAGTCATATCATTATGTGGGATAAAAAAGAAAACTGCACATTTCTTTGTTGGTGAATCACTTTTCAGCAAACAAAATTGTAGATTTGTTCATACATAGCTCATAAAACACATAGAACATTAAATACTTCCTCATGTAGCGTCATAACAATGCTTTATGCTCACTTCTACTGTATGTTTGGTCTTAATAAGGTCAGAAGTTGGTAGTCATTGTGCGGTCTCTTTGATCCCAAGCAATGAGAAGGTGAGCCAACATCAACAAAGCACACAAGTCAAGATTGTAATATATTTTCAAAACTGAGTTAGTCAAATTGATACCTCCATGAAACATTAGTTCACTGCCAGGAGTTTAGCCATCAAATACAAAAGGACACAGATCTGCAACAGCTGCTAGCAGCAAAACCTTGATGAAATATCCAAGAAAATGTCCAGCAGGACAATTCAGCTTTTTTTTTTCTAATGGAATCCAGATTTTATTTGGTGTTTTTTTTTTTCTTTTGTCGTTTCTTTCTCCAAGTAACATGGCAAACTTCCTGTTTTGAAACAACGCCAGCCTGACCCTGCACTGATACCGACACAGTTATAGTTTTAAATGTGTGCTGAATTTTAAAGTCATCTTTGCAGGAAAGATGGACAGAGCAGCAGCTCAGGAATAAAAGAAGCAGTACAATGGCCCTTCAGCCGCATATCATCATTAAGGAACCAGCCAGCTAACCTTGCTTTACAGGAAGTAAACAGCTTCAGTGTCTTTTTCATGAGGCATAAAGCAATGTTTTCCTCCTTGGTGTTAGTTAGAGTGCATAGACAAAGACAGTAGCTCCGTAAAGGAAGTTTTCTATTATAACCTTTTTCTTTGCTTCGGATATGTTTTCCCATGCACTAGGTTTGTGTAAATTGATGGCTACAGTGTTGTATTCATGAGCATAATTACTATATAATTTTGTTAAAAGCCTGAACTGTGCTGTATGGCACATCTGGATGCAAACAAACTGCAAAACTCGAGGCATTTATTTCCCGTTATAAGACACTACTTCTTCCTCATTATGCTCACCGTCTGCATTTTAATCAAACAATAACCACATCGCTAAAGAGAAGACATTACATACACACTGTGGACGCCAAAGAAAGAAAACAGAGAGGAGAATGAGGATGCTGTGAACGCCGACAGGAACAAAAAACTAATTATATTAATATGTTATTAGTCTGAGAAGATGAAGATTATGGTTGAAAATGATGTGTGTTTGTGTGCTCACATCATCAATGTATAGCATTGATTGCCGCTTGTCTGGCAGTACGTTAACACACAAGCATCTAATGCCATGTCTATATGTGTGTGTGTGTGCGTACATACAGTTTGTGTGCATGTGTGTGTGTGTGAGTCTGTGTGTGCGTGGTGATTGCACTTGGTGTCTGGGTATGTGTGGTACAGGAGTTGAGGTCCACTGGGGCTTGGACCACTCCGCATGAATAATGCATCAGACTGGGCCGTTGCATCTCAGCAACATTGCCTTGGTCTGCTTAAAGTTGCAAGTTCCTCGCAAGTCAGCATCTGCAAGCTGCTGCAGTAACTCAGCTGAGGTCTGACTTTAAAATAAGATTACCAGAATGACAGCAAACATTTTAACATGAATGAAATAATTGAAAAAATGGAAATCAAATTAAAGCCTCCAACATCAACTAAAAGCCACATGATTTACAATATTATACAGTTAGATCTGACATAATTAGTTGATAAATCAATATGATGATTGATAGATTAACCAGCATCTATTTTCTGAAGCAAATCCTCATTTAAGTAATTTAAATGGCTAATGTTTCTCTGAATATGTCCTTTTTTTCTAACTCTTTTGTATTAAACTGAATATATTTGGGTTTTGGACAGTTAGAAAAAGCAATACGTTTTAAGATATTTGTTGATATTTAATGGACCAAATAATTAATCAATCAATCAAGAAACAGACAGTAGATTAATTAATAATGAAAAATAATCCTTAGCTGCAGCCCTTTCATGCCATAGTTTAAAAAGTTAAGAATTAAGCTGTTTTAAGATGCATTTCGCAGCTCTCCATCCCTGTGAAGGTACCTCACGAGGAGAACTTGACACGTTGGATGAACTTTTCATGTGCAGATTTACACATTTGTGAGCAGATGCTGAAGACAGATGCTTGCTATGTATAATTTACAACGGGATCACCAAAGGTTCACTCTGAATGACACTACGACACACTCACTTAGCGCCCTACTATCAGGAAAATGACATGAAATTAATTCACTCTTACGCAATTATATGATCATCTTCATCTCCAATCAGGGTCACTTTCATTGAGAAAACTTCATCCACAGACAAAGTGATGAATCACAGGTCACACAGCCTTAACAGTTAAACCAGAAACTCTTCACTGGAGAGGGTAAACTCTCTCTACATTTTTGATGGGCTTGTGTGGTGTAGCAGCTTTTTTTTTAAACAGAGCAAACACAGCATGCAAATATGTAAAAACCAGCCATATGTAAATATATGCAAATTAATCAAATGCACGTGAAAAGGCTACTTTGCCTCAGTATCTGCAGCCTGGTTAGACTTGAATAGTCTGTCAGACTCCTTTCAGGCTTTTTTTTTTTTAATCCAGCACTTGGTTATGGTTAAACATAGATTCACTTTCTTTGTAAAAATATCAATTTCCAAAAAAACTGTAAATAATAAAATGCTAATCTTAATTATACTGTAGTTAAGAGTCTTAAAATCTTGATTAAAATATTTGTTTAAAGAGAAGTCTCCCCTCATTGTGAAACTGTATCTTAACAAGTGATGCTTACTTCAGGTGAGTCACTTTGTATCAGAGTTGGCAGTGACACTCCAAATCATGAATTTAAGTTAATTGGCCACGTGAAATCACCTCTTCCAGATATCATCTTTTATATATTTACTTCAACACCAACAATTTCAAATTCACACTGAAAAAAGGCTTCAAAGATCGAGATATTTCTTGCAAGCAAAGTCCACACACAGGCGCCTGTTTACTTTCACCTCAGGAATGTTTGGCACTTTGGCATCACATCCATATCTCCTGATTGACGGACCTTCATACCGACCCAAAGCTTCTCCTTCCAAGCCTCCACATCCCCTCCCTCTTCCCGGTACCGGACTTCCACAACCATCTACCCTCCTACCGGCACAGTGACCTAAACGGGACCGTGCTGCGGTTATCTCCGGTCGGCTCACCTCTGTGCGCGTCTGCAGCCGCTTGTTCATCTCGTAGATCCGATACTCGGGCTGGACCATGTAGGGCGAGTGTCTCCTATAGAAGGGTCCGAAAGGAGATGAGTAGAACGGGTCGTGAGTTGGGTTGGACATGGTGGCTCCTGGCGAGGCGCACGGCGCGATTTCAACATCCAGTGGGCACAGCAGCGCACATGGAAGTGCGATGCTCTCCGAAGACCCCCAGTGGGAAGCAGCCGCTGTCGAGGCTGAGCTGCACTCTGCAAGTTGGCCTGCCTAGTTCGCTGCTATAGCGTGGTGGTGGAGGAGGAGGAGGGGGAGGAGGAAGAGGGAGGGGAGGGGAGGGGAGTGGAGAGGAGAGGAGAGGAGAGGGAGGGAGGGACGGTAAGAGGAGGAGGAGGGGGGCAGAATTGAAGGGGGAGGAGGGAAGTCGTTTCCTGTTCCCTCAAGACCTACACTCAGTTTTGCACTCTTGCAAAGTTCAAGTAAGATCTGTGTGCATGAGTGTGTGTGTGTGTGTGTGTGTGTGTGTGTGTGTCAACTAAACTCGTGCTTTGTTTTGCCCTGTCCAGATGTCCACTAATTATACAGAGAGCCATTTAATTCTCATTATATTTCATATGTGAAAACACCAGAATCCATCATGTTTGAAATCAATAATTAACATCCAATTCTGAGCATTTCAGAGGGTTTAATGAAGATATGTTTCAGTGCCAAAATGTATCATATAGGCTGAGTAAAACGTTAAGAAGCATGGAAAGAATTCACACACACACCAGCTGCAATGTATGGCATGTAATGTGATATACAGCATATGGGCTCTATAGTTTTAACAATAACAACTAAACAGTTTGTGTCATATACCCACTATTTGGTATTTAAAGAAAATGTGTTGCAATGTATTAGAAACATGCATTTTCACTCTATGCTATATACGGTTAAATCCTGAAACAAAAGCAGCTTGCAGCCTAGGGTCAAATATCTTCAGTGCTTACTAGAGATATTAGGACTCTTGCAGCAGGCTGACTCCTGCATTGGACACAGTAACAGAAAGCCATCAAATCATTTATTGATATAAATAACTGTCATGTATGTTTGTGCATTTAAATCAGGAATTTTGTCTTAAAAAAGAGCTAAAATTCTGCATGTTTTCACTCTGAAATGAAAAAATGATCTGTCAATTTAATATGGTTGGATTTGCTGTTGTCATAAAAGAAAGGGGGAAAAAAAGTTCAAAATGTTTTCCACCTGAGCCACATCTAAAGTGTCAAGGTCACAGACGAGAGCACACAGATGCTCAACAACTCCGCTGATGAGGTAGCGCTCATAAACAGAGCATTTTATGTGTAACATGATTTCATAATATTGTATTGATTGTGTTGCCTCCGGTCAATGCTGCTAATGACAGAATCTTAGTACCTGGCTAGTTATGCACCAAGTGGCATAATTTATGATTAAAGGAAGGGTGTGGGGCTTCTTGCTGCTTTGTCTGCAGCAGTGACAAGTAAATCATTCTGAATCTTAACAGCCCAATCCAAGACATTACATTCTTTAGTGAATATTTTACTTATTTTGGGAGGAATGTAATGCCTTTATTGGACAGATAATAATAGAATGATGACAGGAAATGAGAGGAGAGAGAACGATGGAGAGAAACATGCAACAAAGGTGTCTGCAGTTCTTGGATGTTATCTTAAAGGGGAGATGTTATGCACTATCTATATTGCAGGTCACTGGAATATCTTTGCATGATTTACAGTTTAAAAAAAAAACAACCTTATTTCTCATTTACTGATCCATTATGCATCCCCTTAGTTCAGCCTCTGTCTGAAACAGGCTGTTGTTGCTCCTGTCTCTTTAAGACCCACTCCTGCAAAACCCACCCCAATCTGATTGGCCAGGTCTCAGAAGCTGCCCCTTGGGAGACTTTAACCAGCTCCAGAGGCAAAGCAAAAACAACACATGGAAAAACCTTAACATCAAGCTTAGCAACAAATGCTACGTAGAGGAGCTGTTCATGAGCATGCACAACAAGTCAGCACCAGCTCATCTGCAAAATAGAAAAACAAAAAAAACATTTTAAAATGAACAATGTACAACAAAGCAGGTTGAAGCCCTGGGTTTTGACTTGCAGGGAACATTTCTGCTTATCTTAGTCTCAAGTTTGGGAATATTAACCATGTTTAAGAGAGATATCAAACATCATAACAGTATATAAATACCAGAAAATCACAAGAAATTACAATGGGTCCTCTTTAAACACCTACTGGCCACCAGAGTGTCCCGGACTGTCAATGAATTTCCTGAGATCTGCAAAGTGACAGGTGACCATGAGACTTAAAGCCACAATTTGACAGATTTAAACATTTCTGACTTCAGCGCCATACAGTGGTGGCATCAAAAAAACAACAACACTTGGGCAGACAATATGGGCAGATCCAGATTAGGATTAGGACTGTTACAGGGAGGAGCAGCAGTTAAGAGGGGAGGGGGGTGGGGGCATCCAAACATGACTGCCACACAAATGAAGACTGCCACTGACCTCTCCCTTCAACATTTAGACTGCTACTTTTCTTAAATTGTACATTTACACGGCATATTTATGTCTTCATGTTTTTGTTGGCTATATTAACTCTTTCACCTTGTAAGAATCTTTTCATTTTGCAAGTTGCAAATTCTGATGGAAATGTCCCATTGTGTTTGCAATTAGTAAACTCACCAACATTAGCCTAAGGCAGATAAAGTGGGTGCAAAATATTGTGTAAGACTCACACTGTTTACAATACCACATATTGAAATATTTGTTACTATTAATTATATTAGTACGTTCACCTTTAGCAAATGCTGTCAATGGTTAAACTGGGAGGTTCTTGCTGCTGTTGTCCATTTCTGCATAGTCATCATAAGGGTCAGTGGTCTCTTCCTTGGGTGCATCTACAAATATTGACTGACATAGTGAACATTTCATTGACTATATTTTAAATGTAATTTAAATTGTGCTTTTTTCAATATAGTATAAAGTACAATTGTTTAAAAATGGCATACTATTAAAAACTGCCAACATGACATCAGTTTAATTTAGTAATTAAAAGTAGCAATTTAGTCACAACTGTACAATCCTGCAGACAAAGAAATTATATAATATGTTATAAATACGACTACATTGTAAATAATTTTCTTCACAAATGTATTTTCACCTGGAGGTCCATGTTTTGTTCAACATGTGCTGCATTTAGGCGGACGCTGACCTTCACTGTTGCTTTCATTGCTCTCAGACTGACCTGCACTGTCCTTGTTCTGAGCCTGAGGTTTCTTCTTAATGCAAAGTCTTGAATATCTCCTTTTCTCCATTTCATTTTGAGTTAAGTCACTCTTTAATCGTATTTAAATGTTTTGGGTTTTTTTTTTTATATTGCCTTTTGTTACTTTTACATTCTGTCTTGCAGCCTTTAGGTTTTATGTAAAGCACTTTGAATTGCCTCGTTGTTGAATTGTGCTATACAAATAAACCTGCCTTGCCTTGAGAACACATACAAAGCAATTATTATGATGATACTTCCCTCTATTTTTAATGTTGAATTAACGTAGAACAACACATAGGTAAGAAAAGTTGATAAGTTATAATTAGACAGCTAGCTAGATAGAGAGCTAGCTGCTACAAACTACAATAAAAATATATTGACTACTTGCTACTACTACTAGCTACTCTTCGGTTTGGTTTAAACAAAAGGACAAACTAAAGAGCCTTGATGTGTAACTAAACAATGATTGTCCACACATTCAGTTTGATGGCACTGGCTTGCTATCTAACACTAATTAAGTTAGGCCGAGCTTTCCCCAGCTAGCTAATGTTGCTAATGCATATGAACCACGGGGATAATGACATTCAGTCTAGTCTTAGCTATAAACACAACAACACAAACACAATTGCAATTAAATGCAATACAATAAGATCACTAGCACAAGTATTAGACTGTGAAAATAATTAGAAAGACTACACACCCAAAAGTTGACCCTATAAATAACATTTTAACTTTCCACACAAGCTACCCAGAACTGGTGAAGCTAACGTTAATACGGAGCATGTGTGTTTCGTACCAGAAAGTAGTTACACAAGCAACGGGTCATGCTCATTTTCACCTCATTTAAATACTTCTTCCCTATGTGTAATTTATGGCACAATTATGACTACCATACATATTTTTTTCTGAAATAAGGTCTGATCAATAAGTGACAATAAAGCTCTAATATTAACAATGTCCCCTTTACACCTTGTATGCTTTACACTGCTTCGGACTTATAATCATCAAAAAGATGATCAAGACTAATATCACACCAATAATCAAATTTAGTTAGATTAGGGTTAGGGTTAATGTTGTGATGATGGTACAGTAGTAATTTCTTGGCATATTACTAACCATCTGCTTCTACTTCAGTTAGTGACTCCCTACATTTCCCAGAATTACTTTGGATAACCCTCGGAGGAACTTGTTGTACCCACCTGCAGGTTTTTAATTGAGGTGAATTGGGGTAATTCAGTAATAATTATATTATGCATCATCAGATCTCGCGAAGTGGCCGTGACTCATTTTAATCAGATTTTCTTGTTTGTATACTTACTATTGAATGAACATGAATGAATTTAGAAGTCATGTATAAACCTGTGGCCAGAAAATATTTCTGAATACAATTGTGTGCTTAGCATGTTAGATTCCTATAATTCACATCATAACTAGTTTGCATAATAAAACACATGGATTTGCAACATATCATTGGTAATGACACTATGCAAACAGCAAAGCACAGACTGCTCCTAATTTATTTCAACAATTTTACACTATGCTCCATGCAACACATGTCAATAACATCATTTACTGTGACAGTATGTGTTACTAACATGTTGAATTTACAAACCAGACACACCAACATGCATTGAAAATCTTTTTTTGGCACACCGATTAAGATTTCCTACATGTACTCCTCCGTGACAGATTAGGCCTGGGCTGCAAAGTAGCCACAAGAATCTAAAAATAAACAGACACTCAGACCAGCCGTAACGTTGCAACTGAATCTCACATTAACTGCCCGCACTGGGAATTAATGAACAGCATTTATGAAGTCTGACTTTTAATCCAAAATGGCTGAATGGGGAGAGGCAGTCTGAATCGAGTGAGATAAAAGTTGTAATCCAAATGCCTCAGGCATCCGGTCGGGTAATTAAAAAAAAAAAAAAAAAAGTTTGAAAAATCTATTAATAAACCTTTAATTAAAAACTACATTTTTAATATCTCAAGACCTTTTCAATTGACATTTCTAACAGGATTTGGTTGCTCGCCTAAAGCGCTTACCACTCGAGTGTGGCTGCAATACAGTACATTGAAGTGAACAGCTCATTTAACAGATTTCAATATGAACTTGGATGTATTATACATGTGATCGTAAACAGGACCTACATGTTGAGGTGGTGCTACCCACTGATTTGTGTGATGTACAACATAGTATCTCTTTATGAACACAGCCTGACCAAACAGACAGGAACATTTTCTTTTCAGCCCACATTGGTTTTTCTCACAGATGTTTAACGTAGACTAAAAATAATACGTTTCACCGGGAAGATGTTAGGTTATTAAGTTATTGTCTATAGCAACAACAGTGTAATATGAAATTCAGACCCACTTATCACTTAACATGCTCAGTAATGGACACATTTGATAATAGTCTATATTTCTGTCAAAGCCTGATATTCATCTGTGCTACAAACCTTTACTATTGTCCCAAAACTATTAAAAACAGCTCAGTGAGCCTCACTGTTGCACTGGGTGACATGTTCCTCAATTACCATGAACACACACACTGTACAGTAGCTTATTTTGAGTCAGTACCAAGTACAGTACATCGCCCTGCTGCCATGGTGCTGGTGATTAATCTAAAAAAGAAAGCAGTCCCCAAAAATGTACTCCTATTTGAGTAATGTCTACTTGAAACTTGAAGAGTGCTTAGCTTTTTTAGCTTTTTTTTTTTTTTGTTTAAAGAAATGCAACAATATATTTGTCACATGAATGGGTTTGGGGCTCAGAGCTATAGAGACCTGGTAGGGGAGTCAGAAAGTACACTTTTTCATGAAACATGACATAAAACATAGTGAAAATATTTAATGACAATGAGTAAAATATAGAATAATGTCAGTTCTATTATTTAAATACTTATTAATAATGAATAATGGTTTATGAGTCAAAGATGCAAACAAAGAGCATCACTGACAGAAATTCTACTCACCACATTCATATTTAAACCTTATGATCACTTTAAAAAGTTCAAATTGATGCTGACATTTTTCACTTTAATCCTGCTATTGATCAATCATGGTTTCAACTTCACACTGTAATAAATGTAGTGTATTTCTGGTGTTACTGACCTGTGCCGATCATTGTACACCATGTACAGTACTTCATTATCTTACGAAGGGTGCTTAACCAATTAACACTGTTTTACATGATGTCCATTAAGGATCTTTTACTGAACTCATCTGAATGATCATTTTAACTGGAGGTGGAGAGTGTTCTGACCTTCATCGCCACATTGTGTTTTCTTTCTCTCTTAGCAGAAGGTTTAGTTCACTGAATGGCAAATCTAACATGCATGCTATTAATTAGCTTAACTCTTTGTGTCTTTGTGGATTAGTGCTCATTTCATTGCAGTATAATAAAAGGAAATGTTCTTAATTAATGATTTCAGTATTCTCTACTTTTGTTTTACATACTTTTGTGTATTTATGTTTTATGCCTTCTCATAGCGGGCTTTTTTTCCTCAGGGAACAACAAAGTTGAATTCACTTGAACTGAGCTGAATAGGAAACCAAATGTACCTTGAGAGTTTGTAGGGTTTTATTCTGCGCTTGTTTTTTCTGAATGTTTCAAGCCTCGACCATTTGTTAAATGCAGCAAATGTATCAAAGATGAAGAAGAAGAGGTGCTTTTAGTTGTGAAACAGCAAGGTGAGGGAGACAAAACACTTGTGGATGAGAATGGAAATGGGTCAGGACACATATAGACACTCTGCTTCTGCTGGGTTCCCTCTTGGTGTTACTATGGTAACATACCCTATCTCACTACCTACCTGCCTTAGCACACAAACTACACACCCTAGCAGCAGTGCTACAGGTTTTGCACCTGAACGCACCGATGCCGCTCCTGTTCGGAAGAACCCGGAACACGTCTTATCCTGTTTCACAGCCGACCGTGAAAATATAAAGTTGTGTTTGATGTAGCTGCTGCTGGTGTAAACAATCACACCCATTTGCTCCTTTTTTTCTTCTCTTTTCTTTTGTTTTGAGTGAAACGTGCCAACATGCAGAATATTTGAGGAGGAAGAGTTTGTGATATTAATAAAAAGGAGCTTGCTGGTGAATGACAAGCGAGACAGAACTTCTAAAAATAGAGCAGAATTTCACAGTGCAATACAATGGTAAGAATGCAATACATCACTATAGTCTGCTGTTTCAGTTTCAGCTCATTTAAACTAAGAGAGTAAACCTTTCTCCTGCTTAACTCTGACCAGATTCAAGCTGGCTGTGGAACCTCCTGAAAGCGAAAACTTGCCAACGTGACTGTGAACACTGGGAAGTGTGTCCCCTATTTTGAGCACACAACTGTTTTCCAAATATGGATGAAATATACCCCGGATGCCGGAGCAGCAACTTCTATGGTGGAATCTCATTAGCATCGTAATAGCTTCCAGGCTCATTTGCATTTTGCCGTGAGTGATTTTTTTTTCTCCCTCTTTCCTCTTCGCTGCTGGATGGAATAATAATAATAATAAAAAAAGAAGTAAAACTTTGAAGCACCATATTTTTTTCATTATTTAAGTTAAACAAATTGTAATTGAAAAGCACTTTTCAATTATGCTATTTCCTCATACCGGTGACAAATGAGTCTTACAGTCGTGTCAAGCAATTATGGGAAGACACGCAAAACTACAAACTAATATTTGCACACAGGGATGATGAATTAGTATAAATAGATTAATACAGGAAGTGAAGGCTTTTATTTCTATTTCAGAAATAGCCTGCATGTACAAAGGTGGAGTATAAAATCATATCTGAACCAATATTGTGAACTCTGGTGGTGAAGTAACATGACACAAAGCCCCAATGGAGCTTATGGACAGCAAACACAGACAAAGATGTTGAAGGAAATAATGGAGACAACACACAATTTTACAGCTGGTAAAATTACATGCTTACAAGTTCAGAAAATGGCAAACATGCATATTTAAAGTGTTTAACCAGGCGTTTGTGAAACCTGCAGCCCCTTTCAATAAGGTGGTAACACATCCTCGTGAATACAAGGATACAAACACACAGTGCAGCTTGTTAGACATCCACATTCTTCTTTTCTTATGCTGAATTTTCACAGCGCAGCAGCTCAGCGAGCAAAGAGTTAATATTTTCAACCAGTTCTGCCTCTGACACACAAACACACACACACACACACACACACACACACATACATGCACGCTCACACACAACCCATCACCCCTGATCACACTCAGACTCGCGCACACTCCCACGCACACACACATGCACACACAAACCCATAATTCCCAACACCACCTCCCCCCTCTCTCTCCTCACCCACCGCCTCCTCCTGCCTCCCTGGGCTCACCCTCCCCCCCTCCTCCTCCTCCTCCATTCTCCATCTCTGCCCCCCTCCTCCCTCCCTCCCTCCCTCCCTCTCTCCCTCCTTCCCTCCACCACCACCACCACCACCACCACCCCCCCCCCCCCCCCTCAGGTCAGTTAATAAGCGAGCCTGAGCCTGTGCCTCAGCTTGGCTGTCTGGAGGACATGCAGAGCAGTGTCTCCTGGGAATTGGCTCATGCAGAATGCTGCTCCGCCGAGAGAATGGAATTTTACCCTCGCTAGGGCTCCCAGCCGCACCACGCAGCAGGAAACCTGACAGACATGCACACACATGCAAACACACTCACACACACAAGTGCATGAGCATGCACGCCAACACGTGCTGTCACGCACAAATCAGCACACAAACATCCTCACACACATAAACATAGTGGTCAGAAGAGTGTTTCCGGGAACGTCTCCCTATCCCTTTAAGTAAAGTGACCACTACCTAAGAAAAACACTTATTTTCCCCCTGAATCATCAAGAAGCCATCATTAACTTAATGGCGACACAGTCTTCAGGGACACGCAGTGATAGTCTGTGTAGCACAAAGCCTTCATTTCACTCCCTTAAATGTAAACACACATGGTTACGAACGCAGGGACATCAGTGGGTACAGTGCCGCTAATGAGTTGCCCCATAGATTTAGAAACAGTGGCTTTTCCACGCTTCTGTCTCAACTTCAAGTGTTGAGAAAGTCACCCCCCTCTCCTCTCCTCCGCTCCCCCTCTCCTCCTCTTTCATTCCTCCTCAAACCCACAGCTCCATCTATCGGTGTCCCTGTGTTACATGGAAGGGTCTGTAGGCGATGGAGGGTAAACACTGTAGCACTGAGAAGGATCCGGTCGAATGTTGTAATCACCATTCCAGTGAGCTAGGAACTATTTCATGTTTCTTGTTACATTAAAGAGTGCAGCTGCAAACAACTTTCACTGAAAATGAAGAGAGTGGGTGAAAACATGTTTGCAGTGCTTACAATGTAGAGCAAAAAGAAATAAATGTTTTCTTGCAATGACCTTTAACCCTTAATTTGGCTTTGTTCATTTAATGCTTTTCACCATTCAAACTGTCTCTAAATGTGACCCATTTGGCTTTAAAAACTGTGCAGCATCAGGACAAAATGACAAAGGTCTGATGAATCATTTTGCCCAACGATGAGTATGATTCATGTCTCCAACAGGGTTTTATTTACTCAGAAAAAAAACAATATTCACACATGAGCACAACATACAGGCAGAGCAGGGAAATATGTTTTTGCTGATGTGTTTTTTAAAACACACACACACACAGTTTTGGCATGTGGAGCGTGAGCTCAGTCTTAGTGATTATGATATTTTTCCTCTTGTGATGAGACTTAGCTGAGTAAAGGAGGGGATGGAATCCAATCCCATTTTCTGTGCCCATGGCATGTACTCAGAGTCTGGATGGGATCTCCAATCAGAGAGATCCCAGCACCATCATGTGTAGATTACCTCCACTGTTCCAATGGGATTAGCAGTCACACAGATTGTAAACTGGTGTCGCTGCAGGATTGAATTGTTCACAGACAAGACCACGTCCCATCTCATTGCAATCAAACAAAATGTGGGAGAGCTTGTCAGGCATCTTTGAATAAGAGGCAATTATGGGTTGTGTTCAGTATGGTTTGGACCTAATCATAAACATGACAATTCTTATTTTTTCTCTACCATCTCTTGCCTCAACAAGGAAATATAATACAGAAAAATAATATTCATAAAGGAGGTGATATGAAGTGTTATGTGAAAACACACACCTTAATTGTAAATTAGTTTTTTTTCCAAACGAAATGTTATTCTCCACCCCCAAACACACCATGACAGTGGTGGAAAGAATTGTGGAAATAGTGGAGCAAAAAAAAAAAAAAAAAGAAAACCATGTAGAGAGACAGACACACACACTTATACACATATACACACACACGCACACACAACTGCAACCTTCAATGAGCGCCTCTCCATGAAATGCTGAAGCCAAGGCAGCATTTTAAACCATGAAAACATTTCAAATAATAACACTGACACTTTACACATAAAATATTCCTGCACTTTTTGCATTGTAAATATTTTCTATCTACAACATTTGTCAGGTATAGTATACAGAGGTTATCATTATAATTATATTTTTTCTACTCTCTCATGGAGCACCTCCAATGAAAAGCCCAGCCTGTCTCAGCTCTGGCTGTTTGTAGTGCGGCAAGCCGAGGCAGCAGTGCTCTCTTTGGGATTTAGCCTTTCAAAAGTCCTCATCAGATTTGCAGCGCAGACGTACTTCTGCTGCCTGCCGCCCCCACATCTCTGCACCCCCAACCCCACCACCACCACCACCATCACCACCACCTCAACCACATCTCCCCATCCCTCTAACCACCACCCCTCCTCCCCCATCAACCTCCTTCCCCTCTCCTCTCTCTGCTCACTCTGCTGCAGATGTTTTGGATATGTTTTCTTAGCGAGGAAGCTGCGCCAACTGCCAAGTACAGACAAAATGCCCCTTGGTCGTCTCCCGCAGTCGCTGGTGCGGCGCTGGCCAACAGTTGGTGAGCTAGACGTTAGCGTGAATGGCGGCCAACATTCCACAGACAGAGAGAGAGAGGTCATGCAGAGGTTAGCCCCAATGGCTGCCAATGTGAACATAGCAGGTTCCTAATTAACCAACCTGCAAGCATTATTGCGCTAAGTCAGGAGATTCTTTATGAGAATAAAGCGATTAGAAAGACCAGCAAAATAAATACAAATGAGCTACAGTCACAGCGGTAGTTTGCTGTGGTCAGACACACAGGGCTCCACTCTCCACAATGTGGCAAACATTTGCTGAAGGGATTTCAGGTTCAGTTTGTGTTTTGGTTGGACTGGCCAGCTCATTAGCTTTCCTGCTCTATGCCATCGCATCACAACAATTCAGGTGGAGAACTTTTCTAAGTCAAAAAAAAATGAGAAAATTGTTGGGGATACAAACAAGGGACACACCTCACAGTGTTCACCTTCCACACCGAGTATCTCCCAGTTTTCATAAGTGTTGATTGTTCAGTGACAATTATTCTGAGTGTTGATTATGCACTCATAGAGCAGATGTGGTTTGGACGCTGTTCAAAACTATCCAAAACTGTTAAATGGGCTCTAATGCTGGTGGAATTACACAAATACTGGTTCAGTTATGAGTGTTTGTGTTGTCGTGTTAATGCTGCAATGTTTTCATGTGATCATTTCAACAATGTCTGCAGCTGGCTAGATTCTAGTTAGTAAATGTTGTTTCATTCCCGTTGCCTTGACTGTATTCAAATAGCATCCACTGGTTTATTTTCTGCAGTTTTAACAGCACAATGTACATTTTTGGTCCAAGAATAAAAACCTATCCCCTACAATGTCCATCGAGGTAACCACCAAAAAAGTGACAATTTAAGAGGAAACATTAGCTCACCAGCTTAAACAGAATCTAATCTGAGAGGTGCAGTTCACTGTTTTCCTTCATTTTGTAAATCAGCCTGCTTGAGAAACTCACTGTGCAGCATTTCAACAGACTAAGAACATGTGACAAGGCTGAGAATGGGAAAGAGGTGAACAGGCAATTAGTGTCTATCATCTTGGCCAATAAAAAAACTGTATATCTGATATTTTACTGAGTCATTAAACACCTGCATTTTTATTTTTTTAAGTATGAAATATCCGTATCCTTCATATATGAGCTTATCAACGTAATAGTCAATTAAAATCGGCTAAAATCTTGTGTATTTTTTTATTAAGAAACATCAGCATCTTTCATGTCTTAGTCAACTAACACTCACATATGTAGTAAGTGTATAAACATCTGTATATCATCATCAGTAATGTGTATCTATGCTAGTTTTAATATATGATATTTAGCCCAATCAACATGTATTACATTTTCATGAATCAATAAACATCTGTGCCATACCCAAGTGAACCCATAATCATGTATTATAGTGTCTTGGTTTATCAGTAGATGCCTGCACCACATCTTTAACCAACAACCATTTTCTATAGAGGACGAGGCTGATGGGAGACCAAACTTGATGTTCAGGAGAGAAAGAAAGAAAAATAGCTGGCTGTGCTGCTACCATCCCCCATCTCGTAGGCATGGCAGCAGCATCGCACACATGCGCCTGCACACACACACACACACACACACACACACACACATACACACGCTTGCTCATGGACACACATACACACAAATACACATGCATACAAAGCACACATACATAAACGCACACACGCACTCACTCGCACACAAACACACACACATACACGCACACACACACGCACACACACACGCACACACACACACAGCCCATCTCTCTCTGCTACCTGATGTGAGACAGAGAGAATATTCCAGAAACCAAACACAATGAATGTTCCTCTGCTATTCATACAAAACAGAAAATCATGCCGTGAAGGTCCTAATTCAAATTAAATCCACGCATGTATTTAAAGCTGCTCTATTTAGTCTCAAAGAACAATTTTTAGCCGCTGAATAAAAAAAAGTTTTTATGTTTTAAGTTTATGATATGGCTTCAGTGCTGAGTAAATAAAGTGTTTTAAGAGCCAGACTGGAGAAGTGTCTGAAGGCAGAGAGCAGATATGGTGGTGGTCCTGCTGCCCTCTTTCATACAACACGCACAACAGCTCAGGGATGCTTCTTTTGGTTGCACCAGGTTATGTTAAGATTTATAATTTCAAAGATGTTTAAGTAATTGAACATTTAATTCTCAGATATGTAGTTCTTTTCAACATAGTACAGCTATAATGATCCAGTAAGGGTCAGTCAGCTGTATGCTTTGTTTCACCAGTGTGTTTAGGTGTGGCCAGATCTACCACTGGAGTCTTTTAAGGGGTCACACTGAATTTGAAGTTTGCACATGCTTTTAATTTGTGTTTTTAGTGTATTTTGTTATTTTGTATGTGTTTATAATTGTATGTTAATTTCCTGTAAATTAAATGTATTATGATGCTGCTTTCCTGAACAACAGATGCTTAATTTCAGTTATAGGCACACTGCAGAATCCAAATGTTAATATAAGGGCAGCCTTACTAACAAAATGTGTCACTCCCAAATTGACTTACATCTTCTGTAAGGACCAATATTATGTATAAACTATAAGTTATCCACACTGTTGAATGTTCATGTACTTTAGTAATTTATCATATTAGATGGAGTAAAACAGGTTCATATGCTGAATTATGAATTGAGAAATTAAACACATGCAGATGTTCAATTTACAATCAAGATTATTCAATCATATACTGTATGTGAACATAAGTCACAGATACAAGTGTTAGTGCTTATATTGACACAACATACAGTACCAGTCAAAAGCTTGGGCACACCTTCCCGTTACTGGTGTGTAAACTAGTATTATTGTTAGATGCATTACAGTCACTTTTGTTGTAAGGAGCAGAATTCATATTACAGTATACATATTATACACATTATGCAGTACCTAATATATCAGAATAGTCTCATATAAAAGTATTGTTTGAAATCAACACATCTCTGCCCTGCTTATGTCCTGTTATGTATACAGTTTGCATTGTATCTCCGAGCTTGCGTAGGTTTCCTTCAGGTGCTTTAGATTCCTCCCACAGTCCAAAGACATGCAGGTCAGGTGAACTCTAATTTTAAAAAGTCTCTATATTGACACAGGTAGGTGTGTACGAATGTAGTATGGTACAGGTATACAGTAACTGTACAGGCAGTATATATATAAAATATAAAATATATATATATATATATATATATATATATATATATATATATATATATATATACATATATAAAATGCCTTATGTCACACTAATTTAAGCAGATATAATTGCTACTTATAAATTGCTGTGTCGGCACCAATTAGTGGCAACAGGTGTATAAACAGATGATGAATGACATCAGTTAATAATTTAATATAATAGAAAATACATCTTAATAAGGGAGGTTTATTATTATTTTTTATAACTACATTAAAGTGTGTTATAAACCATTAATTCAATGTTTAAATATATATTCATATATATATGGCTTATGCATGCTAAATAGGGGAGTTAAGGGGACGTGTTACTAATTTACTATGTATACATTTACAAACTATTCCACCATAAAATATTATGATGTGAAGTAGGAGTAGTAATATTTAGTAGGGCATCAATATGATGTGATAATTCAATGTATATGACACTGGAGATTAGTATATTTACAGTTCTGGTACACTTACTTTACTTTAGTTTTCTTATATGCTGCTTCATCACTTGCAGAGGAAACTTTACTTCTTACTCCACTATGTTTAGTTTACAGCTACCTATTATTTAATTCAAAAAACACATGATCACCTAGTAAAATATGATTCACTGCTATAGATTGAATTATCCAGTAGTAAATAAAGCAGCCAAAATGTTCTCCTCCACAACCAGACACAGCATTACAAAGTTAATGCAATATAATAGTAATATAACATATATGATGAAATAAAGCACCTTTTGCTGATAATAGATGTGGACTTTTACTTGTAATTTTGTTTTTTTTGTTTTGTTGTTGTTGTACTTTACTTCTGAATATTTATTCTACCTCTGTGTGTGTATATGTATTGTAATGTAGAGTATGTACATGTACAGTCTGTATGTACAGGTACCAGTCAAATGAATGAGATTGTGTGTCCAAACCAAAATGTTTGACTGGTATATATATATATATATGTGTATGTATATGATACTGTATACACTATATTACATATAATATATAAGAATAAACTGTCCATTTTCCCTGAGCAGGTTGCTGCCTCATCAGACGTCCACTGAGGTTTGCCATTTTAACCCAGAATTTTAAACTGTCTACAGCCAACTGGACACACACCATAGTTTACTGCTTAATTTATCCCTGGTGTTTTGCTGGGTTGCCAGGTCCAGCCAGTGTCCTTGTATCATCTACAGTGCCCCACAATGCTTTATTTTTCAGGCTTTGTGTAATTGGCATCATGCCAAAGGCGATCAAAAGTGCTTCAAAATTACAGTGCTGGACTGGGTACTATCTCCAGGCCTGCTGATTATTGGACTTTGCATAGTGTAGGGTCAGTTTGCTGGGCTCTAGTCTTACCAGCAGCCAGGTGTAACATGGGAATGGATATCTGTTTGAATCAAGCCCAAAAAGCTCCTGGCAACTTCAATCCAAATCAATGCTCAGACCAGGGCACCTGATAAATTGTTCCCCCTCAAAAAGAGGCAATACTTTCCTATTTCTCGAGTTTTCCTGACTTCAATCACCTCATATACTTCTCCCCTAGAACAGACCCCCGCCCCCCTCCAACAAAAATTGTGGAGTGTCTTTTTTTAAGACTGTGGGAGGTAGGGGGGTGAGGGGTTGAAGGGAAGGAGGATGAGGTTCTCTAATGAGCTTTATAAAACGGGGGAACAGCACCGTTAAAATGAGAGAAAACAGACCTCCTACCAAATATGAATACCAGAAAGATGCAAATGTACTCAACAGTGAATTTATTATTCTGAATATGCTCAGAAACAAAAGGCTATGGAAAACAGAGGGAGGAAAAGTGAACTGCTCTCCTCACTGCCTGAAAAAAAAGAAAAGAAAACCCCCCAAAAAACCCGGAGACAGGGAGAAGGAGAGGATGGGAGCGAGAGAGAGAGAGAGAGTGAGAGAGAGAGAGAGAGAGAGAGAGAGAGAGAGAGAGAGAGAGAGAGAGAGAGAGAGAAGGAGGGGTACAAAAAACAAGAAGCAGAGAGAGGGAGAGGGAAAAAAATCCTGGGTCCTGTTTCTTCTATTTTTTTTTTAAGCAATGGCATCCCGTGTTCTTGGATGTGTCGTTGCCATGGCAACTGTAACTTGGTGACCTCGTTATTTCTGCCTAATCCCGCACTGAAATTATGGTTGCTCCACCCTTTTGCCTGGCTGCCCTGATAACATAATCATTGCAAATGAGGCAGGGGAATGGAGGAGGAGAAGAAGAAGATGGAGAAGCAGAAGAAGAAGAAGAAGAAGAAGAAGAAGAAGAAGAAGAGAAGATGAAGAAAAAGAAGAAGAAGAAAAAAAACACATTTGGCACAGCTTTTACCAGACCACCACAGGCTGTAATATATCACATACTGTACATCTACCAATATACATTTACTGCTCCTACTAGCAGCTTAATGTTTTGGAGTATTTCTGCAACAGCTGATGACAGGGCCGAGTAATTAAGATAAGCACTTAGCAATAATCGGCAATGAGCAGTTGATAAACTGTATTGATTTCAGATCAATCTTGAGTTTATTACAGTTGAATATGTGCCAAGTCAACAATAAGACTGCCACTCACAAAGTTTGGAGACTGTATCCTGTAACTGTAAATGAAGACTGGTCAAATCTACTGTACTACACACATACACACAGATACATGCACATACACACAGCAGCACATAAACACCTGAATTATTGATTTCAATGTTTGATTAGATTTACTTATTGGATGGGGCAAGAGAAGCACTCTGAAAAATTGATGGATTTTTTTGGAATAAACATGCAAACTAATAAGAAAGCCTCAGTCATCCCTATTCAATAATTCACCAAATTTACATATTATTATTGGCATATCTCATTACTCCGGACCAAGACAGACTTATATATTCCAAAATTTTATTAGTTGGGTACTCTGTTGCATAAATTAACATGAATAATGAAGGACAGGGTTCCTTTAAAGTCGTGATTCAAAGAAGTCCCTCATTTAGGAACATGAATGTCTTTATGTGGTCAAATAGGCCACAGAGTCCTTAACAACTGAATTGTTTACGCACAATAACTGTAGTTTAGGCTAAAAATACACTCAATGCACACCATCAGACATTTTTCATGTCTACATAGTTATTGTACTGCATTGTTTGCTTCACTGTTTTTCAATAGAGAGGCAAAGACATTTTCAGCACACATATGTATTGTATTCACATCTTCCTGAACTGATTCTATTTCACTTAGTATAACATGAACATGAATTAAAACACATTTTATTGCACATATTTCAATCAAGATTTTAATTATCGCCTAATTATTGTATACCTGTAATTTCTATTGTGTAGGTATTGTACTGTGTTGTGTTTCTATTGCCCCAGGTGTTTAAAGAAGTGCTAAAAAGTGTACTTATGGCAGCAACTTTAAAGTTTAACAATTCAAACTACATGCAAATCATAGACTGTTAAAAAGATGGAGATAGCGAGTTGTGGTTCTAGCCACTGGTTTGCATTGGAGCCAGTTTGAAGAATTGCAGCTTATGGAGCCAGGACCTTCAAAATAAGGATTATGGGGTGTTGCCTTCAATGCTCTGGAAACATGCCTGGTTAGCATCTGGTTAGTGTAACACCTTAACCACAAACAGAGCAGTACTGCATGTCTGGAGAAAAAATAGTGTTTGTTCTTTAACCAGAAGCTCCAAAAGTCTGTCAGTGTGAGTCCTGGGCTAGTAGGCTAGCGAAATGTCTTCAAATTTTATTAACGTTACAATAATTTCCATAAATACACCAGCACACTTAAAGAGCCCAAATTTAGTGATTGAGATCCTAATGACTCCTTTACGCACGCTGTTCCGTCAACGGGACGGGACGGATGTTAGGAGGTAGCCACAAGTTCTTCTGGATGTTTTAAACACCAACCCTTAAACATATATATTCATGCCGTACATCGTTGGAAAGCTTAGATTGTCCTGATTCATTCAAGACCACTCACTTATATGGTTGCTCACAGCCGTAATAGTATTAGCGATTAGCTCGGCTAGCCCCTGAGCTAAGTAAGAAAAGCTATAATGCCTACATACCTTCAAAGTCTTCCCTTTATCCACAACGATCATCTTATGACTCAGCACTTTCTGTACAGCTCGCCAAGTATCCATTCTTGTGAAATATAAAATCCGTTTCCATAAAACCGAAATACTTTCCTCAATATGTCCATGTATTTAGTCCAACACGTAACGTAATAACACAAATAACAAACCATATACGGTCCGTTTACGTCATTTCCTGACCTGCACGTCCATCTCAGAGTACACGTGACTAGATGTTTACGACCGTGAGCCTCTTCTGCTTCTGACGACACCACACACAAACCAATCGGTGTTTAGGATTAGGCAGTACATGTCTCCAAAGCCAATGAGGACATGTGACCGACAACAATGACGACATGGCTTTGATTGACTGCTGTTCTAGCCTATGGAAATATTCGGTGAAATGAAGTTGGTGTATGACACTAAGCTATTAGTTTGGCTGTCCATAAACAAACTCCAAGCGTAACCGGCGTGCGCCCTGTGCGTAAAAGAGTTGAACCATATATCATTACGCACACGGCATTTTGGTACACGGTCGGTTCTTCTTCGACTTAACATGACTTATACCAAAATAAACAGATAGATAGATAGATAGATAGATATGGCCAAACAAAAAAATATGGTTATATGTAATAATAATAATAATAATAATAATAATAATATGGCGTCAGCTTTCATTAGAGACCAAGATTTTGATTGTAGGCAAAAGGGATGTGAAGTTATAGGTGTTTGATTGCGGTTATACAGCTTTGGTAACCAGGTGTCCATTTGGAGTCTCCAAAAAGGACCTAAGGAAAACGCATGGACATACCTGTTGAAAAATAACTCTGAAAAATTCATCTTCTGGTCTTTTGACTCCAAATTTGGACTGCATGAAGCCAAGACATGTGGCTGTGGCCTCATTGTGTCTATATCCTGCTGAGATGTCCCTGAATGTCTGTACACATGTCATTGTAAAGGCAAACCTATGGGCGAGTAAACAACCCCATCATTGTAACCTCTGCAACTCTTTGTCAGTAAGTCACAGAATCACACAGACACTTTTACAAGAATCCTGAGAGTGTTTCCTTTCCAATGTTACCAGACACATCTCTGAGTCTCAAACTATGTGGGATCTGTGCTGCTCACAACTTGGGCATGTCGTTTAGGCTAACAGCATAAAAAACAGGGGCGTGTGTTAAGTGGTTAAACAGAAGCTCCAAAAGTCTGTCAGTGTGAGTGCAGTAGGCTAGCGAAATGTCTTCAAATTTTATTAACGTTACAATAATTTCCATAAATACACCAGCACACTTAAAGAGCCCAGATTTAGTGATTGAGATCCTAATGACTCCTTCAATTGTCGTCAATGACATTTTACTTGTGCACTGGCTTTAGCCTCAAACTGTGGTAGATTCTAATGTATCTACAAGTATTCCACAGATCTCATCATCCAACATACAACATTTTCAATATTGTTGCATATTTATAGTCAAAACCCTAATAAAAGATAAGGCTGCACAATTTCATGCATTAAGCTATCAAGTGCATCTTTAAAACCCTTGTTACAGTATTCACATTTTGAGTCAGCTGGAAATATGTCAAAACATGTTTTTGACCAACTCCCGAAGCTAACGTTAGCTAAATTAGCTGGCTAGCTAGAGTTGCCAGCGACATTTGATTCATTTTAGCCAGTAAAATCAATGCCAATTAGAATTGAAAGACCTGCTTTTGCCTTTCTCCATCTGATATGAAAAAACAATGATTGCAGAAATGATTATGCATTTTGACTGATAGATTTGCCACTACCATTGTAAACTGTGGTCTTATGTGTCGTACAAGAATGAAAAGATTGACTGGCAAGGTATGGAGGGCGGCACTTGCATTTTTACTAAACTCTTACCATCTATTCTTAATAAGATTATTTATATATCTTTGAAATCATGATTAGCAGTAAGAGCTAAAGTGGAAATATTTGAGTTACAGTACAACTAGTGTCCTCACTGAGGTTTATTATCCAACAATTACTTGAAAATATCAAAGTTCCAGACCACAGATGTGTAATTATTTTACCAACAAAGGTCTCACATTAGCCGTCACCTTTTAAAAAGCACATTCATTTCATGCAAATCTATCATTGAGTGAAAGGAAATGTTTTTTAAAAGGGGGGGAACTCACATATTGGAAACAAATTCTTTATTTATAGTGAAAAGAAAAAAAACTACATGGGAGGCTAAGACCCCCCCCCCCCAAACACCCACCCAAAGCCCCCTCCAACTCTCCCCCCTTTTTTTTTTTTTTACTGAACTTAGACCCAGGATGTAAATGAGAAACACATGTGTAGGAGGGTGGGGGGGTCTGGGGAGCCTATGTTTCCACAAAGACCTTAGGCTTAGAAGAACCAGAAAATCCCCAAACTTGGATCTCTTGGACTTGTTTCTCTATATGAGGCGCCATCCTGGTGAGGAAACAGGGGAAAACAGAGACAGACAAACAGAACAGACATAGAAACTGACAGACAGGCATGTGGACAGATGTGTGTACAGTAGACAGAGAGAGAGAGAGAGAGAAGTGTGTGTGTCTGCATAATCCGTCCTGAGAGAGAAGAGCGCACGACACCCAAGAGGCTTATCTTGGTCAGATCCTGTTGCCTGTATGGAAACTCTGAATTCGGTCAAATTGTTCGTCCAGTTTATAGTACAACCCCCCCACCCACCCCCACTCACAAACACACACACACACACACACATACACACACACACACACCACACGCTCCCACCCCCACCACCACCACTGACCTGGATTTGACTGGCTGTTGCCTGCAGTATCCGCCCACATCCACTCCGACGGGCCCTCTGGCTGTTGGATGTTTTAGCTGAAAGGGGAATAACTCTTATACTGTGCTTTCATAAATATTGTCTCAGTAAAAAAGCAAAAACTCTTATTATTAGCAGCAGTATTTGTGTAAAAAGCAATCAATTTAAAAGTAGCAGCAAGCAGTAATACTGTAACAGTGGTAGTAGTACTCACATTAGAAAGTAAGAGTAATGACAGTGGAAGCAGTAGAGACCAGTCAGCACTGATTTGGTCATTTGCAAGCCAGAATAAATCCAGAAATCTTTAATAAACTGGTTTAAAAGTATTTGAACAAGAATGTTACTTACAGTACAGCCATTGTTTAAACTGCATTTTACAGCAGTTACTATATGTGAAACCAAGGTATCTTAAAAAATGTCTGCTGTCAACCAAATGTACCCCAGATTTATCCAGATGTCTAATAACCTGCAAATCATAAAACCAGTGGCTTACCAGGTGGTTTAACTTGTAGCAATAGTCACAATACCTATTGCCTAGAGGTGTAGAGATGCTTTCTAATGGTGGGTGATAGGCTTGCAACCAAGGATTATTTTTATTATCAATTAAGCTTCAGGTTATTTTTCTGATTAATCAATAAACCTATTTGGCAGTAAAAAAAATCCATAAAATGTCATTGATTTCATGATGACATCATCAAATGTCTTATTTTGTCCAAACAACAGTCCAAAACCCAAATATTATATTGTGTTTTCTGTAATGTTACACTAGGAAAATTAGCATATACTCACATTTGATAAGCTGAAACCACTGAGTCTTCTTTATGAATTTTTGATTTAAAAAGGACTGAAAGGATTCATCCAATATCAACAAAAATTTGCTGATTCATTTTCTGTCAATTTACTTATTGATTGCAGCTCTACTTGGCGGTGGAATTAGTAGCAGGACTAGACATGATGTTAGTAAAAATACTACAGAAGTCGTCACTGAAATGGTATTAACATACAGTAGGTGGACATAGTGACTGCAGTGTAGACAGTTACATAGGATAGTAGTGGATATACCAGTGCTATACACATAGAAAATGTATCTATTTACCTTACATACAGTATGTACAATGAATACAGATTAACTTATATTATATAATGTATACTGCACTGTTCAGGAATGAGAAAAACAGACATATTTTCCAATTTCAATGTATTCAAAAAACAGACATATTTTCCAATTTCAATGTATTCAATGGATTTCAATGTATTTAATGTCATTCTCTAACTTTTTTCTTTTTTTTTTTTTTACAGTGTATTAATAACTTTAAATCTTAAAAGTATAATAATCTCCATCTAGGTGATAAATCCCTCTCATTGTTATGATGTGGACTTTATGTTGGGTTTAGTTAGGGTGTGTGTGGAAGGCGGGGGGGTTGGGGGTGCATGTTACCACCAGCATCTCAGGGGAGACTTTGTAGACATCAAAACTGGGTTTTCCCCTTTCATGTACATTGAGAATGTCATTAAAAATGACTACATCACAAATATCATAAACCACCATATTCTACCTTTCTGTCATCTAACGATTTCCTCCCACCATCACAGACCTGTGTCGATCCCCAATTTAAAAAACAAATGCTAGACCTGCTTTGTGAGGAGGTGAAAACAACCAGGGACAAGAACCTGTCAGATATTTATGGTACCCAAAAGTGACAGATGCGATTAGGTGGGTCATATGTGATGCTGGCCCTCCACGCCCCCACCTTGCTCCTGCTGCCAGGCTAATAACGAGGCTATTATGCCTGCTTTCATCCCCTCTGGTGTTACTGGTTGTCGTCACTTAGCCCAGTTTGGCCAGAGGCATTCTCTTTGTATTTACATTTTGGGCATTTATCCAGAGACAAACTAAGAGCAACAATACAAAACACTTAAGTAACAAACTGAGTGCAGTGATGAGTGCCACAGCATCCTGACAAACTGTTGTATCAAATACTCCCAAGTCACCTAAGTGTGTGACAAAGAAATGCTTGTTTGGAAATAAGAGCTTAGAAGAAGAAAAACACCGAAAAATGGAGTCAGTGTTGGCTTTAATACCCCGAGGCCCTGGGCCCCAGACTCCAGACCTGCTCCTCCTCGGTCACCACCTCTCCTGATGACACACTGGGGTCAGGGTGAGAGTGGAAAAGGGTAACTGAGCTTCAAAATAACAGAATCAAGATTGTTCTCATGGGCAATAAATATGTCAGTTTATTAGCACTGCAGCTAACAATTATTTTCATTATTGATTCATCTGGCAATTATTTTCCTGATTAATCGCTTGGTCTATAAACCAGAAAACAGACTTCCTAGAGCCCCAGGTGATATCTGTGGGTCAGTCAAAACCAAACAGGATAAATTGACCACAAGACAAAGAAAAGCAGCAAATTGTCGCATTAAAGAACAAGTAACCATCATATTCTTGGCATTTCTTGCTTAAAAATGACTTGAAATGTTGATCAACTAATTGTTGCAGCTCTACATTTTAGTTTTTATTAATAGATGCATTTTTCGGTCAATAAAATGTCAGATTCTTCCAGAGTACAAAGTGACATCCTCAAATTGCTTGTTTTGTCTGACCAACAGTCCCAAACCCAAAGAGAATAGCAATACATCAAGAGAACTATTGGCTTTTGTGCCTGATTAATCAATTACTGTATCGTTTCAGATCTATAAATTGGGGCACCTGTGGCTCAGGAGGTAGAGTGGATCCACAAGTCAAAGTGTCCTTCAGCAAGACACTGAACCCCATATTGCTGCAGATGAACAGCCCAGCACCTAGCAGCTCCGCCTCTAACGCTTTGTGTATTTGTGTGTGTGTGTGTGTGTGTGTGTGTGTGTGTGTGAATGTGAATGTGAATGGCTGAATGATGCAAGATCGGAGTATGTGCACACATCCAAGCCAAAGAAGGCACTTTCTGGGCTGAAAGTCGTTTTTTTTTTTTTTTTTTTTTTTTCAACAAGGTGGTATAATGGGCACATCGGGAAGTGCTTTGGGTAAAAGTTTTATACAACTGTAGTTAATTTACTATATTTTCTTGTGATTTAGAAAATATCTAACATAATTAGAAATATATAACATCTTCATCAGGAACCTGTAAAAACACTAAAACAGAAACATGAACACATTTAGTATTTTAAATCTTTACAGAGCATCAGGTTGTACGACTTGCCTTCCCTTTTTCTCAAATGGGAGAAATATGTTATAAAACACCATTGCATTGCTTTTATTAAGAGTCTTGATCTCACTATGTCACTCTGAGTGGACAGAAAATGGTATCAAAAATTACCATTGTGAGCGTTCTCTTCTGCATATACTATGAATCAGCTTAAACAGACAACAGTAATACAGTATATATAGTTTTGGTTTGACAGAAACTATTTGCAAAATGAGCCATTGCTGTCAGCCTGTCATTGCTGTGAAAGTGACGTCTGTGACAGGCTAGGAAAACATATTTCCACATAACTTCAGTGTAATCACAAATCAAAACACTCCAAAGGCACTGATGCTGTTGTTCCAGCCTGTGTGTGTGTGTGTATGTGTGTGTGTGTGAGAGATCACGTTTTGTGTTTCAGCTACAGTATTTGATACTTTTTTGTATTTTTCTTGCAGATTCTCTTTTATGTTGAGCAATTTCAGGGGTTTCATTATTGTGTGCATTGAAAGAATATCTGGAGCAGGTCTTCATCAGCCCATCATTTATTCATTGACATGGATTTTCAAGCAGTGGCTCACCTCTCACTGAGGAGATGTGGAGTACCATCTCGAGCTGCCTTGATCTTAAGAGACACTGGACCTGATGTTGCCTGTTTAAAAAAAATAAATTCTCTATCCACGTCGACCCTGCGCTGTGAGTTACTGGCTTGAGGGCCATTTAATTAAATCAAAAACTTATCACTCAAATTTTAATTATGCTGGCATATATCTGAGGTTCACTAATGACTTAGTGCCATCTAGAGGCCATGTTGGGTGCAACTTTAAACACTGATTTTACAAGAGGAGTCACCATTAGTCTTCATTGTGTGCAGTACAGCTTATTATGAGTGTTTGAACACACTGGAGAAAGGCATTGATAGTTAAAAGGGTACATACGACATATTAATGCAAGAGTAAACTTCATTTTCACCTCATTTTCACTGCTGCTTTATGTACTACCGATTGTAATAAAAATCCCCTATCTTGTTATGACTTCATTTAAAAGAATGCTGCTTTGAAAGGCCAAAGCTTTGAAAGGGTACAGGTACAGCAGAAGTCTCACTTTTTTCTCCTGCATACTAGTTAAGCTGTACTTTTGGAATAATTTCAATAGATTTTCTCCGTTTAGCAACTAAAAGTGCATGACATTTTTTGGTCACTTCTTTCTTCAAGGACAATAGATTCATGTTGCAGTATCATAATGATGTCAAGTTCTCAGACCTCAGCCTTGAAGCAAAGTAAATGTAAAGTAGAATATATTAGTGTAAGAATACTCTATTACACACAAAAGTCCTACATTAAAACATATGCTTCTAGTATTATCAGGAAATTGTGTTTGGTATCAAAAGTATTACCGGTACTTATACAAACCACACAGTTCATTGTTACATTGTTATATTATATATTACTGTGTTATTGTTTCTGGTGTGTTCATGTTGTAGTAGCATTTAGTTGGTCGTGCTGGAGCTAATACATTTGGGCAGTTTAATCTAGTTCATCTTTTCTTAGTAAAATCTTTATCAGCAGCAACTGCAATAGTAACTACAGCTGTCAAATACATTTAGAAGGGCAGAAAATGACAATATTTCCCCCTGAAATGTAGGGATTGATGTATAAAATAACATCAAATGG
Source organism: Scomber japonicus (assembly GCF_027409825.1). Classification (NCBI taxonomy): domain Eukaryota; kingdom Metazoa; phylum Chordata; class Actinopteri; order Scombriformes; family Scombridae; genus Scomber; species Scomber japonicus. The sequence goes on along the minus strand of NC_070585.1, from coordinate 26,570,522 downwards.
AGGTTCAGGTACCTCATAATGGTACTTAAGTGCCATACTTGAGTAAATGCATTTTAAAAAAAATAAATTCCAATTCTAGTCTCTAATGTATTGTGTTCAAGGTAGAGCACAATAAAGAAGTACTAATGCATGGTGAGGATATTCTTAGATACTGACCACTGTATGAAGTGCTACACAGACATACTGCATGCAGGATAAAGGCATGTATCAGACTCTTAATAACACCTTGATCCTGTCTCTGAACTGTTCCTGTCTGATCCCCTTTCTGGATTGTTGTTTTAGATCCTCGGTTAAAAAAACAGCCCCGACTATGAGAACAAGCAGTCAGGAAGCTAAGAGGCGGTTCCTGGGTTTTGGGTGACTTACTCTCACGCAACACATGTGGTGGCTGGTCCTCGGGAGGCAGAGGGGTCCTCCCCTGCAGGTCAGGTTACCCAGAGCAGCCAAGGGCTAACCACTACCATCTGGCCTCACCTTCCATGTTCACTGCTGCTCCAGGTCTCAATGGCTTCCACATGGCGTCCCGCCATCTCACAAAAAGTCTACATCACAAAAACACACAGAGATACACATTCATAAAACTGATGCAATGTTCTTACAAATACATGCACTACAAGAAGTCATGCACATACACAAACTATGCACATATCATACATACATTTTTCACACATCTTGCACAAACGAATAAAATCTTGCTTATATGAACAAATGGAAATGCAAGCATAGGATACCCATAAATATGTAATAGTAAAAATGAGGTAAAATGAATTCATATAGGACTTTTTAAAACTGTACTGAAAAGAGAAAATAAAATAACAAATAGGAGAGATTGGTGATGAATGTAATAAAAACATGAACACAGCACAAAATGCAAAGTTATAAAATGAAGAAAAAGTCAAAATAAAGTGAGTTCTAATATCCTTTGTAAATAAATATGCACCAATTTGGCTTCATATACCTTAAAAACATAAAAATATATAGTTATATTGTGCACACACATTGCACACAAGCAAGTATGCACCTACAACACACACACACTTGCACACACAAACACACGGTTTTATTCACACACTATGCAAACACGGAACTGCACACAGGCATGGTCACACACACACACACACACACACACACACACACACACACACACACACACACACACACACACACACACACACCTGGGCACGCACACAGACACGTCCAGTCACACAAATGCAGGGGTTTGCAGGGGAGGATGGGGAGTGAGGGGCTTTAATCAGGAAATTCGCCTCCAGGGATTTCATGTAAGCAGGACTGGACGCTGCTCTTCTCTTTGCTTCACACAATGAATCACTGAGAGAGCTGTGCTTGAAAGCTTCAATCCGCTGTCAATAAAGCTAATGCTATCACAGGTTCTCTGTGTGCAATGTAATCTATTATATGGTTTCATATGTGTCAATGTGGAGAAACATCCACCTTGGTTTGAGATGAAAACAACCATCACTGATTTTTACAGAATCAACATAAATAAGTCATTAGCTACCATGTTTATTTTGGAGCGGTGGATGATTTAATCTAGATGAAAAGAGAAATTGCAAGGGAGAGTGTTAAGGGGAGAGGATGATCTGCAAGAGGTCACAGACTAGTTTGACCTCAAATTAGCTTCATTCCACTTGTTTTTTGCTGAACATGGAGGTTTACAGACACCAAAATCACAGATACAATTATCAAGTAATGAGGAACCCCACCGTAAGCCACGTTGCCAGCATGTAGAATTATATTTTGGATTTTTGATTTTTGATCTCTGCTTCCAAGGGCTCACTTCTGTTTGCAGCACAAGTTCAAGAAATCAGCCCAATGTATTATTATTCTTTGGTGATTTGGTGTTTTATTTGATTTCTCTGTAGATAGCGTTCTTATCTTTGTATGCTAACATGTCTGTGGTCATGTTGTAACTACCCTGTTCCAGAAGGAGTGGTCAGTAAATGAAAACATTAAAAGGAGCAGTGCATGCAAAAATACAGTTCCCTACTTTTAATGTTTAATATAATGGCTTGAACAGTGAGATTTAAATGTCACAGACAGTTATAAGAATTACAGGCTTAATTAAAAAAGTTGAAAAACAGACAAGAAGCTTGTTTCCCCCAAAATAGACATAAGTAAAGGTTACTGTAGCTTGAAAGTAAATACCAACACAAGTACTTGAGTAAGGTAATACATCTAACCAGTCCTGCTATGGGTCATAACACTCATTATGACTCAGTGTAAACTTTTTTCTTCAAATTTATTTGACCTTTATTTAACCTGATTGATACATTGGATGGATGCATTAACCTATGTTTTCACCTACTGATCAAAATGGCCAAAATGGTAGCATACATCATAGGTTATGGTGTTAAAACCAGTGATAGCCTTTTCAAAGTAAAATGATCATCTGACTGAGGTAAGGAAAGGGTTAACTTGAATATAAGTTATATACACAGTATACATTTAGCAGGGCTGCTAGAAATTTAGCCAAACCCATAAAAGATACTACTATATCTAAAGAATGATTAATTCAAAGCTAGGTAATGTATTTTAGAAGCATGTTTTGTTATATTTGTTGAAATTATCTTTATATCCTGACAACAATCAATAAATCAAATGCCTTGACAATAAAAAGAAAAAAAAAATGCAGTTTCTGTGGCTGGTGCAGGACTGTAATAAGTCCAGAAAAGCAACATGCCTGTCAACCTACCTTCCCACCTATCTGTGCACATAACACAAAAAGTTTGGAGGCCAGGCGAGCAGTAGGACAAAGAGAGATAGGAAGTGACAGGACTGTATGAATTGCAGAGGGAGAGGAGAAGAAGATGGGAATACTGTATCAACACAAAGCAGAATGGAAAGCAATGTGTGGTCATCGCACTATTGCCTGTTGTGCAGGGGAAACTGAACAGCACATAATCTTATCAACAAAGTCATAGCGAGAGACTTTCAGTGCAAGTGAACTCGGCTCCCAGAAGTGAAATGCAATATCACTCGAAGTCAAGCAGAGAGATGGGACACTCATAACTTTTGTGGCGGACTTCAAACAGGTGAGTGGCCGTCCTGTTTACCTTTTACTAAAGGTTGTTGTACCTTGAGAGGAAGGTGTGTGGGAGGGGCTTAAAACAGTGGGGTGTTTTTTTTTTGCCTTTTTCAGAACACTACCTACCCCATCTTTAATGTATATGTATATTGGTGTAGTGACAGGTGTTGAATGTATTACACCATGAGGTAAAATAAATGTATCAAATGTTAAAGATTTTACTGTACCATTTATACACATAGCTGTCCCTTTAATATATTTTGTTGTATTATGCTGTTGGAGGCAATATTGCACACCATTGAGCAGGACTGCTTTGGTTATATTGGATTTGGAGGATTGTTGCATCAATGTGATTAAGTACCGTTACATTAAAACAAACAGCATGCAGCTATTTTCACATTTTTTTCCAATAGAGTTTCCAGAATATTTACCATATCACAATATATTAATATTGTGATAAGAAATTAAGAAGACCATGATAAAGAATGTATTCGTATATGTTTCTTTGCAGGCTCAATTCACTATAAAGTCCTGTTGACCTTACATGACTCTGCTCCTTGTTAACTAGTGGAAATGAGACACAACAGGAATTCTTACATCAGATCAGTCATCATGTATTTATATATTCACCATCAGACTAAAGATCAGATGTGAAAAACGTACTGCTGCAGCTTGAAAGAAAGCACCCAGATAAATTCTCTTTAGCACACCACTGCACCTGTGACATACAAATAATTTGCTTCTCATAGGTTTACATTGCACAAAACAATAGCATCTGTGGCACTGGGTGACAACTTATCTGCCCCAGCTGAAACAAGAACAACATGCTCTGTCTCAGCGGTAATCTTTGATCAGCTGAAATGCTTTCTGTGATAAACATTGACTCGATCCCATGGGCAATCACTCTATAGTGCTGGCATCATGGGAGGTAATGTATGCATAGACGTGTTGAATTTGCCTCAGGCCCTCATACACACATGCGAACACACACACATGGCCGTACACGTAGTGAGATGAATTGCTACGCCACCTAGAATAAATACATATCAGCTACAGTGAGCTGGGGCGCTTTGCTCTTTCCTATTAATCCTCAGCATAGTGATTTATTGCAGTGTGCTTGTCAACAGCCATATAGTCCCCTGGAACTGTGACCAGCCGGGAGAAATAGTAGAGTTTAAGACTAAGGCCCAGCAGCTGCCCTGTAGTCTATTTATGTGCATTCTGGTCCATGCTGAGGGTGAATATATGGGTTGGTTGAACAACAACAACATTTTGTGCGAAGAGGAATGGGGCTGTAAAATAATCTATTCGTCATAATCCAACTTTTAAATTGATGTCTTCCCAGATGCCACTGCTGTAGAGATTTGCATTTGCCAAGGTGAAAGGGCTGGATGCTCAGCAATCAGTTCTGTGCAGGAGAGTGAATGCTAAAGGGCCCTTCTGTAAGTTATTTTTATACAATGTATGCATGGCAGTGCATATTCAGCTCGGAGTGTTAACTCATCCATTTGATTAATGCCACTTTCACTGAAAACACAGTGGCTGTGCAGCAGTGCGACTCTTATTGAACAGCACCATCTAGTGGTTGTTGATATGTTGACGTATTTAAAGGATAAAGACAGGCAATATTCTGTTTATCTAACTGTCAACAAATCCTACCAAAAGACCAAAATCACAAATTGATCTTAAATGTTGTCTGTATATCCAAAACCTGATGTGTCATAGTGCTCCATTTGTAAAATAAATAAATAAAGTTTGCTATAAGCTACAACAACCCATAGTTTTAGGAAATTATTAAGATATGTTTAAAAATTAAACTAGATGTCTGAGGGCCCTTAAAAAAAGTATAGTTTGTAATGAATAGGCTTTGGAGCTGAGCGCCACAGATGGGGCATGAAAGTGAGAAAACACTAACACATGGTTGATTTTGGTTCTTTCCATGAGATCTGTTGACAGTTGAGTGATGCAGTATCATGCCTTTTTATCAAATGTTGACCTTGAGTAGGTTTTACAACAATAGATCATTAGCTTGAAAAAAAACAATCCCACCTCCAAAGTCCATTTAGTGGCTGTTCTATGGCTGACGCTTCAAAGGTCAAGAATGAACTCTGACCCTCAACTGTGAAGTCAACATTGGCAAGAAAGTCCTTTAAATGGGAACATGGACATTTGAACATTGTTTGGTTCCAAAACAACTAAGCAAACTCCAACTGCTGATGAAAATTAGTGCCAAGTCCAAAATCACTGCCACATTCACTCATTTAGGGCTGTTACCAATAATTACTTTCTTCTTTATCTAATCGATTACTCATTAGGTCTATAAAAAAAATTCCATGCAGCCAACAGCCAAAATCTACATTCATATGCATATATCTGTTTATAGGGATTATCCAAAATGTAATCTGGACTGTCTCAAGTGACTTGTTGCACTGTAAACAACATCCGGCCCACAGAAGTAGTTTTAGCCCAGATATCCCTCATCTGTTATCTGTACATCTACTTGTTACAAGAGAAACTCAGAAACATTGGCCATTGCCCTAAGAGACTAAATTGACATGAGACAGACATCTGATGGATTCTGAGAGAATTTAATAGCTATCTTTATAGTTACCAGTAAGTTTTTGTTTTAGACATTTACAGAATAGATTATTGTCATGGTTTAACCTCTTAACGCACGCTGTTCCGTCTACGGAACGGGACGGATGTTAGGAGGTAGCCACAAGTTCTTCTGGATGTTTTAAACACCAACCCTTAAACATATATATTCATGCCGTACATCGTTGGAAAGCTTAGATTGTCCTGATTCATTCAAGACCACTCACGACTTATATGGTTGCTCACAGCCGTAATAGTATTAGCGATTAGCTCGGCTAGCCCCTGAGCTAAGTAAGAAAAGCTATAATGCCTACATACCTTCAAAGTCTTCCCTTTATCCACAACGATCATCTTATGACTCAGGACTTTCTGTACAGCTCGCCAAATATCCATTCTTGTGAAATATGAAATCCGTTTCCATAAAACCGGAATACTTTCCTCAATATGTCCATGTATTTAGTCCAACACGTAACGTAATAACACAAATAACAAACCATATAGGCCTACGGTCCGTTTACGTCATTTCCTGACCTGCACGTCCATCTCAGAGTACACGTGACTAGAAAAAAAGAAATAAGTAGTAAAAGTAAGAGTTGAACCATATATCATTACGCACTCGGCATTTTGGTACACGGTTGGTTCTTCTTCGACTTGACATATGACTTATACCAAAATAAACAGATAGATAGATAGATAGATATGGCCAAACAAAAAAATATGGTTATATGTAATAATAATATTAATACTATTAATAATATTAATAATATGGCGTCAGCTTTCATTGGAGACCAAGATTTTGATTGTAGGCAAAAGGGATGTGAAGTTATTGGTGTTTGATCGCGGTTATACAGCTTTGGTAACCAAGTGTCCATTTGGAGTCTCCAAAAAGGACCTGAGAAAAACGCGTGGACATACCTGTTGAAAAATAATTCTGAAAAATTCATCTTTTGGTCTTTTGACTCCATATTTGGACTGCATGAAGCCAAGACCTGTGACCTGTGGCTGTGGCCTCATTGTGTCTATATCCTGCTGAGAGGTCCCTGAATGTCTGTACACATGTCATTGTAAAGGCAAACCTATGGGTGAGTAAACAACCCCATCATTGTAACCTCTGCCACTCTTTGTCAGTAAGTCACAGAATCACACTTTTACAATAATCCTGAGAGTGTTTCCTTTCCAATGATACCAGACACATCTCTGAGTCTCAAACTATGTGGGATCTGTGCTGCTCACAACTTGGGCATGTCGTTTAGGCTAACAGCATAAAAAACAGGGGCGTGTGTTAAGTGGTTAACAGGTGTATTGTCACAGGAGAGCAGAAAGTAGGGTATGCCATCATTGGGATTTCTGATGGCATGTACATTTATAAACTCAGTATTCTGACGAACGGTGGATAATAGTGAACTTTATGTTAAACAGAGTGATTTTGAACACAGCCCATGGGATATATAATCACAAGCTCCAAAATAAGTTACTACATAGACCTTGAGGTGAAAAAAGAGAGAGAAAAAAAAGAACTCTGAATTTCACACAAATGATTTATTTTATTGTGAATTTGACATTGTTACAATGCAGGACATAGAAAACTCACAAGAGGACAGAGCACCTTTTGTTTCATACCACGGACACCAAGAACACTTAGACTTGATAGCCACCAACATAAAATAAGGCCACTCTACTTTAAAGCATATTGTCCGTATGAGAGAAGACAGCGGCTTTCTTCGACTTTGAGGTTCAGCAGTGGCAGAGGACCTTTAGGGACGACAAACAGTACAAACTAAAAAAGGTCTACAGATGTCACACAAGACTAACATTGTCCTGCACATCTCTAAGTTACAGAAAGTCACTGTACGCAATTACAGTCATTTTTTAATAAACATTTTGAATAGAGATGTGCCCTTATAGGTAAACTGAAGACATGGATCATTCATTCTCAACAGTTTTCCACATTATAATCATTATAATGAACACTGCTTTGACAGAATTACAATGTTATCGTATCACAAATTATATAGGACCCTTAATCAGGGGTCGCTTCCACATAAGCCTGACCAAATAAGATCTACATAAGCATTTTGACATTAAATGCTGCTCATTTAGCACAAATTTCACTTCACAGATCTTTTAATTAAGTCTGAATACTTTGAAGAAATAGTTGGACATCAACCTGAGTATGTGTAAGTGGTGTAGTTCCATTTCTGAAGATTTAAGACTGTCTGACTGACTGCTTCAGTGGGATTGTAGTGATGAACAGCTAGATGGCGCTGTGAGCCTGCATTTGCACTGAATGCCCCCCCTTCTCTTCACCCTTCCAAAACAAACCCATCTGGCAGTCGCCTCTCCACCTCCCTATTTCATTCAGTTCCTCTCTGTCACCATCTCTCTTCTTCACCTCTACACCCTCCAACCCTCTTCATCACTCCCCCCATCTCTCCAGCCCTCCTGCCCCATATCCTCCCCTCTCTCCTCATCTCTCCCTCTGCTTCCATCCATCTTTATCTCTTCCTCCCTGCTTCCCAACCCCCCCCCTCCCCCCATCACCGTCTCCACAGCTCCACTCTGTCCTTTACTGCGTGGCTACAGCCTGGGTTTCGCCTCCGGAGGTCAGCAGCTGCATCAGGCTTCCTGAAGGTGGACGGTTCACCCCAGTGGACCAGTTGAAGAACAGCCTGCAGCAACATGAAGAAATATATGTATTAGTAAATATATTGTGGCTGTCAACTTACATAAACAACTGCAAAGTTCCTGGTTTAGAAAATGTTCCTGGTTTTAGTTGAGTTTTTTTAAAATCAACATTAAATGTATACAATTTCCATATTTCTATTGCCTGTGCAAGTAAATCGATAATTTCCACAATATCTGCTTTTATACAGCCATTTATTGAGTTTGCAACTACAGAATGTATGTTGAATTATTTACGTCGGTTTTATTTAGGTTTGCATTTCTGTAAAACAGCAGTCTGTGTTTTGGTCAGTTGAACTCAAACCAGTGTCACCAATAAGAGAGTGTTCAGGCAGCACCTGAAACTGGATTGTTGTTATAGTTACCTGCAGCTGAATACACCTTTCTGCCAACAAATAAGACGAGAATTTTCAGTGAGTGTGGTAAAAATGAGAAATAATTTACTGAGACCAACACTAAAAACTGGGTATTGAACCTCAATAATATCTGGTACCAAATAACATGAAAACTACCCAAAGCTGGCATCAAATTTCTGGTCAGATACAATCTTACTTTCTTATTCTTCAATCAGATAATAACTGATTTAACTTTGCAACTTTTATGCAGTATTTTATTCATTTCTGTATCACACCGATACATACATACATTTGCCTTGAAACATGTATTGGAAGATCAAGTTTCAGTTTTGATGACTACCATTTGTCATCTAGAGGGCCAGAAATTAAGTAGACAAAAGGAAAAGGGACAATGAGGACCAGATTGCCACCTCTTTTAATTTCCCTCCAGCCAGATAGTTTCTATTTCTGTCCTCAGACCCCTCATCTGTTTCCTCAGGGATTATCAAACTGGATCAAATCCCATGTAATCCCTCCTGGCCTAGACCGAGTGTAAACACGGTCAAAAACAACACAAACAGCATGTATACTGATGTGGACACTAAAGCTCTCTTTCTAATGTACTCAAGGAAATGGCTGAGTTTATATTTTTTTTATCAAAATTCGTAATTATCAAGTTAAAAAAAAGTAAAAAAAAAAAAAAATCATTTATGTACATTTATTTCTAAATGATATCATTTAATACTTCTTTTTACACCGATTTTTTTTTTTTTTAAGACAATAAATAACACTGTTTAATTAGTCTACATAGATCATTTACATGTCAAACAACAACATTATAGTATTTTGTAATAAGAAAATTGTTAACTGTAATGTAAACTGTTAACACTGCAGAGTATGACTGAATATTGCATTCAACACACGAAGGCTTGTGGCAGGTTATCAGTGATTTGTATTACAGGCTGATTTGTTGTTTGTCAGCGTGTTTTTCATATTCCTGTTGCACACAGTCGGCCAAATGTTCTGTCAGGTATTTCCAGCAACTTTAGTCTACTTTGATAACTGAAAATGTTTCTCTGATCTAAAGCATCCACGTGATGTTTACAGCATCAGTCCGTCAGAATCAAAGAGCGAGGCCTTTTTGCTCCGACACTGAACAATCAAAGAGAAATTCCCCTCTCATCAGACACATGAAGACATGTTTCAGTGTCAATAAGGGACATGGCTGCGATCAGAGACATGGAAATTATTACACTCTCACGCCACTCACTGTATATTCATGGGGAATCATCTTTTATTGATAGTAAAAGGTAAGTGCTGAGACCATTTTGGAAAGTAGAGATCTGACAGGTTAAGAGTAAATGGGAATACAACAAAAAGGTGCAAGTTACAACACTGAACATTACAGATTGATGATGTTAATGTACTGGATGGTGGATGTTTGTATTTAAGATCTGAATGCAAATATCAATGAAAAATGAAAAACTAGACTGAATGTTTTGTGGAATTGGGTCAGATATTTTGTGGTTCTGTTCATGAAAACACTTTTTTGTTCCCCCATAATTAAAAAAAATAAAATAAAATCTTCCAACAGCGACAATGTAAGAAAGAAAAGGCGTTATTATTCACTCTGCTACTCACTCTGCAATGTACTCCAGTGGCGTCCAGGTACCGAAATCTGCATCAGGCATGAACTTCCTGTTCATTGGCGTATCCAAGGTAACCCTGGCAAATTAATCCAGATGACAATCAGGGTGAGTAACAGCGTCTGGGTGATGTAGAGAAAGGAGAGCTGGCAGACTGCAGCATCTCCACACAAACAAAGCGCTGTATACAAGGTTTGTGTGTTTGAAAAAAGATCAAGTCATTTGCATCATGTTTCCACTTTATTATCATATTCATGACTTGAAATGCCACTTAGTAATTCAACACAGTGCGTTTTTCACATCACCTTTGTTACAAGCATGTCATATTAAACATGCATTGTCCCAGTGCAATTTGCCTGTAAACAACAAAACATCCTGACCTAGGTGTCTATTGAACTGTAATATTTTGAGAGGAAATCATTGTGGTGTACAAGTCCTATACATATGTTTAAAAGCATGAAGAAGTCAAATCAAAAGAAGCTGCCATTCAATTACAAACTGGGTTTTGCAGGTGTAACAACAGTGTATACTATGACTTTAATAAATGCAATATAGTGCTGCTATATGTTGGTATAACAGGAGTATGGGGTTGGGGCGTGCAGACTACAGCAGAAATGCAAGTCATGACGCTAATGCAAAACAGATGTGACAGTGTGCTGGAGAGGCAGACTTAGTCCAGCCTCTTGTTGGTGGAAAATGCAACCATAGAGGATGCAGGACCCAGATACACCCCTGAAAATGCATTTCTAGCTTCTCACCATGACTGTGCAAAAAAAACCAACCCTGGTTTTAAATTCAATATGTGCACAGAGGAGGCGGTGATGCAAAGACTATTGTGTGCGTCATTTATCTAAAACGGATCATGTGCACAACCAGAGATTTACTGGGTAAAATCGGCAGCCTTATTCATCTTCTTTTCTTCTCTCCAGCGGCTTATCTTCGCTTACATTCTTATCCATCTACTGTAACATAAAGGAGTATGTGGCACAGCTAATTTTACAGGACAATAGCTTTCATCTTCACTGGCTTTAGTAGCTGTTTGCAATGTTGTCTGAATTTAAAGCTGCACTGTGCGAGATCTTTATGTTCAATATACACAACTTCTCTTTTAACATTAAAAAAACAATATGAGGCTGCAACAGAGAGGAGAAGACACTGAAAATGTGTCCCGTTGTGCAAAATGAAATTCTGATGCCGAATATAGATACGACTTATTGGTGATATGAAACTGATTCCGATCAACAATAAGTAATACAATTTCAGAGCAGAACCACATCCAACCATCATGCAAAGGAAGAAAAACACGTCACTCTCATCTCTTTGTTATGAAGCATCATGGACCATCTGGATCATTAAATAGAAATGTATTTGCGTGCAGTTTATATTTACTATTGAGGTTCAAGGTTGTCCAGCAGTTTCCCTTTGTTTGCTTTTTATTCAGTTCGCTCATCAAGAGGAATCCTTAAATCAGCCTGTGAAAACATCTGTTTAATGTCTTCTGTAGCTCTGGATGGAGCTTTTTAAAGTTTGAAGAAGAAAATATATACTAATGATGTCATCAGGGTCAACTCAACTCGAGACTTTATAACAAAAAGCCTGAAATACAAAGTAAAGGTGCGAAATTAAATTCTACACATGGGTCCTTTAAATATCTTTTATTTCCCTATTTAAACTCTCAGAGAAATAAACTGTTTCCTATATTTTTCTTCCATGGTCTACAGAAGGAGGATTTAAAGATGAACAGCCACTACGAGACAGAGGCGGAGTACATTTGACATTTGTTTGTTGTTAAGTGTTTATTTCTCTCTGAGGAATTCTTAGTTGTTCTCTTGACCTTTAAAAAAGGAACTTCTTCACTGAAAATCTATATTCCCAGTATTTAATGCACACATATAGATCTCCAGCAAGTGAATTATGCTGCAGGTGTGGTTGGAGACATTTCCATGGACATTTTTCCCCGTGACAATAGTTCGTCATTAGAATGAAGCTGACTCCAGTTGCCATCTGTTAGAGCAAGCTGTTACCTTTACAAAGCCACGTTCCAGCCTACAGGAGGTATTAATTTGATATCTAAACATAGGTTTTCAATTGACTGTCCTGTTAGAGCTCACTACTATCTCATCTGTCACACACACACACACACACACACACACACACGATGGTTTAGTTGTGCCATTGGAGTGCTGTATGTTATTCACTGACATAAGGACAAAATGTGCGTTGTAACAAAGTGTGTACACAGCATTTCATTGAAGTACTCACGGTAGTATAGCCACAGCAGCAGCTCCTGATGGCATCCCACTGTTTTTTGCTGCTAGGCTCTTACACAGCTGGTGGACGGCAGCTTTGGCCATGCCATACCCTACCATGCCTGAGGGTTAACAGAGAGAGAGGATATTCTTTTTAGTATCCTGGAGAAAACTCAGTTTGCAAAAAGGCAACACAGACCCACATCAAATGCACCATACACACCATGCGTAGGAGTGGATGACATTGATTAGGTAGAGAGAAGTCAAGTGGAAAGACATCATTAAATCTATGGAAGGGACATCTCGAGACTTTTAAAAACTACGCAGTAACCCGATAAAATGCAGGCCAGTTCTTCACACTGTGATATACTGTAGGGCTGCAACTAATGACTATTCCATTATCCATTCATCTAAAGATTATCTTCTCAATTAGTCATTTTCTCTATAAAAATATCCGTTCCCCCACAGCCCAATGTGATGTCTTCAAATGTCTTGTTTTGTCTACCATTACGTCTGACAAGAAAAACATTAAAATCATCGTGTTCCACAAATTCAAACCAGCATTTTTTTTTTTGCATTTTTGCTTAAAAAATTACTAAAAAGATGATTTGATTTAGAAAATAGTTGCAGATTATTTTTCAGTCAATTGGCTAATGGTTACGGCTTAACGGAGGTATGCGTATGTACGAATAACAGACTTCACTGACTACATACATCTGTTACTGTTTGTTCCTCTCTCTCTATGTTGTGTGTTTTTTTCACATTAAACCAGGCTTGGAAAACTTGGAGCAATGTTTTGTGGCTTCAGCATCTGGATTCAGTAAGTGCCCCCCCTTTCACCCCTTTAAATTGGCTTTCTAAAGAATGCTAAGCATCTACAAACCCCCCCCTATAACCAATCTTATGACAAGCTTGCTGAGGTGCCTTAAGAAGAACTGGCCAATGGGAACAAGGGGTAGTGACATGACTTTTTTTTCCCCCCCTAAGCTTTTGTTTTTCTCCAAAAGCAAAATCAAAGTGAAGCACGAGTTTGGGATACCAGTCATGCAGTACTTATCTAAGAACAATGAAATCAACACTGCATTGATTTGTACCTGTGCCTGATTGGCCACACATTAATTCCTTGCATCCATCAACAATTAAATCTCCTTATTATCCAGTTTGTCCTTGAAACCCAATCTGCTCGTACTGTACGTCTTTAAGAGTGACAGCTTAAGTCCAACGTGTAAATGAAGAGCTCAGACTAATTAAGGTTGCGCTCATTTGGTGCAAAAGTTTATAGAGAAAGAAGAAGTGTTGGCTGTGGTCATAAAGTCATAATTAGCTATAATAACGCAGGATAGAGTCTGCGTGTCAATGCTACATACAGATACAAGCTTAAAAGTAGAAATTCAGCACTGTGAATATGATGGTTTCTTCACACTGGGTTAAATATGTAGTACAAATTAGTGTAGTGTGTGTGTGTGTTCACTATGACAAAGAAAAAGGTAGTGCCATAGTGAGATGTTCAGCCTTGTATCATGAAACTAGTTTTCTTCTTTTAGTGTCTTTTCCCTAAATCTAGCATATCATGGGAATTTTTTTGGAGACCCACATTTAACTATTCTTGAAGGCACCACAACAGAAAATGTGGAAACATAATTTGTAGCTGGAGGCAGTTCTCCAAAGTTCATCAGATGCACGTTTTGTATCACCCTGGGGACTTTTGCCAGTAAATGAATGGGGAGCTCTCGGTGCAGGCAACATGGAGGGAAGATCATTGTTCATTTACATATGCTACCCACATGATAATGATACAATGCTAGTTTAAGAATCAGCAGACTTTCCCTTTAAATAGTCAAAACTAGAAGTCTATTCTGGTTTTGAGACCCTAGACCTTGATAATGCCAAGCTATACTTGCATATTCACATCCAGGAGACTGAAAGCTATATTTTACATATCTTGGCAGATAATGAGATTTGGGGATTATGAAACAGAATACAAATCACATGGAGTCTCCTTTAACTCTGGGGTTCAACCTCTGTCTCAAATCCGACATTAGAGGTTAAGATTATTTTTTAAAAAGGCGTTCACATGGTCTGTCAGCACTTTCTTGGTCTATAACCTTCAAAGTTTGCTCAGGAATTTCTAGTAATGTCAGTTTACAGTTCTGGTGGATGAGGAAACGTTTGGTCAATCCCAAAATAAAAGCACAAAAAAAAAGAACAACAATTTGATGAATTATTTTAGACATCTGCTGATGGTTTCCTAGTTAACTGGGTATTCATTCATATAACTTTGATTAACAAAAATAGTCAAACTCGGTACAATTAGTCATCCTAATCTGCTTTCCTGTTTCCACTGCACAGATGATCTGGATTTGGCTGTTGGCTTATTCATTTTTCACTCTGTTTGTTCAAAGCAAACAGAAGAAAAAGACGAGCTTGAGCACCTTTTGTTTGTTTTACTCCCTACCATCTGGCTCTTAACATAGCCTGACATTTAATTAGAGCTCACAGAAATTGGATTTTTGGAAAAACAATATGACAACTTGAGGACAAAGTTCTTTAAGATTTGATTCACAATTTTAAAAAAAGAAGTCCTATATAGATACAAGCTTAAACAAAAGAGAACAAAAGCTTTAAGGTAACACTTAACACGCACACACCTGCACACACCCGCACACACCCGCACACACCCGCACACACACACTGTCCATGTGGATAATGTGTGCTGCCACAACTGCTGAGTCATTCTCTTCCTGAGCCAGCAGCCAATGAGCTTGTGGGCTCTGTGCTGAGCCAGGGCTTTGTTTTGCTGTGGAGTTGAATCTCAGCCCATCACATGGTTAGCTTGGACACAGGGAGAGCTGGACATCACATGGCATCACGCCAAAGCCTTTTCTAGGTCCCTAAGAGGCCCACACGAATCTGGCTGTTGTCACATGATACTATGGCTCCAATTAACAATGATATAGATTGATCTATTGTTGTTGGGTTTTTTGATTGATTATTTATTGTATAAAGCATCATGACATAATGAAAGCCTGTCACAAGAGCTGTAACAATGAATAAATTGACCGAAAATTAAACTACCAACTTTTCTGATAATCATTCATCATTTTGCATAATGTTTTTAGGAATAAATCTAAAATCTATCTGGTTCCAGCTTTTTATATATGAATATTTTTTCTGTCATAGTAATCTATATGTTAAGTTTTGGCACATTTTACATCTCAGGTTTTGGGAAACAGTGATTGACATTTTTCAAAGACCACATTTACACATTACTTATTTAGAATATTTTGCTTTAATTTTAATTTTTAGCCTATTTGATGAACAGTCAGTTACATTGTAAATATTGGACTGGCCTTGTTCAAGATATTCTAAAACAAATGAGCAGGTCAGGGTTGAGTCATCTGATCAGGGACATAGACAGAGCACAGAGCTGTTGATGGACAGACAGGCGAATCAAACCATTGACTTTTTGTTTATGAAGCCGACTCTCTAACCACTGAGCCACACTGCTGCCACAGAGCTCTTCAGCTATTCTGTCTTTTTTTCTCCTCTTGTTGTGTTTCTTGGATCCATTTTATCGACACATTTTCCTTTTGCTATTGTGTGCCATGTGAGATTCCCCCATGCCTCTGATCACTACATCAATTCACTTGTCAAAGCCCTGCAGCGCTTTCTATTACCAACATAATTCAAATTGGCAAGTTGGACAACAACAAGTAGTTGGACACAAAGACGTATGTACAATGTAGTCTCCGATATGTCAAAGTCTGCCTGTTAGCCTAATGTGACACACAGCCTAACCAGGTTATCATGACGAGAACAGTAAACACCAATGTGTGCCTTACCTCCAGTGCCTGACAGAGCTGCTTTAGCTCCAGCCAAAGTCAATAGTCCGTCTGCTTTTAGGTGCAGAGCAGCGAGGTGGCTGGAGATAGTGGAGGTCCACACACTTTGTTTCCACATCAGATCTGAGTTTTTGTATAAATCTGGAAGACACAAGTTGATAAAGAATAAGTTTTGTTGTCTTTCTGTTGTTCTATAAAAGCATCAGATTGTAACAGTCCCCACAGCCAGAAACAGCACGTGTTATAAGGCAGGATTTAGGAATAACATCCCCCAAATGCTAATTAGCCGCACAGTGGATATCAAGTCTTGTCCTTATTATTCAAAGAACTGCTTGTTTCTTTTACTGCCAGTTGCAGATTTTCATGCTGGCTTTAGATAAATGCAAAATAACTGGCAGGATAAAACAGGCAATTCAATTTGAACCAGACTTAAAGGCTACTGTGTCCCAGGGTTAAACTGAAAACTTCAAAGTCACATCTTAATTGCTTTTGAGATTTTTTTTCTTTTTCTTTAAAGAATTCATGCTACATAAAAATAAACAACATAAAGAATAATTGAAATTGTTCCCATGTTCAAGCACGTTGGAGAGAAAACTGGCTGTTGATTTATGTTACAGCAAATAAAACGTTGAACTCTGACCTTTGGAACTAGAGTTTCCTCCCGCCCATCCTCCTGCCACGCACAGGATGGCATCCACTTTCTGTTCTCCTAGCAACCGGGCCACCTCTCCCGTCACCTGCACAAAATGAGAGATGAGTACTGACACCGATTCATAAAAGCCACAAAAAACACGCATGTACACACACACACACACACACACACACACAAGATGAAAGATGTTTAAATGGCGATTAGAATTTCATCTGGCACACCAGCTACAGCTGTGTCTAAATGGTGAACCTAATCCGAATTTATATTTTTTTTAAATCCACAGTGCCTTTAAAATGTCTCGTTGTCTGTTGTTTTATGCATATTGTCTGTTGTTTTTTTGGGGGGGGGGGTTTTATGCGTTATTAGCCGCTGGGGACACATAATTTTGTTGTTCTGCTGTGCAATGACAATAAAGCCATTGAGTTGAATTGAATTATGGAATAGTTTGTACATGCCTGCACAAACCAGAGCTTAACCACAGTGTTGCCACATCATAAAACAAAACAAAAAAATGTTGGGTGTTGCATACATGTGGAATATAACCGAATTGGCAACAGAAATACACACAGGAGTCCATGCAAAACATTAAAGTACATATATATATATATATATATATATATATATATATATAATCCTGTATTTCATAAGGATTTAATACTTACATTAACTGTTATATTTTACATGTTCTATTCCACTCGTCCCTGCCTGTTGTCCAGCTTGAACTAGGTAACAAACTATTAATGAAAAGCTTGTGGATCATATAATTCAACTAAATGCAGGGTTGTGAAGGCTACAATTGGTCCAATTTACAACATGTGGATGTCTGTCATGAAAATTAAAGCAGCCAAACTAGCAATGTTGCATTTTTTATTAGGGAAGCCACTAAGAATTATTTTCTGTTTAATCAATTTGGTTTATGAAACATCAAAAACAGTAACAAGTGTCTATTACTTTAAGTCCACAGTGACATCATCAAATGTATATGTTTTTTTTATAAAATTGCTTATTCTATTTCTTGACTGGATTGAATGTATTCTAATTTATAAATGCATCATGTATTTTCTGTGTTTCATGTCTGTGAAGCACTCTGTAAACATGAAGTGTAATATAAATTAAAGATTATTATCAAATGTATTCATTTGGCCGAACAGCCAAACACAATATAAAGTTTACTTTCACATAAGAAAGGGAAAAGCATTACATACTCAAATCTGAGACCCCAAAAACATTATATTTGCTTTTTTTTAAATGACCTTTAATCAACTATCAGAATCTATGCTCTTTGATTTTTATTGCAGTTCTACTCACTGTTTCTTATCAACTCTATTGGGGGTAAAGTGCTTGTATTTTTCCCTTCTTTTCTAGTTGTGACTTGAACGCAGCATTAGCTTACACATTATCCTGCAATAATTAAACATACACACACACACACAGGCCTTTATAGATACATAGAAACATATCCATATATTCATGTACTCCTACCCAAACTTATAACTCTGCTGCAGCTTGTAGCAACTTCACTACAGCTCACTGGCTCTTCAGGTCCCTGTCATTTATCTGACAGGAACAGAAACATG
This sequence comes from Scomber japonicus, assembly GCF_027409825.1. Classification (NCBI taxonomy): domain Eukaryota; kingdom Metazoa; phylum Chordata; class Actinopteri; order Scombriformes; family Scombridae; genus Scomber; species Scomber japonicus. The sequence goes on along the minus strand of NC_070585.1, from coordinate 26,551,898 downwards.
TGAGTACCGGTGCAGCTCACCTGTCCTGCCTGCTCGGAGAAAGATTCACTCAACTTCACAATCACGTTTTCATTTGCCTCCTCGTTTGCAGCCATGTCGATATTAGCGACCCACTATTTATGTCAAAGAGAGAGAGAGAGAGTGATAAATAAGACATGCACATAGTAGGTCTTCACGGTTTTAGCACACCAGCATGTTAGCATTTTGTGCACCACACTCACCCATCCTTTGGATTTGAAGTGTTGGACGCACTTGGAGCCCAGTGCGCCTCTTCCTCCATACACGATGACCCGGTTAGCAGCCATGTTTCCGTTTTAGTAGGCAGTGAGTGAGCTGAGACTGAACTGGGGCCGAGCGACAGCTGAAATACAGACAGACAGAGAGGAGGTGGTGGAGGAGGAGTGAAGTAAAAGGAGGCGTTTCCCTTGTTGGAGCAACAAGTTAGCGGAAATAATGCTGCTTTCACGGACTGTCGGACATACCGAAGCTAAGGTCTTTTAACAGTTTTTTGTTTGTTTTTTTCATTTTAAAGGATAGTTTCACATTTTTCAAGAGTCTATCTTAAATTAACGCTTACATATTGTTCTACAACATATACATATTTTTATATGTGAGAGCTGTAAAAACACAATTTCTGCTGGGTGGACTTTGACTAATGTGACCTTGAATATACAAGAATTTTGTTTGTGTGCAGCTGATACACATTTTTGTAAATGCAAATGTCCAAATTTGACCTGTATTTTATAACAAAATTCAAAAATCAGCATTCAGACATGTTGCTGTATCCTTTATATTCTATAAAATGTTCTCCTAGATCATAAGATAGTGATTGTAAATATCTTTTTTCTATTAATAAATAGAATACAGCCTTTATAAAGGACTAATCAACCATTTATTAATAATAAGACTGATGGGGACTTTATGAATGTGAATTGGTGTAGAGACTAATGAGTCAGAATATAAACAGTATGTAAGGGTTAATAGTCAGGTGCCCAAATGAGCACTGAAAGAGGTTTTCTCTGCTGTAATCAGTCCTGCTTTTCATACAGGCTACTATAAGACCCCCATTCAAATGTGCTTTTGATATAGCCTACGCAAAATTGCATTCAGCTTTTTTTAAACCTGAAGCTTATGAGGCTTCAGCAGAGTTATACTATCAAGTGGATATTTGCCATGTTTACAATCTTTTTCACATTAAATCCCCTTTTTGTGTTTTTCCCTGTTGAGCTGCGGTGGAAGTATAGTAACAAAACAAAAAAGAGGGGCTCTGGCACTCAAAAGACTGTAATGTGAAATATATATGGATGTCTGAATATTCATATCTGTCTGAACAGGAAGCATGATTATGACAAGAAAAACCTGTTTCAATGTTCAGTTGGGCACCTGACTGTTGAAAACTTGTGATCCTGTCCTTGTAGTGTAGGGCTGCAACTACTGATCATTTTCATTATCAATTAATCTGTCAATTATTTTTGCAATTCATCAATTAATCATTTGGGTTGTAAAATGGTGATTGCTGTTTCCCGGACACAAAGATATTCAGATATTCACGAAATATTAAAATTATTAATAGAGTATCAAAAATAGTTGGTGACTTATTTCAAGCAGCTCTACAGTCTAATACCTAGTATCACACGAACAGTAAAACCTTTCTAAATATCACAGACATATTCTTCATATGTTCTTGACGTCTGCAAATAAGATTCAGAATCATTCAACTTCGGTATAAAACGTACTGTTAAACATAACCTGAACCAAGATGTGATAATAAGATCAAATGAGACTTTATTGAGACCCATGGGAGAAATTATGTGTTACACAGCACAACAATAGACCACATACAGCAGCTACATAAAGAAAAGAGCCAGCAGGATTTTTTATTTTTAATAGGAAAGCTACCCATAAACCCAAATTTAATTAAATCTATTCAGAAATACAAAGGTGAACAGTAAATGCAGTGGGTGATGATGAAGGTGTATGTAATTGTAAATTGTGGCACTTTACCTCTATTTAGCATTTACAAGCACTATACTTACACTTAAAGCGATGGTTTGGCGTAATTTCGACCTAGCGTCATATGCACCATGAGGTCTATCTAATCACTGCCTCAGCCCTTTTTTTTCATTTGGTCACAAAATAGTGGAGTTAGAACCATCAGCCGAATGGCTTAGTACAGGCGCTAACGGGACCACCAGCGTATCTGGTAAATGACCCCACTAATAATGCCTGGATTGTTATCAAACTTCTACAGTAGTACAAATAGGGTCTTTACTCATAAATCGATGCATTGAAAAGTTTGTAAGTACACCAGGAGTTTATTAAAATAAATACTTAGCTGATGGCTTTTACTCTGCTGCTACTGCTAAAGCTGGAAGCATCCAGCACAGATCTCTAGATGTGCTGTGTGGGATCTCCCGCGACCACGCGGTATTTCAGTGGTTGCGCAATATTTCGACAATGTTTACAGCTTTAGTGGTCCCGTTAGCGCTCTAACTCCACTAATTTGTGACCAAATGAAAAAAAAGGGCTGAGGCGCTGATTAGATAGACCTCATGGTACATATGACGCTAGGTCGAAATTACGCCAAACCATCGCTTTAACACATGGTTCATAGCACATTTTAATGCAGTTGTCAGCAGATGTAAGTGTTTATCAATGCATTTTTCAACAACAATAACTCCTCCTCTGGACACCCATAAATGGAGGCTGATGTATAAACATGAAATGAGGAGGCTATGCCATTGGTCAGCCCATCCACAAAGTGCGCCAGGTCTTTGAAGCCAAGCTGACATTGTGCCTTAACCCACATGGGCCAAACCATGTAATTACAACTTCTGGGTCCCTCAGGGGCCTAAAAAGTATTTTTCCTACACACAATCACGAGAAGAGAAGCAGCTTTAAAAGAGTGGGGTATTTTTTTGAGTGTCACAGCCCCCACAAAATGACATGTCTCATCCGAACTTGATCCTTTTGGTCCAGTAATATTTGGAACGTCTAGAAGAGCTGCACTATTATATAATTTTATCCCCATTCAAGAAGTTAACTGAGGACTAAACCAGAACTCATCCAGCTTGACAGGCAGATGTCTGTGGTGCGCATGTGCTCTAAGAACTCAACCAGGTAATTTTTTTTTCACAGTGGGAAATGGTTTCTTCATTTCTTTAAACTGAATTATTAACAAACAGCATGGTAAACTTCTAGTAAATACATAGATAATGTCAGGGGATCAGAATACTAATATGAATCATAAATCAGCTCACAGAAATGTCGTACAAGTTATAGTTTCAATAGCTTTCCTATTTAATTTAAGCCAATTTCTGGTAGAGTATTTATTAATGAAAGCCTTGTTCTAGAAACATTTTATCAATGTTTGGACCCTCTTAATCCCTTAATTATGTTTCCAATAAGAGCCTCCAAATGTAAGAATAATGTTAGACCTAAAATAGACTTGAAACGACACAGCTCTGTGGTCTGTTAGTGGAGTTGTTCTTATGTTAACAGGTATGTTATTCCTATTTAAAAGTGGCTAAATAAATAAAAAAATAAAAGAACTATAATTAAAGGCGTGGCATTCATGGCCTAATACACCACCGATCAACCCTGATAATAATGACCATGGTCCGCCTCTGATGCTGTATCCACTAATTATGAGTTATTATTATTATACATCCATGGCAAAGAGTGGCACTTTGTCAGTTGGCCCGAGTGCCGCCACTTTATGTACCTGCTGTTTTGACCTCGTCCTGATTTTATGTGAGACAGTCTGGAAAAGTTGAGTCCACATTTATAGTTTATGGAGTCAGGAATCAATACAGCAGCTGCACAGTGCCTTTTTTTGTTTACATCCAGAAACAAAATTACAAAGTCAGAGTGCTCTGTTCCTCTCCTCCTGACTCATATTAACAATTTTTATTTATAGATTTTTTATGAATAATATGGCACACCTGCTTCTACATCAGTCTTCTATCTATCTGCTTAAAATGTAGTGCTGCATCTGAATGTAGGCTACAGTATAAGATTACAAAAAGGTTCAAACTCAGGTACTCAAGTCACTTCAAGCTTGACAGGATTTATTTTATTGATTCTTCTTTTCGGGGCAGCATATAAATGATGTATTACAAAAACAACATGACATCTGAGAAACATCTCCAAAGAAAAGTAAGCTCTAAAAGTCAGTGATTCAGCAACTTGGACATTGAGTGTAAGCAGAAGCTGAATCCATGCAGACACAGACATTAACCTAAAACCAGAACTTGTACATGTATAGTGTTTATTAGAAGTGTTACGGTAATTAGAAAGCCATTGCAGTTCACATTACAGCGGTGAAATAAGAAACAACGTCTTAACATTGCATTTAAAATTCATGTGGAGCAGTTTCTCACAAAAGGGATACATTTATTTTCCTTTTTTCCCAACATGATAAGCTAAAAAGACAACAAAAGAAGAAACAATTGTAGCTGCACTTTTCCCAACTGTTTAGGTTTCACACAGTGAGCACTAGGTGCTGCTATAAGACTGTGATGCTGATGACTCAGCAGTGAGCTACAGCATCCCATTATTTTGCTGCTGTGTCTGTGCTGTGCCAAAGCAGCGTGCCAACGAGACATCCCCGGCTCTTATGAATAATACAAGCAAGATGGCCTTGGCTCTTCTGTCACTGTAGAGAAGCCCCGATCTGTCACACTCACCTGGATATGACACACACTTCTGCTACGGGGAATAAATGCTTGGTTTGTCTAGTCTGACGTCTGACATCCTCACACACATACACACACATACACACACACATGCCCACACAAACAGAAAGAGAGTGTGAGAGACAAGTACACACTTTTTCCAGTGCTGTAAACAAAGTATTATAGCATCCCTTCCTGCTTGTCTTCCTATCTCCAGCAGAAAATAACAAACACAGAGCTGTGAAACACACACAGACACACACAAACACACACACACACTACCTTTAGAGAGTGAGATGAGGAGTAGCTGTACGGGTGATGGGAGTCAGTGAGGCTGACCGAGCTCGCTTCTCCTCGGGAGCCAGGTGACGTACCAGGGAACACACAATAATTATGGGCCGTGGTCAGGTTTAGACCTGGGAGAGACATACTGCAGGTTTCAGACAGTTGACAAACACAAAATTAGAGATACACCATAGCAATCTCTGCCAGGATGAGTATCTGTCAGCAGCTCAGGATGTGAAGTGGACAGAATAATGACTATGGCAGCAGCAGTTTATTGTAGGAGTAGCTGTTGGAGTGGTGGTGGTGGTGGTGGTTACCCAGAGATGTGAGCTGATGACTGAAAGGGAACTGGTTGGAATGAAAAACTAGGAAGTGGTAAAAAGACTGGGTTGCACCAGCTAGTTCTTTGCACTTACAGACAAACTACTGATTTACTCATTAAGGTCACACCTTTAAAACTTAATAAAAGACTTTGCTAGTGAAGACTAGTAAATCGATTGCAAAGAAACATCTATAGCACTATCCAATAAGATGCAACCAACTATGTAAAAGGAAGTCACTGTAGCATCAAAATTAACTTTTTTTCAAGGTATTTATGACCTAGTTTTATTTTATTTGTGTTTAAGATTTAGTATTATTCGTGCTGTTTACAGTAAGAGGGAAATATCAGATTATGCTGAGCTAACTGCTGTTATTTGGTCATTTAGACACTGATGATATTGGTATACAGCATTAAAGAACCAGATAATTATTTGGGGATTGGTGGCCTGGAGACAAAACGCTGCTAAAAGTAGAGTGAAAAATGAAGCTTAGCAAAAGTTCAGTCAGGAACTCCCATCTAGTTTTATTTCCCATCCCTCTATTATTCTGATCCCTCTCATAGCTCATAATTTCCTTGCTGTAATTTCTGGGGTATCAATTAATACGTAACCTGGTCACATCCAACCAATAGCACAGTGACACACCTTCCTTCCATTCAAAATCTCCCTGCAGAGTCCAGGGCCCAGAGACTTTTGACAACACCTAATCATCAATATCATCTGTATAATTAACAACCACTTTTGCTTCATTCTCTGGTTCTCTGGTCTTTCCTGATTGAAATAGATTTACATTTATCAGGTGGACTCGACACAAAATAAATGGCGATTGTCCAAAAACCATTAAAAACACATCACTGAGCCAAACTTTTTCACTGCCTGACATCTTTTTTTATTACCGTGAACGCAGCCAATGCAATCGACTCTGTGGAAATAACATTCACCACTCGGCTGTCGTACATTGCTGCAGTGCCATATGCAAATCAATCTTTATCCTAACACAGTCTCCAATAAAGAAAACATTGTAGGAAAACTACAGCTGATATTTATTGTGGAGACTTTTAAAGATGTTAAATTATTACTCAGAGTATCAATGTCTCGGTATGGACAAAGAATAGAAGCTGGAACATACTGAGAGGACTATCACATTATTTGTTTTAGTCCTACTTCTCATGGGACTTTATTGAGAGCGCTGCCAGGTTTATCTTTTGAAGACACCATGTGGAGAATTTAAAAAGTTTAAACTTTCGCACACCATAGTGTTGGTATCCAAAACTCCTGTAGTTCAGACTAGAAATTAAGATTACGTTGAAGGCATTTTTTTTTTACCAATAAAAACTTGTATAATATTCAGTACTTGAATAATTTGAATGACTTCACAATCACATATACAGTTTCAACACATGATGGCTTTAAGGGCCAGTTGTCAGATCTCTGCGTGCGATTCTGGCATTTTGGATTACTAATCTCTTTGGATTACTCTTAATCAGAGTATCCTACAAACAGCCTCCTCTTCAGCTTCTTGATAGCTCAGAGTGTAGCTGGTAATGAATATGTGATGTGGTGCACAGGAAAGAATGCTGGGAAGTCGGGATGTCATTTTCAATATCTTTTAACACTAACGTAACATCAAGGCACAGAGATGACATCATACAAGTCTACTCATGTGTTTCTGAATACACACATGCATGGATGCTTTATGGATGGCAAACTATTTACAATATATACTACATCCAATACATTCCGTCTCCCATCCACTTTCAGCACAAACTATAATGAAAAACATAGCAAGTGTTTGCACAGACAGTGATAACAGGGTCACTGACCCAATCGAGTGACTACACTACTATAATACACAAAAAAGTACTTTATCACATAAGAAGTGAGGTTTTATTTCTTTTAAATGTAACTTTTTTAGGTAAGTTATATTTTCCATTTTCTCACTTCTTATACACCTCATCTTTTCCATATCTTACATTTCTTATTCTCCTTCAGATCTGCAGTGTTGCAATACGTCTAAGTGAGAGTCCAGTGAGATTCCACATCATATGCACGCAGCAGTGATTGAGGAGAGGATATGAGAGTCCAACTACTGTGCCTGCTGTGAGAAATTCAGGCATTTTTATCTCGGTTTGAAAATGTGACAGCGAATAAGTACCTCTCTCACCCTTTTTTATCCTCAACCTTCTTGACTTGAGTATTTTAGATGTAGGTTGTGATGTCTAGACTACAACAGCTGTCTGTATTACTGCTCAAATTGAAAAACTCCAATACCTCCCATACATATATATCCTGCAGGGTTTGGATGGTGGAAAGGACCAACTTGCAGTATAGATTTCAAATTTTTTTTTAGATGTCTAGGTTACATAAAACATTTAAGTATAACAATGGCTAATGTTTGGTCTGTTAAGTTTACATGCTATATGCAAATGACCACTTTACAGTATAATACCTGCAATACTTGTTTTGGGGTTTTTGTCCCTTTAGTGGCAGCATAAATAAGATGTTCAAGCAACATTACAATGTATGTATTATAGCATTTTACATCTGTTTTGCTTTGTTTTCATCTCCACTAACTCTTGAGGAAAATACCTGGCTCTTTCAGTGCTAAATGCTACACGCTATGTAACATGTTCACCAGTTAGTCCTTAACTTTGTCTGTCTGCTGTTTGATGCTGGAGCTGTACTTTAAAGTTGGTTTAACAGAGGTTTTCCAATCACAGCTGCCTGCTGCAGCCAAAGACGACACGGATAAAGCTCTGTAGAGCATGGAGGAACTACAGAGTCAGTCTTGGAGGGTTCATCCCTTCAAGCAACAAGCGATCATGGGATCCATTATTAATATAAAAATATTGATTACAACTACTTTGAATGCAACAATTCGACACATCCGGAACTCGATATGATGATCAATTCGGAGCATTATTTTTGTTGTCCATCTAGTTAAACTAGTTATAAGGTATCGATGCAGACGGAAACTGAATATGCTTTCTGATCATGGGTAAATTATCATATCATAATCCCATTATCTTTGTGTTTTGATGTTGTTTTGTCTGATGTAAAGATGATATTATGATCATCTGACCAAGCTATAAAAATAAAATCAGTAAATCCACAAGTAGCGGTGTGTATCCACCTCAGGTTTTGCCCTTATTATATTTATATAAGTAATTCATGGCCAACCTGATCTTTCACAACAGGAGTCTTACGGTAAATTAATCCATTAAAAACACATACCACTTATAGCTGAAGAGGACCAATTCTCCAGTTTAATCAGAAGTTACTGTAAAGCTTTCTAAAGCCTTTTATTACTTACTTTTTTAAGTAATTTTTCATTTTCAAGTGTTATTCTACTCTGGGGACTTGTTGCAACCTTCCTCACCTCAACTTTAAACATAATGAGCTCTTTTTTTACAACAGTACTTTATGTATTGGATGTGTTCTCCACCTGTTTTTTTGTATGATGTTGATTTTGTTCATTTATCTTTGTTGTGCAGCACTTTGTAAAAATTTGTAATTTTTTTTTTATTTGACCCATAAAAATAAATGATCACAGTTCTATTGGTAAGTAGCGGAGCATTGTTACCATTTATAAAGGTGTTCTCTGCATGTTTTGAGCACACTTCCCTCAGATGGGATTTATACTGTTTATAAATTCTGTATATATGCATAAAGCCATTACTCATTTTACATTTTAATGCATACATTACTGGCTGAGCTACCGTTACCCTTCGTCACCACCCACTAAAGGTAGTGTAGTGTTTCTAAACATCATATTATTCTCCTTTCAGCTGTTTTGCAAGTTCCAAGGATCATTTGATTTAGAGCTGTTTTATTGTAATATGCAAATTTAATTCAACAGCCAATAAACAGCGCATTGCAAGGAGAGAGATAAGGAAAGCATAAATGGTTTGTGCATGCTGCTGGTAGATAGAACACGTGCACTCGCTGTTCATTTACTTTAAAGCAATTTGACAGCTGTAACATAAATCTATATACAGTCGAAAGAAAGATGAAAACACAGATAAGTACCATTCAAGGTTAAAAACAAGTGTTTTAATATTCCATCACAAGCCTCCAGAGCAGTGTCAAAACACCTTAGTACAGATGCTGCAAATCTCTGAACTCTACTGGAGGAGTGAAAACCATTCTTAGAAAATATACTGCTGGTGGTGATGGAGAACGCTGTCTAACACGCCAACTAGAATCTGCCTTAGTGGGATTTACATCAGGTGGTAGTGAAGGCTGTAGCACACTCATTTATTCTGATTTGTCCTTTAATTTGTCACCTGTCTCTATCAAATCCCTTCCAATCACACAATTCTTGTTTTTCTTTACATCTAAAACATAATCATCAAATACTTGAGAATGACATATTGTTTTTTCTCCTTTACTCAAAGTCATTGCTTAGTCTATAATGACAACATGTAATAACACATCTTCTTCTGCTCTGAAAATGTTTTCCAATGTTCCAAAATAACAATACTATTTCCTGTATCAGACAATAGCGTGTCCAAAGTGAATATACTTTTGATACCTCAGTTTATTGCATTTGTTTCCTATCATTTCCTGCCTCCTATCATTTCCTGTAGCTGTGGATGAGACATATTAGAAGACACACATCAGTTAGCTGCGGTCCCCCCACCTTACCACCGACAAATGTTGTTGGTTGTTTTGGTTTCCTGCTGTGGCAACCAGTTCTATCCAGCCAAATTGTTTGGACTGATTCCTTCAATCTTGACAGAGGACATAGCTCTATCCCCTCCCCAGGGTCTCTCTCTCTCTCTCTCTCTCTCTCATGGACTTTGATGCTTTGGAGACAAAAATCCTTGGCAGTTTTTTCATTCATCTCCAAGCTGTGTCAAGCGCTACTTTGTTGCCATTTGAATTCTCTGTTTCATTGTTGCACTCTCCAGTCTCCTGCATGAAGAGTTTAGGCCTGTTGTGAGTTTGTTGATTGCAATGCTTTATGACTTGTAAATGTGTTGGGTAGCAGAGATGCTTGGAGTGGCTTCTTAATGGTAGCTAATCAAAGCAGAAGGATGCAGGGAGCAGCAGGGGAGAAAAGAGACAGATAACAGGAGCATGACAGAGGGGGAACTGGATGATTCGGCTACTGAGATATACAACTGAGTATAACCAGCAGAGAGAGGTAATTATGTGAATGTCTCTGTGCTCTTCAGAAACTTTCCTCTTCAGCTTCCCTGGGAAATCTGTGTCTATGTGCCTACTCATTCCTTTGGATGACAATTTAACATTTCAACATCTGCTATAATTATGTTGTAAAAGTCTAATGCGTAACTAGGGAGAATAATCAAATAACATGCTTACTTTTCCTAAGTCAACACTAGATGTCCCCATGAGTCTTTGATAAAAGTGAGACACAGCCTGAGCTTGTGACATTTCATTCAGCCTGTGCAAAAGCTCTGTTCAGACCATCATAAACATGTATTTTATTCTTCCTCCTCCTTTCAGGAGCGTATGCAAATGACAAGATTAGGCAGAGATTATGCAGAGAAGCAAGTGTGCAGACAGGGCTAATGGGAGGTAAAATACTGAACACCCTGGTTAAAAGCAGGGCACCACATATAGCATTACAAAGATATTGTACATTCCAGTGGCCTGCAGACAAACTACGAGCTCCAACAACAAAACCTTGTGTATTGTGGGCCAGCTGATCTAAACAGAGAGGATTAGATAGTGAAGCTTGAGGGGTGTAATGTCTCAGATCTCACAGAAGCTCGCCCTAAAGTGGATTATGAAACTGATATTGGTGTCACAAGTTTACTGGAGGGCGAGAGATGGAGGAAAAGAGGAGCCGGGGTAATCTGTTGGTAGACAGAGGAAGAGACGTCGGTGGCTGATGTAGGATAAAAGTATAGCTTGCCTGGAGTAAGACTTAAGATCAGTGTGGAGAAGCTATAAAGTGATAGTGTGATACTGTAGTTGCTGGTAGGAGGGAGGGCTGGCAGAGAGGTTTCACAGGAGGGTGAAACTGTGATTAGAGAGAGATTGGAGGTAAAATCCCAGGGAATCACCAGCGTCTGTTCAGGTGCTTATTGAAGTCTTACTTTCATGGGTGTGAGGAAACAATCAAAATGGAGTTTGGGAGGAATCAGGAATGGGATTGATACATCTGTGCCAGGGACTTTGTGCTTAAAATGGAAGAAGGCGTGGAAGTAGAGCATACTGTAAAAGCGCCAGCAGCTGTTCCCTCTTGTCTACAATGTATGATTAATTAAGTCAAAAAAACAACACAAAAAACAAATCAAAACACATCATTATTCTGCTCACCTGAATCATCTGATTGACTTGTTTTACCAAGTAAAACACAAACAAATTTCATCTCACAAGAGAAAACCAGCTTCCATTTGTTTTTTTCATTTATAACACTGATGAGGCTCATTTAATTTGTAATGATTAGGTGATGAAAAATGATCACTTTAATTAAAGTTTGTTTATAGGCAGACTTGCCTAAAATGTGTTAGTGGATGTTGATTTTACACATCAGTGGTAAAGGAGGAATTAATAACTAAAAAGCTGATAAATGATTATTTTGCTAAGTGTTTAGAGGAGATCCAATTTTTAAACTTATGATAAAAGTGGAGCTTTTTGAGGCACCAGTTAGTCATGCTGAGCTAGATGTTTTGTGAGATGTTCAAAGAAAGGCTTCTTCAGGGACAGTTATCATAAATAGCAACCTTGTTTGTTTCAGACAATGCTGGAATGTCACAAACTTTTATAACTTTTTTAGCAAGCAAAACAACACAAACAAGGTATTTATCTCACAAAGGGTCGGTTAGGTTTTTATATTTATTTTTGACGTTCAATTCTGAGTCAGAAATGGTGAAAAGATAACACTTTGTAGATTCTGACTGAGGTTTGACATTTAGAGCCAAATATCACCAGAAATCAACTTTGAGGATTCAGGTTTGCTGCATACTGCAATTTCATACTTCTTATAAGCCCAAGAAAGCTGAAAAAAGCCACATTCATGACTTTTAAAGATGGTAATACTGAAAGATAGGTGAAAAACAAGTTTCTTTGCATCTACATAAACACAGAAGAAAGAAAGAGAAAAATAAGGTATTATTTGAAAACAAAATCTCAGGACAATGACTGTCAACAGCCATCAATAATTAACAATTAACAGTTTGTTGGAGCACTTGTTAAAGCCTTATGAGTCAAATTTAGAAGTTGTGGCTTCATTATTAATGACTCCCGTAAATATTCAGCCAAATCCCCCAAAAGTGTCCCTGAACATGTTCATTTGCATCACTCAACTAAAAAAAAAAAAAAAAAAAAAAGCAAGTCTGGTTGTTAATTACAGTGTATGAAACTACTGTCTATCTATAAACTAATTATTGCCTCCTGCTGTTAATTAACTCAAATCATGTTTTTTTTCTTCTGGTGTCACACTTCTCAGCAAACATATCAGTTAATGTTTCATGCTTGTAAAAGTAATTGTTGTTTCCCCAAATAGATTTACTGTTTAAGCATTTAATAATTTTTTTAATTAGTCAAAATCAGATTTTTAATATGTGAGAATAACCCAGAAGAAGAAAATTAACAATGAGGGAGGCACGGAGGAAAACAGAGCATTTTGAAAGAGAGGAAACAGTGTTATTTGTGCAGACATTTAAAAAGGTGCTATAAGAATTCACCCACCCTGTCCTTTTTTGTAATGCCTTTGTATTCATGAGGCAGTAGTGAGTCACCATAGAGTCCAGTCTGCCCTCAGTCTAACATGACCTGATGAAGAAGTCTACTGTTTACAGTCAATCTGCTATTGCATTGTCAAGATATCAAAATACTATGCAGACATTACACTCACCAGTAAATCACAGATGAGTTAATGAGATTATGTTCTCCCCGATGACAAATGTTGCTAGCAGCCAAGACGACCAGCTGGTCTCACCTGGCCAGTGGCTCCTCACGTTTCCGAAAACGTTCAAACAGGCATTATTTGGATAAACTGAACACCTATTGGGAATTTAAATCGTTACTTCTCACCTGAAATGTATTATTAAAGTCCTAGATGAAAATTTATAACAGCTTTAAGCCACGTCTTTAACAGCTTTGCTCAAAATCTCTGCTACTGCTGCCGGTTGCTCAGGGCAGTATTACTTTTTCCTCCGCTCATGTTCGCCGGAGGGCTGACCGGGCATTATTTACAATGTACAGTGTAGTACAAAGTCAAGTTGTGGTATGTAGCACAACAAACAAAGCAAAGCATTATAAATGAAACCATGCTCCAGAACAGACTCAGTGGCATCTTCTCTACACAGACCTACTGCCAGGATACTGAAAAATATGATTGCTGTTATTTAGTCTTTAGAGCTGTTTCTCAAACAACTAAAGTGACTATAATCTTTGGGGTGAAGGAACATGTTATCCAGAGAAATGGTGTGTCTCATTGATATGTTTTTGGACAACAAAGGACAACAAAGGAAGGCTACGGCACGGAATAAGATGTACCAGGCTTTGGATACACTTGTAGAATCAGTAGAATCATGTTATTGATGGTTTGGCTCTTCATATGAGATTTGGTGACAATAAAAAAAGCATAGAAAATCACTAGTCTGGGACAGGTGATATTATGGCACATAAAATCTGTACACACAGCACATAGAGGAAGAGGAATGGAGGATTAATAGGGGCCCAGCAGCTAATTTTTGCCGCCCAGGGATCCCTATGAAATGAACAGTCAAAAAGCTTTATTTCAAAGAGCAAGTTTGCATTTTTGAGAGAGAAGTAGGACAGAAACATCGGAGAGAAACATCATTACTTCATGATGAATCAGCACTGATGTAACTACAAATGACATAGTGTCAAATTTGTGTTTAAAAGTCATCGCTGCATAAAGAAATATCATCACTGATGATAGAAACGTCGCTGTGGCTTGAAGTAAAATAACAGCCGATAGAAATGTCATCCGACGTATAAACATCTTCATCAAATGTCATCAGTACATCTAGAAACAACATTAACATCCGCTCGCTCTCTGGCCCACAGTAAGCAAATCCAAACTGGACCGGCCTCATCATTACTTCTGCTGCTTTTCACCACAGAGTCATTTGCTATGAAAGATGACTCCCTCTCTGCAGCAAAAGCAAAAGTAAGTCCAGGCTTTAGAGCAAGAGCTGCCATGTTCACTTGCTTTGCATAATGAGATCTGATCACAATATATGGACAGAATGCAGGCGGGCATATAAATTATAGATGTAAGGGTGAGGCTGTGATTGGATTGTTCATTAGCCACGTAACACATTCAGATATATTCCACTGTGTGCTGGAAATCAGGTCATAGGGTCATGGAGAGAATCAAATGTCAAATATATATTGATATTCACAAATTAATTAGAAAAAACTCACATTTTTAAAAAAAGAGTCTAAAAGGGACATCCACAAAGGCTTTAAATGCAGTATGACCCAAAAACGCTACAGTTGGTTGTGAAGTGAAGATAATCTGGTCTCTGCCCTTGCTGTGAGGGGTATAATTAAAGCATGTCAAATTTACTACACAGCAGAATCAATTTCAAACATGCCTCCTTCTTATCTCTGTTGGAGATTTTTGGCATCAAATGGAATTGTATAACTCTGTTTATGTGTGTCTGTTTACACCAATGTGTTTGAGTTGTTACATGCGTAGTTCCCCTCTTAACACAGTGATAATGTTGCCTTATGCTGTGGGGGTGTAAATCCTGCTTCAATTTAACATTGGTACAATTATAAAAGACCTCTGATCAAAGTATATTTTCAATCCATATTATCAGGGTTGGTCTGTATATAGGATTTCCTTCTGTCTTGTTGGTTGCTTCTTTGTACAGAGCTTCTAAGACATACAGTATATTGTAGCTGCAAATCTGTTGCTGGGAGTCCATCTCAAAGAAGACTTTTATCCCTCTCGCTTCCTGTCAGAGCTTGGTACTGATCCAAATCTGCTTCTTCACTTCCCTGAACCTCCATTTACCTCCTCCCCCGTCTTCTCCGGCTCCCTTTACACATGACATTACTATGCATCCGGTATCTAGATTGCATCTTGCTACAGTATGAGTTTTCTGGATGGCATTTACACCTAACATTAAAAAAACTACCTTCAGTGTGAAATAAATCTTCCTTTCTCCATGAAATTTAACAACTTGTTTCATTTTACTATCCACAATCATCCTGACAATCATCCTATTTTTTTGACAAGTTTGCAACAACAACTGGACAGCCTGCCACCTTTTTTTGACTTGTTTAAGGATCCATATTTATTTTCAATTTTATCTTTTTGCTCTATAGGTCGGTTTTATAGACTTACTGCATTTACACTTTGTTATTAACTAATGCCATAAAATATTATGACCTCTCTCTATCGGTGTTTGTATGGTGTCTTGGGTGCATTTACTTGGGGATTTTATGAGTCATGTGTATGCTTTATATACAACCTACTGTATGCTCCAGCCAAACACAATCCATTCACTAGGGACACATGGTTACGCCAAGTGTTAAAGGGATCTTTGAGGTTGATTTAGCACATATGCAGTTCTCCTGAAATTGTCTGTAGCTAAGTCTATTACTTTAAGCTACTGAGATTCCAAACCCAACCCAGGAGTGACACTGTTGACATGCTTGTTTTCTTCACTGCTAGAGTACCTTACCTTTTTGCTGCGTGTTGCATTCAAGACAGAATATGTAGGCTGTATTTTGTTTGTTCTGTATCTGTTTTTTTTTCTTTCACATTGCATCAAGGTGAGTGGAGCACATTAACAAGTATTTTTCAGTGACAAACAAACACACAACTTACAGCATGACTATCAAAGTTTAGCTGCAGAACAGTCAAAAAGTCCTTGCCCATTCAGTGTCGAACACCTAACTACAACAGTGAAGTTGAAGGCAAGGCAACAGGATTAGTCACGACTTTCTCTCCATTTATTGACTATAGTTATCCAGTTACAAATACAAGTCTTACCACTTCTATAAATGGTTTTAAAGATCCTTTTGGAGTAAACTTGGAAAGATAGTGATGTGCTCAGTGGGTACATTTTGAGATGTAATTGCTGCTTGCTCCTAAAAAAAAAAAAAAAAAAAAAATCAAAACTCCTCATACACCTGAGGCTTTCTATGCTGGTGTTGGCTATTTTACACTTGCAAAAATCAAAAAATGTTACCAGAATATAAAACAGCACAGTAGCCAATATGTTTGTTTTTTTAAGTTTTGAGGGTTTTTTTCCAGTACATGATCTCATTCCTAGACTTGTTAAATCTGGACCAGGTCTCTCTGTGTCAAAGAAGTGTTTCATGTTTTTCATCCTGCTGAGTCAGATTTTTATTCCATATCCTTGGGGAAACAATGCTCAGCTAAGAAGCACATCAAGGACTTCCTGATGCACCATGTGGTAGGAGACAGGGTGAAAAATCAGCTCTTACAAAAACCAATTAAAGCTAGCTCTTTAAAACAACATTAACGGAAGAAAGCAAGTCAAACTCACAAAAAACCTCACCAAGAAAGTTAATACAAAAGGATGGAGAAAAAAGGGAGGCCAACTTAAGAAGGATAATGCAAATAATTGATGTATAGATAACAGGAAAGTGAATGATGTTGAGGAAGATACTTGCCAGTGGGGAACAGGACTCAGTAATATATATAAAATATGGAAGAAAGGCTCAGAGATACGCAAGACAGGACAGCCATACTGGAAAGATTGGTTGCCTTTCTACTTCACCAGGAGGGAAAATTCTCTGCAAAGTGTGATGACTTGGAATCAAGATTGAGACATAACAATGTACGGATACACGGCTTCCCCGAGGGCTCTGAAAAAAATGACACCATTGGATTTGTGACTGATTTCATTCATTTATCAATGCAAATTCCAGATGACATGGATATCCACTTTGAAAGAGCACTCCACTTTCCTGATCATCAAGCCGAAAGAGAACACATTGTCTGCCATCTAGACAATCAGGTGATATATTCTGTAATACAGTAAACAGAAACAAAATATGAAGGATGGACCATCTACTTCAATCAAGAATACATGACTGAGATACAAAAAAAGAGAAAATATAAGTGCAGGAAGTAGAACAAACTAAAGAAGACGAATCTGAAGGTACATCACTCCTGCCCTGCAGCAACTTCATTGGCTCCCTATTAAATCCTGCATTGACTTTAAGATTCTACTCCTCATGTTCAAGATCCTTCACAACCCGGCACCATCATATCTCTCTGAACTTATTCACATCTACACACCTTCTCGAACTCTCCGATCCTCCTCTGCCAACTTAACCACCATGGGGTCAAGAGCCTTCAGCCGATCTGCCCCCCGCCTATGGAACTCTCTCCCACCAGACATTCGCACTTCAGACTCTGTCTCCACCTTTAAATCCCGCCTGAAAACGCACCTATTCAGTGTGGCATACTCTGTCTCTCACTAACTATGCAATCTTCATTCTTGTTTATTTATTATACTAATGCACTTTGTAGTCATATTCATATTTATTCTTTATCTTTGCACTAAATGTCTGATTTATATTATTTGTTGTTATGTTGTTGTGTTATATGTGCCTTGTAAGGTGACCTTGAGTGCTCTGAAATAAAATGTATCATTATTATTATTATTATTCCCCATATCCTGCACAGCTGAAAGTGTTTCAGGAATCAGGGACAAAGAGGTTTACTACACTAATTGAGGCTCCACCTACTGTATGTTGAAGGCAGCTAGACCACAGTGATGAAGGGAGAAGAGGAGGCAGCCATGCATCAAAGAGGTGGACTTACAGGTCCTCATTTAGTGAACTCATCACCATGATCATTAAAGTAAGGACTAGAGAAAAGACATGAACAACTAAACATAAATATG
The DNA here is from genome assembly GCF_027409825.1 of Scomber japonicus. Classification (NCBI taxonomy): domain Eukaryota; kingdom Metazoa; phylum Chordata; class Actinopteri; order Scombriformes; family Scombridae; genus Scomber; species Scomber japonicus. The sequence continues at coordinate 26,533,775 of NC_070585.1, read as the reverse complement.
CATACTGAATATAAACAGAGCTGATTAATGGTACTATACTAACTATGTAAACTGAATTGTTGGTTATACTGAGCAAAAGCATTGCTCAGTTGGAATAAGTCACAACTTTACAGCTGGAAAGTAGCAGGTGCATATAGTGCTATATCCCCAGAATGAATTTGCCACATCTCTCTGGTCATGGGACTTTGGGGAGTCATATTCTCCTTTTTATTGTATATTAGTTCTGAAGGAGATGTTTATTGTTTTGCACAGTCGTTTGGTTATATGAGGTGAAAAGCTGGTGGGTTTCAGCTTAAATGAATATGAATAGGTTAATATATCCATGGTTTAAATCAAGAAAAAGTAAGATACTGAACCAACAGAATAAACTGCAATGTTCAATTGCTTTAATGCAAGAAACACATTTGGTTGATCGTTTATATAAAAAACTGATTATGGGCTGGGTAAACCAAGCATTTCATGCTCCATATGGCATAAGAAAGGGGGTATAGCCATATGAATTAATACATCTTTCCCATTCTCTGCAGAGAAAGCAATAAAAGATAATGTGGGAAGGTATGTAATTGTTGTTGGCTCCATAGGAGATATGACTACATCTGTACTAAATATCTACACCACAAATGAGGAGAAAGAGACATTATTTAAAAACATAGCTAATGTAATTACCAGTAATGGCAAGAAGATGACATTAATGGAAACAAAGTCCACTTATATCACAATGTCTCAAACTGTGGTAGAGAGAACATAACTATAAGTGATCATTGCCCTATTACAGTAACTGTAGCCATAGATAAATACTCTTTCTTTAAATACTGGAGACTCAATGTATCAATCCTATCAGATGAGAGGGTGGTAAAGGAACTAAAACAAAATTGAAATGAATACGTTCAAACAAATGACAATGGTGAGGTGTCACCATCAATTTCATAGGATGAGGGGGGGGGGGGCAGTTACAAGAAGGAAAATTATAGTAATAACATCCAGGATGAGAAAAGCTCATCTAGAACAGCAAAGAGTTTTAGAGAATAAAATCAGAGAATTGGAGTTAAAGTATAAAAGAAGATCAGGCAACTCCACACTCCTTGAACTGAAAGAAATCAGACATAGATTTGATGAACTTTTAATGCAGGACGAGCTCTACATTCTACAAGTTTAACATATTATGAGATGGGCAAGTCGTTTACTAGCATTCAGACTTCGAAAGGCCCAAAGAAATAGGATACTTTAAAAAAAAAAATAAGACATCCTAATTTCAACAGGGATATCAGAAGCTTTCACAGAATATTATAAAAGTCTACATAACGATTCAGAATCTAATTTCATAGAAAGAAAAACACAGGCATTCCTTAGAAGATTGCATTAACCATCATTATCGGCAGAGGAGGCATCTGAAATAAAACAGCCAACATCATTACAGGAAATATCTGATACTATAAAAACTCTGGCTATGGATGCGATCCCGGGAGAGTTGTATAACTGTTTTGCAAAAGAGATCATACCAGTATTATCTTGAGTCTTCTACTATATTCTATCATCAGATAACCCACCAAAAACTTGGTCAGAAGCCATGATCTCAGTCTTAGATAAAGTGGGCAAAGATTCAACTTCATGTGAGGGATACAGATATGTAAGCTTGCTCTGTAATGACTTTAAATATATATTTAAAACAAATTGGCACAGAGAATGCAGATACTGTTTGTATGACCAAATTAATCAAACCAGATCAAACAGGTTTTATTTCTGGTAAGCAACATGACAACAATATTAAATCTTATATCATGATTCCCATGATTACAATTATTCCCAGTCTACCGTGACTTTAGTTTGAATGGAAGAAATGGAGCTTCCTATACCATACATTGGTGTTTTGGGGGTTTAGACTAGTTGGAAGAGGTGTATAAAACTAAAAAAAATCCAAACACAAGTCAGAGTCTGTTAACGAACTGTTGGCTGAGTCAATAAGACAAAATAAAGATGTTACAGGAATAAGATAAGGCTGAGGGCTGGAGCACAAGAACATAAAATATATTTATTCGCGGACGATATATTAATATACATAAGTGAATGATCAAATGAATGATCCTCATCTATACTAGCAGTTTTGGACACTCCGAGAACAATCTGCTCTCAGGCAAATGTCCAGGAGAAATAGAGAGAAAGTTTCATTTTAAATTGACTAATAAAGGGTTTAAATACATCAGTACTATTATTACTCCTATCACTCACATCTACAGTATTTGAAGCAAACTATGGGAATAAAGAAGGATTTTGCTAAATGGTAGATTTTTACTTCTGAGTCTGATGGGAAGAATAGAAACAGTAAGAATGAGTACATCACTAAGATTGTTATTTTTGTTCCAGCTATTGCCTATTGTGTTTTCTTATTATACTTTTAAAATTTTACACACAATCATATCAAAATTCCCTTGGCAAAATAAGCTAAAATTCAATAAAAAAACACTTTGTTGCTTGAAAGAGAAGGCAGTGTTGAATTGACTGAATTTAAAAAACTACTATTGGGCAGCACAACTTAGAGCTGTATGTGAATAACCAAAGAGATAGATGTGATGTGGGAAGCAATGGAGCAAAATCCATGTCAAAAGGTACCTTTGAATTACTTCTATCCTTGAGTGAAATAACACAGAGGGAATTTGGGAGTAGTAACGACTGGATCGAGGATATAATGAAAACATGCTCAGTCATAGGAAAGAAATGGCAAATTATATTACAAACCAAGATTTTTTACCATCTATTATGGACACAGGATATAAGAAATGGACAAACAAAGGGATAATATATATCACATAAGTGTTCAATGGACAAACCATGAAATCACAATTTACACAGGAATGTAATCTACCAGCCAACTACTTTTATACATTTCTACAACTAAGACATTACATTCAGAAACATAGGGAATGGGAGAATAGAAACTAATTAGAGGAACTCTTAATGTAATTTACAAAAAAGGAAGAGACAAATAGGGATTACAACATGAATCTCATGATAATTGTTGGGTGTCAAAGAAACATGGGGGGGATTTGATTAATTTGCAGCATTTTAACACAAGATTACAGTTGAAAACAGCTAGCTTTTCTGACAGATGGTCACCATTAATACAGGTGATGCCAAAACTATTTCATTGTATTTATTTGTATTTTTAATCCCTATTCCACTTGTTTTTTTGTTTTTTCCCCGCAAGTATAGACACACAGTATGTTTGGCTATGTCTGCAGTTATTGTTAACTCATTGGTGATATAAGTATTTTGGTATTTAATATACAAAGAGTTTAGATCAGTGGTGATCCACTTTTTGCTCCTCATCCTACAGGGAAAATATTTGGCTCCAGTAATATGTGCTGACTGAAATCATAAGGATGTCCAAAGCCATAAAATATGCAAAAATAATTTTCTTAATTACAAAGCAGCATGTGTCTGTCTGCTTCTTTCCCTTTATAGTACTCTTGTCTTAAGTTGAATAGATATTTAGTATTCAGTCTGTTGACACTTTTACATGAATTCTGGACTGATGCCTTTGGCAGGATGCAATCATTTGAGTGTAGCAAACACTGGCCATGAACAAAAGTCGATGTTGCTCTGAATCCCAGTGGCGGTATGGTGGAGGGTCGTTTGGGTTCTCATAGTGTTTGAACTCTGACCTCCAACTAGGGACTTTAAGCTTTCACTTAAACTGTCATGAATGCTGTCCTATGGATATACTGGTGGGGTGTTCCATTTGGGGTGGCTCTGCACTTTCACTTTCACTTATTTTATAAAGTATCACTCTGTGCATGAATGACCAGAGCCAAACAGACATGAGTGGGGTCTGCTGAAAGCATTCAGCAGGACTGAAGCACATCAGCTACCATACAAAACAGAAAACAGAAAGCTGAATATATTTTTAGAGAACCATTTAAGGACTCCATCAAATAAAGTCTACAGACTATTTTAAAGCACTTTGTAACTTGTGTTTGAAAAGTGCTATATAAATAAAATGCATTATTATTGTTGTTATTTTTTATTATTTTTAAATGTCAGCTTTCATTGTTAAAGTGAACAAGTTTATGATATTGTTATACTGCATGCTGTGTCCATGTTTATCGTCGTTACTTCTAAATCTTTTATGGGGAAGGAAATGTATTAGTTGGTCTTTAATTCTGTCATCCTGATTTTCCATTCTATCTTGATCTGTTCTGTATACACAACATCTACAACTACTGCATGTCTCTCCAACCTAGAAGAGGGACCCCACCTATGTTGCTCTTCCTGAGGTGTCTACATTTTTTTTTTTACATGTTAAAGGGTATTTTGGGGGAAGTTTTCCATACTTGAATAATGAGTCTAGGATAGAGGATGTTTACCATGCATTTCACAAGATCACAACATAACAACATAACAACATCACAACATCACAAAATCAAGTGAGAATCTTTCTTGTCAGGCTTCAAGTTATGCACTTGTGTTCAAACTATCAGCGATTTGGAGCAATCAGCACTGCAAATCCAACTTCCTAGGACAGTGATACACCGTCATAAACAGATGGTTCATCCAATCAACTGCCAAGTATTTTTTTGAAAGTGCTTGCCCTTTTCTAAACAGTTTTCAGGACAGCTTCTCAGATGATTCTGTGTGACAAACCATCTGGTGGGTCAGAGAATATTGCATACTGGACAGATTATAAAGCCCATTTAGGCAAATATAAATGAAAATGGACTGGATTGGACTTGGATACACAAAATGCATTTTGGGGAGAACCTTCATAGGCTGTAACTTGCTATTATATTAGTTATCTCTATTTTTTTGTACTTTTCTTAAACCAAAAGGTGAACAGAAACAATAATACAAAGTGCTGCAATTGTATGTTGATGAATGTAAAAACAATGGCACAGCAGTTTTTCTAACAGCAAAAGGTGAACTTTGGAATTTTGTTATTGTTCTTTTTACAAAGTATTCCACGAGGAATGTGGCCCTGCATTGTATTTTGGTAAAAGTTAAACCTATCTTTCATGAAAACCTTGGTTTTTAAGTGTAGTGTGCATCAAAACAACACAGACGGGACACCCGCTGGGACAAAGCATCAGTCTCTTTGAAGTGAATGATAATGCTGCATAGATTTAACAAAAAGGTGACATCCTCCATTTTCTTTTTTGAATGACAAATGACACAAAATCCAAAGGCATCCAGTTTACAATCAAACTCACATATTTTAGAACCAGACACTGTACAGCATTTTTTGTTTCTGCACCAATTCAGAGAGTATTTCCCTTCAAAATCTTCACACATTTTACTGTCATAGTTTAACCCCTGTTTGTTGTTTCCAAACGCCTGCTTTTTTTTCTTTCTTTCTAGCTCTCAGAGAGTATATGCCGGGTTGATGTTTCAGCACAACTGCTGCATTAATTCACTGAGGTCAAATGGAAAGCCTCTGCTTGGGAGGATGGATCCAAACTAATGTCACTCTGTTCAAGCAGAGGCTCAGAGAGTGGCGAGTGGGAGCCATATGCTTAGTCGTGATGCAGCATTTGCAGTGAATGTACAGAGTTGACATCGCAATCTGGAACCGCGCATGGCAGCGAAGAGTTTAACGGATAATGGAATGCGAAACTGGTCACATATCACGTCTGTGTGAGCGCGCTCCTGCTGACGCTCCACATAGAACATGTCACAATCTATTACAGTCTGCACCACACAGAAACACACGCAGGAACACACACACTAATTACTCTCTGTGCCATTCTTTTGTGTAAATGCACACACACAAAAAATGCAAGCTCTACACACATGCATACACACAAAGAAAAACACACACTCTGAAGTGCACTTTCTACCACTTTACTGTGTGCATTCAGGCTTTTTTAAACCCTGGCTCACACACCACACACCCACAAACTACTGTATTCTCCACCATAACAGCCTGGGCACACACACATACCACACAGAAACTTAGAAACATACACACACACACTAGTCTGAATACTACAACATGCTATTTCATCCAAGGACCCAAGGAGACAATTCCTTCCCCCTCTCCCTTATTTAACATGCGTGGCATTAATTGTCCACATGATGAATTACAACCATCTCAGCAACACCCATGTGACATATACACACAGGTTGTTTAGAAGCACAGATGTGGTAACATAATCTCCGGATTCACAAGGAGAATGTCAAGGGAGAGCTCCTTCTTATTCGCCTTAATGAATCATGCTATAACTCCATTTTCCCGGAGCAACAACACATTTGGCATATGTGCTGAATGAGCATCAGCATGTACATCATGTTTGATTATGGTGATGTGAGCCTGCATGCTGCATATTTGAGCTCACGTGGAATGACTCCTGTGTCTAATTTTCAAGGTGTACATGAAAAAAGTGTTCATGATGTAATCAACAAAGTTCTTGTTCTCATTTAATTTTGGCTACATCTTTTGTCAGTGATTAGTTTATGATGAAACAATGTGGACAGCTCAGAGGTTTCCTTTTTTTTCTTCTATGAACTAAACAGGGTGAATAACAACACAGGTAGTTAGAAAGGAGACTGCCCTCCCAAGATGAATGACAAAATAGGTCTTAATGTTAGTCACCCAAAAATGACCTGTAGTTATGTTTGAGTGACAGAAGCCAACAGTGGTGTAGTGGGAATGATGTCTACATGTTGTAAAGGCAGCATCCCTGGTTCAGTTCCGGCAAGGGACCTTTGCTGCAGGTCATTCCCCTCTCTCTCCCTGTTTCCTGTTGGCCTCTAAGCCAAATACTGTTAAATAAAGGCAGAACCCCCCCCCCCAAAAAAAAAAATTTAAATGATGTCTACATGTTGATAATTTTCCCCTATTTGGAAATGGAGGGGTTGATTGATGGTATAATCCAACAGTGGAATTTGCCACAAGACATCTCTGTCATTTGATGTCATGTTACTAACCACAAGTCAAATTTCCAACTATGAGTTAGGAAGCTTTTAAAAAAATACTGTAACTGTGATTATCCCTTAACTTTAACCCTGTGGTTGTTATTGTAGCAATGTTGATGAAGGTCACTTAACTTTAAGAAAGCTTCTGTCCCTAAACCTGAGGCATAGCATTGTCAACATATACACATAATTCTTTTTACAGTGATTTGGGAAGCACAGTCTAATGATGTTGTCCTGTAGGTTATTCTGGATAAAGATCATGTGTCATTGGATCAGGCTGTCCAGGTTCAGGTTCAGGTTCAGGTAGCCTGGAATAAAGAGACATTGTAAGGAGAATCTGTCTCAGATCAGGCCAGGTTCTGGTTGTGTTATAAAAAGGAAACTGTCCTCATCAGCAAAATAACAGCATCAGATTCTTGTTTAAATGCATGAAAGAAACTGTGTTTGCATTTGCCTGACAGGTGACCTCATGTGGCAAATAGTGACTATCTTCATCCACAAACAGGAGCAGAATGGCTATGACATTATGATAGCTATACACAAAAAAAAGGAACCTCAGGAAGAATGTAGATGGGAATACAAAGTGACTGATTTTAACCTTGGAGACTGTAGTTTGTATCCTGTCTCCTGATAGTCAGTGTTGATTTCCTCCAGCTGTGACAATATCTCTCAATATATCGCTCTCACCTTACAGTCCACCTTCACTCAAAACTATGTCTTCCTTGTTATTGTTACTTCGCTGTGCAGAAACGTGAAGTTTCCACATTTATCAGCTGAATAGAAAAAAGTTTCAGATTTACTGAGTTTTTTAGAGGAACTTTAATAAGTTTTCATATGACCGGGTAAACCATTCATACATTCACCAGATGTAAACCTTGAACCAGTAAATACTGCACTGTGTTATTATTGAATGTAATGTGTGTTTGTATATCTGTTGTCATTTAGCTTTCCTCTAAGGCTCAACTGGAACATGACTGATGAAGTTCCTTGAGCTTCAAATACATATTGGTATGATGTATGTTGAACTTGTTGTGTAGTGTTAATATTTGAGTGTTTAAGAATTCCTCCAACGCTACTACAACAGTAATTGGTTGCCTCATCTGAAGTGAATACTGGCCTTTACCTTCAAATTGTTCTTTAGTCGTTGAAGGCAAACATTTTCAGTTTTATCTCTATTTTGAAGACCAAATGAATTCAATTGCTCTTCAAAAAATGTTAGATATTTTTTCTGGTCTAAAAAGCATTGCGGCTTGGCACTGTGTCTGATGACATCACACATTGACAAGATCTGAAAACTGCTGTAAAAGCTTACGCTTTAGATTTAAATGCTCCAAAAGTTCATTGAATATGTTAAAGTTTTAATGGAGGCCAAAGTATGTCAGAGTAGTTCAGTTTTAAATGTACAAACTGAGATGAATCAACCTCTCATAATAACCATTACAAAATATAATATTAAAAAAATGAAATCACTGGAATAAGCGATAGCCTAAATTGTTGAAACATTTGAGAAAAATGAAATGAGGTTGGAAAAAATAAATAAAGAGCTCAAAGAACAAAGTGAGAAGAACAAAGTGTGTAGTGGCATACATTTTTAATACAATTATAATACACACAGAGCAGAATTTGATGTTTAGGAATGTAAATAGAGGAAAGGGAAATTGATACGAGTAGAAACTAGGCTAAACAAAAGGCTAAACAGAAATACATACATGAATAAGTAATGATGAGAGCATAAATAACTGCATTTGCACAAAGGACAAACAGAACTTATGATGCACTCTATATGAAGCACACAAACTCTGATCCTACAGACACCATTCTAACACTAAAAGGCTCACAAAACTTTGAATTAACATATAGTGTTGTGATATGTTTTATATATAAGGAGCAATCTGTGAGGGCTTCTCCAGCTGTTTTCAGGTCTTACCAGTGTGCCATGTGATCAGGGGAGAGCAGATATATATTTAGACCAGAAACAAATTCACATGTCTCACTCCCACAGTTTTAACTCCTCAAGCACAGTTCATACATTAAAATGTTGCCACAAGCCTTCTCTCTCTTACAATGTAAATACATTTCCCAAAAGTTGTTTAGATCTAAGGCCTAACGTATAGGGAGAGTGCTGTCACATTCTCATTGACTGCAGTATAATCTGCAGGCTGTCAGTCTCCTTACTCTCATGCTTCTTAAACTTACAGATTTTCTCTTCCTTCAAACAAGAAGCTTTGTTTAGGCATATCATTTTTTCATCAGCGAAATGTGAATTTATTCCCTGTGCTGGCTCAGTGGATAAGCCGTGATAATGATCAGCTTCCCCTGTTAGATAGGGAGATTTTAGGTTCAATATTGGCCTCAGGGTAGTTCTCCATATAACATTGCTATGATGAATAGTTTCTTTAAATGTTTACCATCATTCTGTGTGTGCCTAAAAAGTATCATTTAATAATGATAGACATATTAAAAAACAGTTATATTTTGTTATCAGTTAGCATAATTTCTGAATAATCTAGTAGTCCAAGATCTTGCCCCTGCTATGCCCCAGGTTGTGATTTTAAAACCTAGGTGCTGCCAATCTTCTGATTTAGACTCAGTGCATGTTATAAGCCACATCTCCTTCTATCTTTCTCTGTTTTTAACTGTCAGACACCTCAAACCTTAAGCTTTCGTTCACAATTCAAAACTGCCTTTATCTCACAAACACAAGCAAACAATACACACAAAGACACACTAACATACTGGTATGTGCAAACACATACACAAAGTTGTCAAGAAAACTTTTTGTCTTGATAAATTACAACCCTTATGAACAAAGTATTTATTGTCTACCATCATGCTGCATGACTCCAGATCCCTTATTACTATATAAGAATGTCAATGCTTATCCTAACCCTTCTATCCAAATAAAAGTCTAAATATGAAAATCAGATTTTACTTACTATTTGCTGTGTGATATGCTTGCTCAGTACATAGCATGGCTGTCTTACAAACACGAGGTCATAGGTTTGATCCCACTTGCAGACGTTGTAAGATTTTCCAATATCTCTCAGCTTCCATAACATAAAAACACATTTCTGCTTTCTTTAAGTTATTTACTGACGGCGTCACCTACATTAACAACTTGAACCTCTTCTGGGAACGTAGACAGATACTTAGAGGCAATGGCATACATCCAAACTGGCTGGGGGCAAAACTACCTTCAGCAAACATTTCGTTTCCTGTCACCCCCTCTGGTGCTCCGCTAACAAGCAGCCAAAACACTTCCACGACGTCCACTCACCCTGACCAGTCCCACCACTACTGCCATCCCCAGGGTACTAGGACCAGTCTGATTGATGCCACGTGCTTCTGATCCATGGTTTGTGAGGAGCCTGAATCCTCTAACAACCATGTTAATTCTTCCACAACAGTTGGCCAATTGTACATACCATACTCGATATTTATAAATCTGGCTGCTTATCTAGGCACAGAAATCGATCTGAGTGTGTCTCCTTCAATAATTTAATTCATCCTCCTGTGTCTATTGTTCCCTTTCATCCACCCTTTGCTACATCTAAAGATGTTATACTTGAATTATCTCAAGACTTTGAAATATGCCAAGGGCTCAAACTGTTGCATTTTAAACATCAGAAGCCTGCGCCCAAAAATTGACTATATCCATGTTTTGGTAAATGAAACCTCTGCAGATGTCATCGGTCTGACTGAAACATGGCTTCCCTCAAAGGTCCAAATAATGACATTACTACAGATGGATACAATGCTTTTTATGTGATGGAAGTAGTAAGAGAGGCGGAGTTCTGTTCAAGCTCAAAAATATGAACATATTGTGTTGGACCTCTTTTTGGTAGGGTTATGCAGGTGACCATTCTTGGTATGTATTACCCCCCTGGTCACTGTATGCCTCTTTTGAGTGAATAATACAGGGGGATCTTAACCTTTACTGACTCTTTGACAGTTCTAACAAATTAAAACAACAGTGGCTAAAACTTTAATCTTTTTCAGTTCAGAGACAAACCCACCAGACCAAATTTCAAACATCTTCTTAACTCCATAATAATTGATATGATACTTATTAACAGACCACACACAAATACCCCGCTTCTGAGTTTTTGCCTTTAACATCGTTGATTACTGTCCTCTACTTTGTAAGACTATTTGTATTGATTTGCAAGACTACTATCTTACAAATCAATAAATTATAAGCTTCTTAATGTTTTTTATGATTTGTCAGATCGTAACTTGGCACTGGAAACATTTTCACAATCTTTTAATGTTATTGCTGACATGCTCCTTTAAAAAAAACCCCATAGAATTAAAAACAGATATAGTCCTTGGTTATCCCAACAACTCTCCAATACTGTCCACAACAGAGACAAACCCTGGTCCAAGGCTAGTCCCAGTTACATCCCTGCCCTGAGGGATGATTAACCTTTAGGCAACAAAGAATCAAATTATTATGAGTCAGCTTTCTCTGCCTGTGACAGTTTCACTAAATTTTGGAACAATATAGCATCTCTTAAGAATTCATCATGGTCACATCTGCCACCACAAATCAAACAAGTAAATGGTCATATTTCCAATCGATCATCCACACTTGAAGCTTTTAATCACCATTTCCTCTCCTCTGGTTTTTTATTTAATAATATGTCTGCAGATTCAACTCTAGACAATTACCATATCTGTCAAACAGAGGGAGTCCTCAATGCCTCAGTGCTTTTTCTTCTGACAGCAAATTTTCCTTTAGTTTGAGCTGTGCATATGTTCACAAAACTCTGCTTGGGTTAAATACATGCAAAAACGCTGGTGCATTCAATCTTGACCCATATTGTCTTCATCTAAGCCACTCCTTTATCTGTCCACGTTTAGCACATATTTTTTACCAAACCAGCTGATTACGGCGTTGTGAGAAAGCGTCTCAGAAGTAGGCTACCCTTATGGTGTACTAGGTGATGTGTCTGATCTCAACGAATCATTGGTCACTTTACATCTACGCACCCTTATTGGGTCACTAAACTTACTGTAGCCACAACGGTCTGGTTTATGCTTGGATCACAGCCGAATAACAGCTGCAGTTCCAGTAATTGATAACATTGTCTCCTAACAATTAATTAAAAAAAAGTTTGTGGTAGATTTTATTTGCTGAGCCTGGGAACAAAGACATTGTTTTTGTTATGTACTTTTCTAAAGTATATAACTTTACCATTGAAACATTGATGATATTGTATTGTATTGTAGTTTTATTATTTGTGATATATATAAAGATGAACAACATTTACATAATAATAATGAGTAATATAATTTCATAAAACTAAGTAATTTAAAATGAAGAAAGTATAATAAAATGAACTTCTTCCTAACTCTTAATGATACAATTTACTTAATTTCATAATAGTGATGTTCCTGTCTGTGAAAAAATGAAGTAGACTTCACTTAATTAGTTTAAATAAATATTATTTATGCTTGAATATAATTGAGTAACATTTATAGTTTCACGGATGTTAATTTTAGAATTAAGTTCATTATACTTGATACTGGCAAGTGAGATGTACTTAATATTGCGACAGTAAACATTAAGTTAATGTTAGTGCAAATTGTTATGAGGATTTTATTAAGTAAATCTTACAAGTTGTGGTTTTTGAATTTATCCATGGCAAAAAGAGAAGAAACATGAAAGGCTTCACAAACTGGCTAACTTTGTAGCTCACTTGCATCCTCAGTGTTTTAAGTACAGATGTGTTTTAGTCTTACAAGCACCTACTCCTAAAATTGATAATAATAATAATAATGATTACTCTTCTTATTAGAGGCTGGCACTATGTCCAATACGATCTTGAATGGCATGGGCATATAAATAAAACACTCATCTGTCTTTTAGCTGCCATTGTCATCTCATGATGATCACCTGGAGGTCATACAGTAACAGTACAGTGTTTTGATGTAGTGCAGAATAAACCGTTGGATACAGCACATTTTAATTGACCACTTCATCACTGGAGGTGCGCTGCTGTATGTGTGTGAGTGTATGTGTGAGTGTGTGAGTATACAGAAACCTGACTCTCTCTCTCTCTCTCTCTCTCTTTCCTTTTCCTCCAATATTAGTCAAGGACAGTTTCGCTTGGCACGGATTGACTGAGCTGCTTCACATTCTGTCTGTCTGCCCTCAATTTTTTTGCTTATACTGCCTAGTACGGGGTATTTTGGATTGGTTCATCCCTCCTTCTGCTCCCTCCCTCCCGCGTGATTGTATGTAAATCCGGTCGGGACTGAGCCAGTAGGTGAGGTTGGGGCTGGTGGCTCCTGCCTCAGTGGCGCACAAGAGACCCGAGAGCGGCCGAGGTGAGATCGCTACGTCGACGGAACTGTCCACTCTGCCGTGGTGCTGAACTCCACATCGCCCTCTGCTTCTTTTTCTTCTTCTTCTTCCCCCCTCTGTCGGCTCCCCTGTACACTGGTGGTATTTTGGGAAAGGATTTACAACCTCCCCTTTGGCTGCTTATAGGTGCAAACTTCCCCTGCGAGGACATATCTCTCTCTCTCTCTCTTTCACTCTCTCTCTCTTTTTCTCTGAACATCGGAAATTACTCTACACCAGCAGTGGATTTGACCAAAGCTCGAGATTATCATTAATAGTTTGTTGAGAAGTGTGGCTCCACTAACCCCGTGTGGATTATCCTCCTGGATGTTTAACGTCTGGACACACAGGTAAAAAAAAAAAATTAAAACTATATATATATCATGTTGTTTTCATATGTGTTTGTGTGTTTTGTTTGCTGTTGACTAATTGTTAAAGCATATTCAACCGGAGCACCATCCATGAAAAGTCATCTCTGTCTGACTCGCTATCAGACAGCGAGCTTAACCCTCATCATCTATGAGGCGCCACAACTCTTTTCTAATAATCCACCAGGTCATTCTCCTTGACTCTGAAAATATCTTCCAATCTACTGCCTTAAGCTTTTACCATTTCAATTTACTTGTCGCCAGGTCCCGAGGCTCAAATAAACTGGTATCGGGAGATCTGAAGTTGAGATTTGTCGCTGTTTTACTGTCAGAGCGCTCACGTTGAAGCCACAAACACTTTCTATTGTAACACAATCAATGTTTTTTGAAACGATTGGAGGCACGCCACGTTGCCCAGAGCTTTTAATTTATCAGCATAGTACTTAGTGTGTTATTTTTTTTTCCTTGGCACGCTAATCCTTGAGTGACACCGTTAGCAGCAGAGGGATTATACTTTTGTTTTTCATCCTCAGCTTTGCGCCTGACTCATTTGGCAGTATATTGCAGGCTCTTGCGCCGCGGATGGCCATTAATTGTGTTGTTTGATGGTTTGCGAAAGAAATTTAGGGTCGTTTTTTTATCCCCTGGACGGTGCAGCAAATGGAGTTGGAGCTAACCTAAAACCAGATTAAGTTCTGCTATCGATACGACTCAGAGTTAGAGCCTAAAGCCCCTTTGAAGAGCTTTCTGTTGTGGGAATTATAGAAGCCTAAGCCTTAGTTCAAGAAAAATATCATCCATATAGGACAATGAATACAAGAACATATATAGTTTTCACAGTTCCTATGGTTGTATCATGAAATTCAACCCATGAGTTAAAAAAAAAAAACAAAAAAACAAAAAACAATAATGAAAGCCACATATATTGTACATTATCTGTATTCTAGGGATATGCATATTATTGTGTGAGTGTAATGTATGTTTGCCCCCTTTTTCGTGAGGAAGGTGTCACTAAGCTGAATCCTGATTAGTCCGGTGACAACTTCATTAATTTAAATCATGCACTGAAAGGCAGAAAGGGATGAGAAAATGTGTGCATGCAATGAGCTATACTACAATTCTTGTGTACTGACAGTCTTTGTGCTTCACATGATGCAGAGAAACTACTGATCCCAACACATTCCTCTGCTAATTACAACAGTAATTGAAATTCTTGTGGAGGAAGTGTGAATGCTACAGAAACCATTCAGTTTGAACGTTCGGCAGCCATCTGTAGGCCTTTTACAATCAAGCTTCAATCCCTTTATTCCCAAAATGCATTTATTTTATCTGTAAAAGCTCTTTGAAACCACAAGATGGAACCTATTTCAAGTGGCACATTACTTAAACGACGGGAACTGTTTTTCAAGGCTACTCATCAATTAATTCTCCACTTGAATACGAATCCAGAATTAAGCAATATTATTTATATTGGCTTAACATTATATATATATGGTTCAGAGTATTGTGAGGATATTTGATGAATGCGCTACTATTAATGAATAACTTTAATTAAATTCTTCTTCGTAAGGATAAGACAATGCATATTTTGAGTATGACTCCATTGTACACTGAGATACCAATACCCTCAGTTCACAGTTACGTTCAAATCCATTAGGGCGCTGACAAAGCCAAACAACAGTGCTTTCCTTGTCAGAACATTCTCACAGGGAAGATATTTTGCTCCACAACACCAACACCAGAAAAATACTTTCTACTCCTTTTTTCCCCAACATCAAGATTCAATTAAGCCATTTAACAACAGGTAGTAAGTAGACGGTGCCAGCTGAGAATATAGTCATGTTAATGGAGCTGCTCTGCTTTCTTTACAAAGACTTTCTTTGGGCACCATGGGGAGAAAAAGGCTTTTGACTCAATATTGCTTTTCACTGAAAAGAAGAGAAACATCTTCAGAAACTGCAGCATTTCATCATTGAGAGGGATGTGTCCTCTCTCCCTCTACACCAACAACTTCACCTCCAAGGACCCAACTGTTAAACTCCTGAAGTTTAGAGGTGACATTGTGGTCATTGGACTCAACCAAGATGGCGACAAGTCTGCAAAATAGTTTGTGCTCTAGTGCAGTAAGGAAAACTTGGAGCTAAACACGCTCAAGACTGTGGAGATGACAGTGGACTTTCGGAGGCATACCTCGACAATACCCTTCACAATACTGTCGACTGTGGAAACCTTCAAGTTTCTGGGAACTACCATTTCTCAGGACCTGAAGTGAGTGACCAACATCAACTCTATCCTCAAAAAGGCCTAGCAGAGGATATAATTTCTGTAGCAACTGAGGAAGTATGGTCTGCCACAGGAGCTGCTGAACCAGTTCTAAACCACGTTCATTGAATCTGTCCTGTGCACATCCATCATGGTCTGTTTCGGAACAGCCACAAAACAGGATAAGAACAGACTGCATTGAACAGTGAGGACAACAGAAAGAAATCTTGGCGCTTGCCTGCCTTCCATCCAGTTTTTATACTCTTAAAGAACCAGGAAATAGGCAGGGGAAATCATTACAGATTCCTCACAGTCTGGACAAAATCTTTGTCAACTCCTCCCCTCTGACAGGCGCTATAGGACCCTGTGTACCAAAGCGCCCAGACACAAGAGCAGTTTCTTTCATCATGCCATTACCCTCATAAATCACTGACTAGTATCATCTACTATACCATTGCTGCTGTTGTTTCTTCAGCTTCATTAAACCCTGCTTCACATCTATAAATACTGTATTGTACAAATACTCATACATCGCATGCATACAGCGCAATTTCATTCCCGTAGATGACGCATATTATATTGTTCACAATGCCACACACACACATGCACTTGATATATATTGTTTGTCTTTTATATAATCGGTATATTGCTTCTACAGTATGTTTTGTATTGTCTGTATTGCTTGAGAGACACTGGTGGGGGGAGCTACATTTTTTAGTGTGTGTTAACATACTTGGCCAATAAATCTGATTATGATTATGAGAAGACACAGTGTTGAAGGTGGATGTTGGAAAACTGCGCTGCCACTGATAATGACACCATTTCAGGTGTCTTCACAATAATCCCAGTTGTTTGGCATTGCAGCAGGTTCAAAACACTTTACCTATTACTCTCTGTGATGTCTTGATGTGACATTCTTAAAGAGCAAGAATACACATATCAGATTCATCCATAAATGCCACAACTCACTTTTAAGTCAGGTTTTTCCATTTTACACTAACCTTCTTCTGGCTACTGTACCATTTATTATAAGCATCTGATGGTCCCTATTAAGCCATCAGTATATTAAACAAATGTGGGAGATCAGGCAACTATACTGAAACCCCGCCAACATCCTTTGATGGTGGGGATCTATGAAATCCATGATGTTTTGGTTCCTTTCATGCCACTATACAGAACTAAACTTAATGAAACAAGAAGTCATGCTGTGCGGGTGCAGACATGGCAGTGTTCATGCATGGAGATTTACACATCCTGTCACATTAAACAACCCTCTGAATTGATCATCATATCATACTGTGGGACACATTTTGAAGGCTATGTTTGATATTTAAAGGGTCAGTTCACCCAAGTTAAACAAAATCTTCCTTGGTATTCATTTACTGATTGTACTTTTGAAGCCCACACAAGGGGTGGGAGTGCACAGTTGTCAATCAATACTCAATGTACTTCTGGCCTACTACTCCTCTTGTACTGAAACTCCAAGTTAACATTAACTGCTGGAAGATGTCATTACGCTGACTTACAGGCTTCTGAAACCTGCTTTAGTCTAGGGCTGCATCTAAGAACTATTTTCATTATTAATAAAGCTGTCAATATAATTCCCAATGAATCATTTAGTTGTTTATCTTATTTATAAATGTCAATCAGGTTTTCCCAGAAGTCAAGGTGAAGTCCTCAAATGTCTTCTTTTGTCCACAACCGTCTACAACCCAAAGATTTTCAGTTCACTGTCATAGAGGACTAAAAGACCATGAAGTGTTCACATTTGTGAAGCTGGAATCAGACCATTTGGACATTTTTTTCCTTAAAGAAATAAATCAAAACAATTAATCAATTATCAAAATAGTTGGCTAGCTCTAGCTTGATTTCAAGAATGTGCTTATTGTACTGTAGCTTTAACTCACTATGAACAACAGGACAACAACACAGTGAATAATATGTTTTAGTCATAGTCTTGCCTTGGTTTTGAGCCCATTTGGAGTCTCTGGATCACACTGCTTAGTCTTAGTCTTGACTAATCAAAATGATCTTTATGGATACCACTAGAGGTAAGAGAGAAAATATGTTCTTTTGTAATTTGAACCATGAAATTGAATATGAACCTACTCTTTATTAATATTTCAAACAATTCTCAGTTTGGATTTTGTCTTTGTTGAAAGGACCCACTTGTATTGACCCTGAATTTAATCAGAGAAGATTTGCTGATGCTCTTCCTTTCTGAGCGAAGCCTGGTTTCACATTCACAGTTACATCACACCTGGGAGCTGCCCATTATAGCTGTAGTGACTTCACTGGAGCAATCTGGAGAGTAAAACACTTTCATAATGGTACCATTGGTACTATTTTTATGGTATTTACGTCTCGAATTTTCCCCATGTACTTTTTCTCTGGCCAAAAACTCTTGGTACAGATGGTCACTGTCCCCATCTGTAACCATCAGACTATAGCCATTTAAAATGTAGGGGTCAAATTTCAAAAGCAGCAGAGGTCATGAAGTCATATTTGCGTATATACTGTAAACAGTTGAGAAAATTGTCAGTTCTTCCTGTTAAAAATCAGTTAAAAAAAAAAAATAAAACTGTTAAGGTTTCATCTCTCAATAGCTCAGCCCCAACCCTCCTTAACAATAGCACATCTGACATTGCCTTCCCTTTTTCCATCTCCCCTCTTCCCACACTTAGCTAAGCTTTAACCGCTGCCAACTCACATCTGTGTCTCTGTGTCTGTCTTTGTTGTTCTCCTCTTCAATATGTGGAATCTTTATTGTGCAGTAGACCCACACACATTGAGATATGTTATCCCGCTGCCACGTTAAGAGACACTACCTCCTGACATTCTTATGTCTCTTGGCAAGAAGGGGGTTTATTTGATGACATGAAAACCAGCTTTTTCTCTATCGTGCTCATTGCATTTCACTTTTATAGGGGTCCACTGTTGCGGTAAGTCAACAAAAAGAAAAACCCCTTTTTTATCCCTTGAAGATGAAAACAGTTATAATGTGGTTTAGATTATTAGTATGTGTTTAAATTGCAGTCATGATGTATGACAGTGTCTACCCTTTGTGCATTGGATTCAAACTGTTAACATTTCTGCTGGATCATATTTCTTTTTCCTTTGCTTCAGGGATCAATCTCAGGCTGCAGTCTGATGCTTTGTCTTCTGACTTTTCAAACAGCTCTAGATTTCTGAAGCATGACCTCTTCTACTCCATGTCTTGATTGAGCTCCAAGTGGATTGTTAAATTGTTATTGTCATAACTCATTTCATACAGTACGGCAGAACAAGACTTTTTGTATCTACTTTTGAAGCCAAGGCTGGGAGGAATATTGAGGCGGCTCTCTCTCTTTGTCTCGGTGCTCTTTGGCAGATGGTCAGACCATAATAGAAGTAGCAAAAACCTTAAGGTTGAGGGTCAATAGGCTCTGGGTTACTGCTAATCCTGTCAATGTGCTGTGAAGAGGCTGAAGGCAAGTGAGGCTTGAGGTATTGTAAAAGATGTTTGAGTGGGTGGGGGTGCTTGTTGGCAGTGCTGGCCAAGGCTAGATAGGACAAGTAACAGTCTGTCTTGGAGATAATAATGTTGTTGTTTGCTGTTTGTTGGAAGCACTTGATACTAGGTGAAATGAGTGTTTGGGTGGTCTGGCCATGCGTTGCATTGTAATGGCATCACAGGTCATGGTTCACTGTTCACCGCCACTGTGGCCAAGTGTGACAGCATTGTTCTGGGCACAGTACAGTAAATCACATCAGTCAGATTATGTAATGATTGTTAACAATGGGAGAGCCATATGCCCCTGCCAGAGTTGTAGCGACAGCCTGTACTTCACGACATTTGGAATGGTCTATAAATTAAATGCCTATAAAGGAAAAGTCAAGGTCTTTCCTGCCACTGCCTCGTATGTAGAGACTCTTGCCATCATAAATGATTGTAATGTGGACCATATAATGTCCAAGTCCCCTCTGTCAAACCTTTGTCAAACAGAACTTATGGGTGCACTCTGGAGTTCCTGCGTAGAACGGTCCTAAAACCTCCGCTTGGCGAAACGACAGTCGGAAATATTTTGTGTTGTCGTGGTGCTCACTCATGCTCTTAATTGTTAATAATTGTGGCTTTTGGTTGAATCCGAGGGTACAATTCAAGCTGATAGTACACAGTAGGCTGTTTATAATTCTCAGATGTTGTGCCAAACCAGACAGAAATCCTGTGCATGACAAAAGATATATTAGAATCACTTCATTTTCGCACTGGGTGGTTATTCAGAGCTGTAATGAATAATGTGCAGGCTCTGAGGATGAATTAGTTCAAATTTTCATACAGTACAAACTGGCAGCCAGGGACTGGTCACAGTGTGCTATCTGGCATTTCTTAGCAGACTGCCTGGGTGGATCAAAGACAAATGATATACTCTCAGAAAATCCAGAGCCCTTTTACAAGTGCTAGAAATCTTTAGAAGCAAAGAATACAGTCGCAAAATTTCACTGCAAGTTTAAATAGATCCTAGTGTTTTGGTAAAGTTACTTAATTAACTTCAAATATATGTAAATGTAAGCACAAAGTAATGATTTAATTTAATAAAACAGCTTCAAAAACATGCAACTGCAAATGTGTTGCTGATTACATTTACTAATGTGTAATTATAATATTTTTAATAAAAAAGCAAATATTACCCAGTTCAGTAAAATCCATTATTTCCAGTGGTGTTTGCTCATGGAATATGTTAGGAGTGCATCTCTCTATCTAGCTTGCAGAAGACATTTCATCTACATTTTCTTTATTTGTATGTCTCAGACTAGACAGAAAATAAATAAAAAGAAAAATGTGATGCTGACAATGACAAATCCTGTTACAGACATCACATAGAAGTGTGACCCTGGTCCATCTATAGTCCTGCTGAGAACAAAGGAGGGTGCTATGTTAGAACCACATCAGAAGCTCATTAGTGTTCCAGTGATTGACCAGCTGAACTCTCATTACCCTCACGACTTTCGTATTGTTTTCCCTGCTCTAAATCCCTTTGCTTATTCACCAGACTCACACAGTTGACACCACACATATACAATGTAAGAGTTAAATGGGACTAAAATGAAAAGCTGGTGTTCTATAGCACTGAAATACCTGCCTTGCTTTGTTTCTGATGTTGTTGAATTCTGGTTAAGCAGCTACATTCTTATTGCGAAGATCATTGAAATTCAGCATTTGATTTCAAAACTTTCTCATCCTATCCTTTTGCACTGCCTGCAAAGATGTATAGCAGATTAACTTTGAAAATGATTTAGCTCTTGGGTTCTGCAGTCACTGCCAGGGCAGGAAAAAAGTAACTCTTTCTCATCCACTATTGCCATCCTTACTGGCTCACACATTCCCATATTCCCACACTCCCTTATTCAGCCTAACAGGGGTAGAGTATATAAAAATGTAATTAAATTAGAGCTCTGAGTATAAGAAAGATGGCTGTCATGTAGGCACAAAAAGAGAGGAAACTCACTCACACACACACACACACACACACACACACACACACACGCACACACATGACACAATGAACACATTCCCAGGATGTATTCGTGACGTTCTTGTACATGAAGGCCTTACTGACTGCGGTATAACTGTGGGGATTTAGAGGGGAGACACAATACGGCAGCATAAGTTCAAAGCTCAGTGTAATCACATTTTATGCGTTTGGATAGATATCTGAATGAAACAGATAACAGCCTCATAAAAAGAATGGGATAATGAATTATGTCATCACAACATTCAGCCAACACATTTACACAAGGGCCTATCTCCTTTATCTGTTATCTGGTGGCACAGGGATGCACTTCTGTTATCCGCTCAGCATTTTGAGCTGTGCTTCCTGTCTAATGAGTCGGGGATATCAGAGCAGCAGTATCCTAAAGGGTTCAGAAGCGGGGTTGTAGACGGCAAGTAGCCTCTTTGAAGTCTAGTAACTGTGAAGGTTCACAGATCCAAAGAGGTCTGCAATGATTATCAAATGAGGCAGTGAATTCAGAGACTAGATGGGTTTGAATTATGACGCCAGTGTTTCCGATATTCTTTTGTGCTGGAATTCGATATTTTCAAAGAACCATACTTGTGTTTTTGTATGTTTTATCCAATTAAGTACAACTCATGCATACTTTCATTACTATGTAAATACTATTTATAGTGTTGATAATTGCTGTAGCGATAATACACTTGAAAATAGCCTTGAGAGTAAGCTATTCAACACAAAAAACATTCACAAATGATGTTACTGCTAGTGCAACTACATCCCTCACAGGCTTCCCACCAGCAAACCCAAACCCAATTATTTACATTATATATAATTATATCAATTACAGAGTCAATTACAGAGTTCATTCTCAACCTTGCAAACATCAGTAGACCAAAACTATCTCAACTTAATGTTCATTTGGTTGCTGTACAGTTGGTGTATTATATTTGATCACGTATGCACCCTGATTCATGTTATTTTAGAAGTTTCTTTAGTTTGGCACTGATGTCACAGCTTCCTCACAAACACTTGCCAAACAATCCTAAACCACATTGAAAGAGGTGTCCAGATAATCTGACTGCAATATCATGCAGTCTAATTTAGGCCAAGGTGTCAAGTTTAATAAATTATCTATCAGAAAATCTGAAAAAAAGATAAAACTGAAAAAAAGCTACACAACCAACTTTAAATGCCTCACATAATACAATAAAGTAAGAAAGAAAAAGAAAGAAAAAGAAAGAAAAGCAAAGCCACACTTTTTTCTTTTTTAAAAAAAAGAGCCCTTTTCAACTCTTTTTTCATATTGTAGCCACCGTTGCTCATTATCTTGCTATGAATAGCACTTGGATAATGAAGACTTACTCTTCCGCTGGCATTTTACCCATTTGAACAGTAAGGTACAGTTAAAAGAGGTGGCTTAAAGGTGAGCTTCAGTCAATTAATCTGTCATGAAAACACTGATCTCTCTCTGAAAAAAGTAAAGTACATCAAAAAGACCTGATTGTGCCTCCACAGTGTCATTGACCCTCTTCATTTCACTCTTTAAGCATCAGCCATTCTATATTATTCCTACAATCAGCAGGGACCACTAATTGTTTTAGACACTGCAGCATAACCTAAAGGTCACATATGAGTTGGACTGCTTTGAAGCATGAGCTAAATTTGCTGGATGTAAATGTGCCTTACGAAAGTTGAGATCATGAGAAGATTAAAGGCTGCATACAAAGCTGAAACCCTGCTAGCTGTCAGCAGATACAGCTGCCTGCACAGCTGGGTGTCTGCAGAGGAAGGGCTCTTATGACAAAAAGACGTTGTACATCCTCTCACCAAAACATCTTTCAACATGTCATTATGGATGAATGGCCGGTGATTACACAATGATAATTTTGTCAGGAGGTGGCTTCGAACTACCTAATTCTGGGTTGATGAGAAAAGTGTTCATGTTGCCTCATTCTTTAGAGAGAAGGAGGCGGTGATGAGATGTGTCAAGTCAGTATGTGAAACCTATGCAAAGTTTATTTCTGGTTGAGTTGGTTCAAATATATGTGTGATATTTGGATATGTTCATTGGACCTTTTCCAAAGGGTTGCTGAAGTTGTTTCTGGTCAGGGGCGGATCTAGAACATTTTTGATGGGGGGGTTCAGGCTGGGGCACAGTCTCAGGAAGGAACGGTGGCACATAATTTATAAAGAACATGTAAAAAGAACAAAAGGGTAAAAATTAAATAAAATACAGATCTAGACTCAAATTATAATAAATGATACAGTATTGATGCCCAAACTGCTCATTTGCACTGAAGGTTTACCCACCTTCCTAGTTTTGATGAGCTCATTCACTCAGACATAGTGCTTGAATGAACCCCAGTGATGAACACCAAAGTCACAACAGAGGGACAGGAGCGAGTCTAGACTGGATGAAGTGAAGATTATGCCAATGAAATAATTTGGCAAATATCAAATCACAGCAAATTATTTGTTTTGGATAAGAAAATAATTCTACTAGTAAAACATAAATATCAACCAAGTACATTCCAACAGTGGTGGTGGGGGGGGGGGGGGCACCAGGGGGGGTCGGTACAGTCATCAGGTAAAACAACATTTTAGTTCTGTTTTCCCTTCCTTCGCCCCCATCCAAACTCCTGTACTTGTTTCCTTGCTGTGTGAATTAATACATTCATGCTCTATACAAGTTGTTGCTGTCTCAAGGCTTGTGTTTGACCAGTCAGTGACCTTTACTGTTACAAACTCTACCTGATAGTTCTTGAACCATCAGAAGGTACAACCTTGGGATCACAAACTTTTTTTTGCGAAGCAGGAACTATGACCCATAAGGAAAAAGGATCCTGTGGTTCAAATGCAGGAAAGGCTCTTTTCCAGGGTTCACGGAAGCAAAACCACTTGGCATTATGGATTTTACTGAAGGCTGAATGTTACTATTGCCTACTGATATCACAGAAATATTCAGTCCATGACTCATTTTCATTCTAGCAGTTCAGAGCAATTGGTATATGGTAAGGTTTTTCACCATACTATTGCAAGAGGCTACCTTAAAAGTTCATGCTTGACCTTGGAAACAGTAATTTGACAATACTATCCCAACACAAGGTCTTAGCATAAGGAGTTTTTTCACATGTCATGTTCATACTGAACATTACCTACCTAGATTGTGATCAATGGAGAAGATGAGGCACAAAAACCACAGTCCACAAGTTGATGTCAGGTTTGTCAGAGTTAATCAAATCAAGTGGTTATCTTTGATAGTTACGGTCTCTTTACTCCCACCTTGTATTTCCCCCGACAGTGTTTCCATGACGAGAAACACAGAAGGAATCTGTCCTAGAAAGATTGTAAGTTGATTTTCTAACTCACTGCTCAAACCTCATATTAGTTTCAGATAAATGTGTATGTTTTGCACAGAACGAGGACCGTGGATTTTGTCCCCCATCACTTACGTTGCATTCAGACTGAAAACAAGCCTGTATTAAAACAACGCAAGGTTGTGTTGTATAAGTGAGACAATAAAATACAATCCAGGAAGTCATTTAAAGGCTTATTGATGCTAAAATACTCTCACACAGGATTTTTCACCTCTGGAAAAGTTATTGCTGCTGCAGCTTTTTCACATTTTGTCCCGGCAATTGAGACGTAAACAGCAGGATCACAGTATTCACAAAGAAATCCACAAGGAATGTGCACTTGCAACTATGTGGCTGGCCAATTTTGCTGGATGATATTGTGTTGCATTGCAGTAAAAATTGAACCTGGTTGGCACCCCCACTGCATCAACATGCTAACGCCCATTCAAATTAATGACAGGGCTGCAGAGAATAAGTAGTAGAAGAAGAAGAAGGGGAGTAGTTGGTTTGAATGCAACTTTACACTGCGAGCGCATAAGGAACATATCTCTTTGTTGCTAGTATAAACGGGAGGAATGAAACAATCAAACCCAAATTGTTTTAATGGAACCAGACTATCTTTACTAGTTTTAGGCCAGATCTGAAAAAAGAACATACATTTTAAGAATCTGAAGAATATGTAACGTGACTTTTCCATCCATTGATTATTAATTATTTGTGCTTGTTGCAAGCTATGTGACTTTGGTTACAAAATGAACAAGCTACTGCTTCTCTTACGTTATTAATTGATACCAGAAACTAACTGACACTATGACACAAAACCCTCTGCCTGACTCATACGACAAATGATACATAGTATTTCAGTATGTCATATTTCATCTCTTTTATTTGCTTGTTCCTATTTAGGGTATCCAGAGTCAATCCCTGCATGCACTTGGCAACGGATTGATTGGCAGTTGCTCTGGGAATGGTGCATGAAGTACCAGCCTTGTTGTCAGTATTAGGTAACATCTTTGATTAGTCTGAAAGTGAATCAAAGAGTGTTGTATAACCACCTGCAAGTGAGCTGAGAATCATAATGGCTTCTTTTTTTAAAGGTGAATAAAATAATCTGATCCTGTAAAAGCTTACAGCTGATATACTGTTCAACTTTAATTTATGGTTTATAGCATGTGTACCTGTACATTTTATTGCATAGAGTTATGAGGCTGGCGTTTGGAAATATGAGATTTATAAAATAAAAAGTGTCATTGTACAAGTGCTACTTTCTCTATATTACATATTGGTCAAATATCAAATTGTCGTCTTTTCAAAAAAAAACAAAAAAACATAATCCCTTGTTTATACTACTGACCAGTGTGTAGTTTCACCACCGACATTTGGGGTTGAGTACTTTGCCCAGGGGGAATCTCGGCAGTATTTTCTGAAGGAGTGGAGATTGTTGCCCCTTTTAGTTCAAACACCCAGTTCCTCTGAGCTGGTCTGAGAATATAAACTCACAACCTCACATTCACCAGCCAAGTTCTGTAACCTCTAGGCAAGTGCTGCCCCTTTTTATGAAGTCACTTTGCCATTTTATTCACTGCCTTGGTTACTGAAAGTCTTGCTCAAAACAGAAATGTGGAGTGGTCTGTTTAAGTTACTTGCTATTTGTTTTTTTCCCCTCCAGAACCCACAAAAAAACAGCAGTGAAATGCTTTTGTCGCCTTATGCAAAACATTCAAACCGCAAGTGTTTCACTTTCACGCACATCATAAATGTGCGGACTACAGAGGCAGCTGATGTTTCCTTGATACACCAAAATAATAACCAAGCAGTAGTATGCTATAAGATATACTTAAAAACGATCCATACAAACCCCGTGCATGAAGACTAGTCTATATAAGACACTAATTTAAGCATGTATGACATTCAAAGTCATCCCTCTGTTCCTTTGTTCAAAAGAACTGCTTTATCTGAGAGATGCGTTTTCAGCACAGAGTTTGCAGCATTTGTAGGGGAGGAAGGACCAAACGGAAGCACTACCCTTGGGGAAGAGTGTCGCCTGTGGTTTTGGACGTGCTTTGAACTTGAAGGAGTCCTTTATCAGTATACAGTGCTGCCGGGGATGTATGAGTATGAGAAGTGCCATGATAACTCTGCCAAATAAGACATGCTGCGGCAGGGTGCTTGGGCAGCAAACACACAGCAGATGCTCCAGTGTTCTCCAGATATCTCAGAGACAAACTGTAGTACTCCAGCCAAATTGATCCGTACATAAAAATACCGCTGAGCGTGCTTAAAGAGATCTGCCCACAGGGGGTCAGGGATGTGTCAGCTGAAGCATATGGTGAAAGAAGGGGGGGCAGGGGTGCAGAGCAGTTTATCTGCTGACTTCAAGTTCCCCTCCAGTGACCTCACTGACAATTTGAATAATTTCAAACAAGCCTCTCTCGGAAATCATTGGTTTACTGAGCAAACTGGAAGCACCAGCTCATCGCTGCTCATTGAAACAGACTGAAGTGCCCCTACTGCAATCCATTCACTGAAACTGTACAGGTGGGCTTTATTTTGACTGGAAATGGGCCTAGTTAAGACAATGTGTTTTTTCCTATACCGAGGCCAACCAGTTTTGAAGTTTTGAAACATGAAGCATACAGTAGATAAGCTATAGTTGACATTTTTTCATACAGATTTATAACTTTTGAAAATGAAATCTCTGTCTGCATCATGAGCAATCTCCACTAAATCAGCAGCCTTTGCCTCAGCTTTTGCTGTCTGCTTGGGAAGCTGCACAGAAACTCACCTCTCCTTCTTTTTAGGCAATTTTATCTACATACACCTGCTGGATAAGTATTGAATGAAACATGAGAATATGAAATGAAAAAAGTAAATGATTGACAATGTCCAGTCAAAAGTTTGGAAACACCGTCCAATGTGTCTAAAATGTTGACTGGTACTGTAATAATTCCTCCTGTTCATACTGGTTATTAAAAGATCCACATCAAATGTAAGTGATAGAGGGCAAAACTTTGAAACCCAAAATTTTGTGTTAAACTGCATTTAAAAGTTCATGTGATGCTAATATGAGGTTTCAGCAGTCTGAGTTAATCACATCAAATGGATATCTGCTGTTTGTTTTTAGCATCAAATTTCCTCTTTGGCAATATAAAGACCATGACATTGAAATGTATCTACTCAATTTTACTAATTTGGACAGCTGAAACTCCATATCAGATTCAGATAAAATACATTTTTGCACAGATAGAGCACAGTCGATTTTTGCCCTATCACGTAAATTCTATATAAGTGTATAATGAAGGGATCTTCCATTGGTCAGAATAAACAGGAGGAATGATTACAGCAAGAAAAACATATTTCAATGCTCATTTGAACACCTGACTGTTGTTTTAAGACAGACTTGAAAAACTGGGAACCTATCCTTTAATGAGGTCTTTGCTGTTAATAAGCCTATATCTTATTGACAAACATTGGGTATTTTTCCATATATGAGTACACCATCATCCAACTTAATGGGGATGGATTTTAAATACAAAAACATTAAAAATATGTTTTACTGGTAGTTAATGTTGTGAACATGATCATTTTCCATTTCAACACTTATCCCTTTAAACGTTTACTTCGGCAAAAGTATTATCAGCAAAAAGTAGTTTAAGTATTGCAGTAACCATAGTAGTTTGGCCCCACTGACAGATATATTAGTATATATGGTGAAGCATCAGTGTGTAAGCAGCATGTTACTTTTGTAGCTGCTGGATTTGGAGCTAGTTTGAACTACTTTATATACACTTAGTCAGTGGTTTCCAACCTCGGGGTCGGCCCTCTCAAGGGTAACAAGATAAATCTGCCAGGTCATGTTCACATACATCTGAAATGTGACATTGACACTGCTGTGTGTTAAGCTGTTGTTAAGAAAGTATTTTTAAAATAACAAATAAATAATAAAGTAACCTTAAAATTAGAATTCATCACATGTAAAAAGTATTTTTGGCTGTATTGTCATCTTGGCTTAGAGTCTTGAGGTCTGGATGTCAATTGTATTCTTATTGATGCAAACTAGAACAGTCTTTGTCACTATTAATTTTCTAAATGCTCTGATTGACATAATTAACATGCTGTTAGCTAATCACTCCAACAATACACACACACTCACACACACTCACACGCACACAGCACTTTATAATTATGGCAGTAATGGTTTGATAAAAGTTGCTCTTTCTGTTTAAATATTTCAGGGTTGCAGTAAGTGGAGAATATTTGTAAAAAATGTTAAACCTACCATCATTCATCATTACACACATTAACCACTTAACGCACGCTGTTCCGTTTACGGAACGGGACGGATGTTAGGAGGTAGCCACAAGTTCTTCTGGATGTTTTAAACACCAACCCTTAAACATATATATTCATGCCGTACATCGTTGGAAAGCTTAGATTGTCATGATTCATTCAAGATCACTCACGACTTATATGGTTGCTCACAGCCGTAAAAGTATTAGCGATTAGCTCGGCTAGCCCCTGAGCTAAGTAAGAAAAGCTATAATGCCTACATACCTTCAAAGTCTTCCCTTTATCCACAACGATCATCTTATGACTCAGGACTTTCTGTACAGCTCGCCAAATATCCATTCTTGTGAAATATGAAATCCGTTTCCATAAAACCAAAATACTTTCCTCAATATGTCCATGTATTTAGTCCAACACGTAACGTAATAACACAAATAACAAACCATATACGGTCCGTTTACGTCATTTCCTGACCTGCACGTTCATCTCAGAGTACACGTGACTAGATATTTGGACTGCATGAAGCCAAGACCTGTGGCTGTGGCCTCATTGTGTCTATATCCTGCTGAGAGGTCCCTGAATGTCTGTACACATGTCATTGTAAAGGCAAACCTATGGGCGAGTAAACAACCCCATCATTGTAACCTCTGCCACTCTTTGTCAGTAAGTCACAGAATCACACAGACACTTTTACAAGAATCCTGAGAGTGTTTCCTTTCCAATGATACCAGACACATCTCTGAGTCTCAAACTATGTGGGATCTGTGCTGCTCACAACTTGGACATGTCGTTTAGGCTAACAGCATAAAAAACAGGGGCGTGTGTTAAGTGGTTAAAACAACATTTTATTTACACTACACTCATTAAATAAAGATTTTCTTTTTCTTTTTCTTTTTTTTGGCAAAAAAATAGCCCAATTGCCCAAACACCCCCCTGTGTTTACGTGAAATGGTTCAGTCCTGTCTCCAAACCAGGTGCAGCGCTCTCGAGCAGTAAATTGTCAGTGAGGAGGAGGAGTGAGGAAGAGCTACATGAGCATATGTCTCAAAAACGTCATACAATGCGGTCAGGTTTCCAAAAACGAAAAGTAAAGAAAAGAAATAGAGACAACTGAGTGAGAGGGCAACAATATGTCCCCATATTTTCCATTAAAAAAGGTGGGTGTGCTCTATTAACATGTTAGCTAAGTTTAGTCCACAGTGAAACAGGCTAATGTTAGTTTTGCTCCACTTACATTAGTTACTGGGGATGGTTAATAATAGCTGGCAGTTAATCAATGCAGGTAAACGTTTTGCAGCTATTCATACTAAAGCAGTTGTCCTTGCTCCTGGTGCCAGGGCCAAACAGATGGATCTTCAGGCTCTTCAGTCCTGCCACCCTCCATTATAATGAATCAGCCTTTCTGGTAACTGAAGGAGGTGAGCAGCATTGTGTTGAATGATATGCTACTGAGCATAACTGAAGTGGGTCTGTGGGAAGTTATAATTATGAAAAAAAAAGAAAAATGATTTAAGTACTGTGTAAAGTGAATTCAGACATTTTCTTCTAAACACATTAAATAGGTCAGACATGTATTTCTAAAAAAGGTGTAAAAAGCATTTCAACCATTTAGATTTGAATTGTGGGAACTGTTTCAAGATTTCTGTGTTCAGGATTTAGTGGGCGGGTCTGGAAAACATGCAGAGATGATTGGCATAAACCCGCCTTAGCTGCTGTAGAGGTATAAATATATTCAGTGCACACTACTACTACAGTTAGCCAGTTAGCTGAGTTAGCCGCCAAGCTAGCCGAGTTAACAGCAGAAAGCTCTCAGACATAGGGTCCATGTTTCTGGTAAAGGTGATGACTTTGATTGACAGGTGACACTTGGTAGGGGGCAAGGTTTCAGTGAATTCGGCGGGCACTCCCACAGCGTTTGGGAGCAGAGAAAGAGGCAGATTTTTACACAACTTTGAAGCCTAATTTCATATATTTGGCAATTTTTTTTTTAATCATTAAAATTCGTCAGGGTGGTTAACAACACACTTTTCTGTGGTATGCCAAACTCAGAACACATATTTATTCTTACTTTACACAGACTTTAAATCCTTTTCAATGATAAGACCTGGTTTACTCGATATTATTATTTTATTAGATAATTTAATAAGAGGTTAATTTATATTTATTTCATGTTACTTCCATGTAATAATTTTAGCATTAAGACTAGGCTACATTTAGACTGTAAAAGATAAAAGTATAAAACACATTACTTATAGAGTGCATATCAGTGAATTCCACTGTATGCAGAATGTAACATGCATGTCTGCACAGTGTTATATGTTCTCAGCTCAATGTCAGTAAATATGATGCAGTTAGTGTTGGACTACAAGAAAACACAGGTAGAGTATTTTAAAGCTTTGAATGGATCTGTTGTGCTGTGGATGTGTGGTTACAGCAATTGTGCATGTTTGACGTGGCCTGTGCCTGGTGGTGGGAGGGGGGGCCCAATGTGATATCTTTTCATGGGGCCCAAAATCCATGGTGGCGCCCCTGACTAAATTACTACTGCAGCTAAATCTAGTGCAGCGGGACTGTTGAGCAAGACACTTAAGCTCTGGTAAGCAGCTCAGCTCTATGACAGTTCTGATTGTACTAGACCACTTCCTGATGTAAATCTGCATGACTGGCTGACTTTGAAGCAATCCCATTGCAGAAAAACCCTCATGCATGCTCAGCAAAGTGGATAAATAACAGCGAACAAATAAAAAAAAAAAAAAAGTTATTTTTCCTTCTTGGACTTTCTGCGTGTTGTACTTAAAAAAAAAAAGTATATACCTGCCAAAGTGCTGAAAAGTTGCTGCTACAGGAAAATGATGAATGAATGAAGCTTCAAATGTCATTTCAACACTTGACAGGTTTCAAACACAGTTTGCAAAAATGGCAATCTATTCAGAATAATGTTATGAAGAAAATCGTCTAGCCTGCAGAACAGACTTTGATTTTTAAATGACTGCAAGCGAGCTCACAGGGCCTTTTCTGCTATTTTCTCTCTGTGGTATATCTTGGTTGTTTTTGAGGCAGCGTTAGAATAAAAATAAGATAAGCTAATGTGGCAGGAATGTGACCTTGTGTGTTTTCTAAAGAGTTTATCTATATTGGAGGATGTGACACTATAATTAAGACATAGACAATACTAACAGGATGATCTACTGTACGTTTTAAAGGGAGTGAATAGAGGACTTCAAAAACATCTTGTCTTTGGAATGTCACTTTCATCTCACTTACTTAGTTAAGAGTTTAATTAGTTTAATAGCAGGTGGAACAAGTCTAATCTGAGGCTGAATTGTTGTTTTCAATGTTAAAATGTCAGGAGGGCTGGTACACTGTGTTAATATCTAATGTGAATAACCCAAACCAGCACAATGACCTTGGAAAGTCTTACACCCAGAGTGTTTTAGTGGCTGTTTTTTCACGGTCAGTTGACAGAGCATGCATGTTGTTTTTTTCTCTCATCCTTATTCACACATACTTGGCGCGCTCACACCAGGGAGCTGCATGCTACAACTACACTGTTCATATACTGTTTCCAGTTGAACAGCTCATTGGGAACTTGGCGAGTTGAAAGGTGTAGAACATGGCACACTCTCATGTTGTTACTTTTATGTGGAAGTGAATACAATACAGTGACAAACATTAGAATTTCTGAATCCTGCTTTCTCTGGATTCTCTGGACCCATATTCTCATGTAAATTACTTGGTAATTTGAGTTGTACACACTACACAGTCCTGGAAATGAATAAATAAAACAAAAGGGTGAAAAACCTCAACCTCTAAAAATATGAAGCCAGTGACTGTGGGTTGGAAGTAGTCTTTGCATTTGTTTTAAGGGGACACGACAATCAATTTAGGTTTAGGTAATAGTTTGAGTTTCTCTCTTATTTCTTATATTGATATCACATGTGTGCACTGGATTAGATATATCAAACAGCTGAAAATTGGGTGACTTTAATAGGGCTCTGTTTTGGTAAATGGGACACTCTTCTCTGTCTGCACCACTCTGAGGTTTAAACTTTAAAAATGATGCTTTACATAATAATTTTACAAAGGAAAATCATCTTGTTTTTTCCAAGTACATCCAAAAAGATGTTGTCAAGTGAAAAAGTGAGATTTTCCCTCCTAGTTCTGAGATTTAAATCACTTCGAAATTAGAGTTGTTCCGATACCAGTATCGGAAATGCCTCTGATACTGCCAAAAATGCTGGCATCGGTATTGGTGAGTACTGGAGTCCAGGCACTGATCCGATACCACGTCATTTATTAGAAATAGGATTCTATTTACTGGTTAGCTCCGTTAGCCCTGACACACTTCTTCTTCACTGCTCTTAAAGCAGTTGCGCTATGTTTTAGAGGGGCGAAGAAGAATTGATCACCTGACACCTGTAACAAGGAGCTAATGTTAGCGCATCATGTCTGCGGTTTGGCAGTACTTCACAGTGGATGTTCCCACCAGTAAGACGGTGACGAAGGCGAAGTATGATTTTTTTTTTCTTTCTTTTTTTTTAACACACTGGTATCGGTATCGGTACTCGGTATCGACCGATACCCACAGCACAAGTATCAGAATTGGTATCGGGAGGGGAAATATTGTATCGGAACATCTCTACTTCTAATCAGGCCTAGTTGTGTTGCTTTGTTGAGAGAAAAAAAGCAAAAAGCCTTTCGGTTGTTGTTTGAATATGTGTGAGAGAAATGAGCGGCAGTCATGTAAAACAGATGCTTGAGAGGAGCTGTGGTTTTTGTATTTTGAACACTGGTTTGTTTGGTTCAGTGGCCTTTTTGCTGAAGGCTAAAATATTTAACCTTATGCCATATGGTGTTCTGGTTATTGAAGCTGTATGTTCTCAGTCTTATAGCTGTAGCTTCTCCTACAGTGAGAGAAAAAGACTTTGACATGTTCCCTGTGGATCATCAGCCATATTCAGAATTCCTCATTTCTCACGGGCTTTGTTTAATTATATTTGAGACAAGTTGACTGTAATTGGAAAGCTGTAAATTGCAGAGTTATCAGCAATAAGTCAGAATTAGTCTAAGCTGACTTATAATAGTCATGTGGGAGAGTAGTATTCCTGAACTAAGACCATTTGGGGGGAAAATCATAAATGCATAGCATGTTTTAATTCTGTATTCCTATTTTCCAGAGTTATAACTCACCAAACATGCGTGACAGCTGATAGTAAATTACAATCCATACATTAATTCAAACCAACTAATACCCAGTACGGTGCAGTCATGTAATACACACACACACACATATAGTATCTGTAGGAATGGCTGTATTCCTGCTGTGCTGTTGTTGTGCCAAAAAATCTGCAGAATGAGATGGATTTGGGGGAAGGGGGGCTTGTCAAAACACGATGCATTGTGTACATAGTGAGAAATAGGTGGACTTCATTTGAAAGTCAATGCCAACGCTTAGACTCTGGGGAATTTCAAACCACAAGCTAAAGTTATGATGGCACTCCCTGAAGGGGTACAGGATAAATGTGTGGACTGTTTCTGTCTCTCATGCTTTAAAGACTCATGACATGCAGTATTTACTCAAACACACACTCTCACAGCCACACACAAGGACTTGCACAGTTGCATACAACATCATCAGCATCGATTTGATAGCAGTTAAGTTAAGGTCCATTTACACTTCAAATTATCACAACAATCACATTAGGTTTTTTTCTAATATGAAGCTCTGTATTTAGCTTTTCCTTTTTAATGAGAAGATTTCAGGGTGTATTACATCATGTACACTGCTTTATTATACTGTACTTTTTTGCATCTCAGGCTAGTCCCAAAACGTCCTTGATATTAATAACTATTCTGAATAGGCTTTAAATGGAAAAGGAAAACAGCCTCAGCTTCATTTTGAGCAAACTGCTGTGTATAAATAAATGATAAACCCAGCTGCCAGTTGTTTAGGTGCACTACGCTAAAACTAATGTAGTCTACAATAAATCCTACCCAAATGAACGATATGATGTCGAGTGGAAGAAAAAACCTTTTTTAGGAGGTTTTCAATCAACTTCATGTTATTTATGGATGTATTTTCTTTTGCATTATAGGCAAAGTGTTCTCACTGATATAAATGGGGTAGACGAAATATTAGATGCACGTTTTGCTTCTGCAAACAGATTATATCCTGTTAATAGTGATAATGACACTTTAGTTTTTGTCCAACTTTTGCCTTCAGTTTAATTTCCATCTCATCGCTCTGTGTAGATTGTCATCATCTTAGAGCTCTGTTAATGGTAATGATGCACAAGATGAAAAGAAATAGACTCAATGACAAAGACAATTAACTCACAAACACTGAAAAAACCCAAAACTAAATGATAAAAAAATCCCAATCTCTTTGTCCACTGTAGTCTGGGACAGTAACCATTTAAATTTGCATTGTTCATGCCACAGCAAAGGTCATTTTTACAATTTTAAAGAAAATTAAAATACAGAACAGCTTCCAGATTTAGTAGAAGTACAACTTAAAAGTTATATGTGTGTTACCATAAATGATTTTAATGATTTGTCTTGAGGAACTGTGCTGTACGATGCAGTTAAACTTCTTAAAACTGCGCATATGTCTCTGTCTCAGGCACAGCATCCGCCAAAAGTTAGTCCATTAATAACCCATTTAACACTGGGACGCCACAAAGAAGTTGATTGATTGTGCTAGCAGATATGGTAATCCACCTAGTGTGTCTAAAAGACTGTGTTACCAGAGAAGTGGAGCAGGAGCAGCTGCAGGCAGGGTTCCTACCTGGATCTGGAGACTTTAGAGATGAATATGATCACATTAAAGAGGCAATAAGTACAAGTACAGTTTTCAGTGCCCCATAACACAAAACGACTGTAATACAGCTTGTCTGCAGGGCGTTGGTAAGGCTGTTGATCATAACCAATGTTTTAACGATTACTTCACAAGGTTCAGGGATTTCTGAATTTCTAGACTTGCTCTGGGGTTTAAAAGAAAAATTCCCTGCCCACTACATTATTAAGACTCTTTCAATGCCCCCTACCTGCCACACTGACAGTGACATGAATGTTAGACTTGCATGACAAGACATTTCATCTACATGCAAATAGACTTGTTTGATAAAGAATAAAATATGAAATGCCAATTTCTCAAAAGGATTAAACAAAGAAATAGCATCTGTTGCATAAAGTAGATAAACAAGATACTTTATATCTGCTCATGAAAAAAATAAAATAAAAAAGGTTCAAAAAGGAATCATATTTCAAAGCTAAAAATCTGCAGCAAAGAGTCCTCCACTGGTCGTTTGATCATGTACTCCAGAACGACCCGGAGCGTTTTCCTATCAGACGCTTCTATCAGCAGTCAACCGCACGACATCATTTGTCAAATCACGGTTAAAATAATGATGTGACAATAATGTTACAATGATGGTGGTTAAGGTCTGGTTAGATTTAGGCAGAACACATGGTTAGGTTTAGAGAAAGATCACAGTTTGGTTAAAATATTGTGTGGGTTGAAGTCACTATTTCCTTAAAGCTGGGCAACCTTCGTCGTCATGGCAGCAGTTAACTCCACGACAATCGAATGAATGATTTCGAAAAAACAGTCTCTACTCACGGTTGGAAACAGTAAGCGAACAGCTGTCTCCTGCAACAGAGTCCACTAACTCTACTTTTTGCAGGTTAGGATCCATCCCCCGACCCCAACCTGCCACCTTCCATTAAGTTAATTTGTCACCTTAGATAGATGTCATGGAAACTGCGCCAGCCGCTCTGGGTGCTGCTAGATGGCGCCTTTCACTCAAATGTAACTTTAGGTCATTTTTGGTGACTGACATTATGACCTACCGTTGACCTGTTTTTCTTGGGAAGTCAGGTTCAATAAAAGTCATATAAAGTCTGGGAAATAAAGTTTGGGTATTCTCTCTTTGTCCGGCACATCACAGTGACACGCTGCTCTGACAACGTGACCTCTTGACCTCCAGTGAATAGCGCGTGAGACCTCAGAGCTGCCACAACAATGCCTGTGTTGTCTGACTCTGTGTCACTCCAGAAAAACAAGGAAGCAGGGTCAGGGTCCCGCTGTCAGTCATCTCCCTTTGCTGGAGGATGATGAGCAGGCACTGGTGACTTGAGACGGCTTAGAAAGTACAGCTCAGTGTTTTGCTTGTGAAGATCAACAAGTCAAGTTGAGTCAAATTTATTTATAAAGCGCTTCTAACAAAAGGGGATGTTTATGACACGCCGCACAAAGAAGCGAGGGCATTAATGCAGATAAAGACGAGGGATAAAAATAAGACGGAAGGAAATGCGTTGCAGATTTTCACATAAAGCTTGCGTTCATGTATTTGTGTGTGTGTGTGTGTGTGTGTGTTAAATCGTGTGTTATGCTGTATGAGAGCCCTGGCTAACACATATCCTCCTCTCTGTGTATTTCCTACATTTTTACATCCTTTAACATTGCCATTTTCTGGGACACAGACATTTCCACATTTTTTTTTTTTCTCTCCAGACAAACACTGTTTTGTTTAATTCATGTCATGGAAGGGTCAAACTTGTTCTTTTGCACAGCAAAATGAATAATTGAAAATGCATTTATATTGAGGGCGAAAAGTGAATATTGTCACTCCATTAAATACATATATTTGGGCTGCATCTCTGCAAGGGTGTGAAGAAACAGTCTTAAGATGTAATCCTTCTGCTACATCACAGTTGCTTGACCTAGACACTCAGCCTAATTAATCCAGAGCCCTCACTTGAATTGCCTTAATATATTGGCTCTTTGTCTTCTTTATCTTGATTTTTTCATGACGTCTATTTCCCCTTAATTGATTCAAAAGGAGATCTAATCTCCTCTCCAAGTGTGGGGCACATATTGATAGCTTTGGTTTAAACCAGCGACAGTTTTGCGGTTCTCATTGTCTACACTAATTACAGCCGACTTGATGTATTGTTTTAGCCAACTGGCACTGAACCTCCAGAGTGTTGGGAGACGAGCACTCACCATTCTTGTTTGGTTTTTGACAGGAAAAGACCAATGAAGACAACCAGATGGTGGTCGGCGGCAATTTTACTGTTGGGGCTCGCTGTGCTCAGCACCGACGGGAGACCCAACAAAGAGGAATTCGGGTCGCCGCCCTATCGACCAGTTGTGAGATTCCGACACAAGGTATTGATCGCCGCCTTTTTTCATTTGCTTTCCATAACAAGAGGACTGTGTGCTTTTGCCAAGTATGAAACTTATTACAGTGGCACTTTCTTCCTGCATCAGATGTCTCTCCTGTGGTTGTTGTTTTTCTGCCCACCGAAAAATACTTGATGAATCATTATCCCTCCCTGTGCCAGGGGACTGTCTTTTCAAAGACAACATCAGATTAATGCTAGGCACAGCTGAGCAAAGATAAAGACAAGCTTTGAAAGAAGGAAGGATGTTCGCATGGCATTTTAGCTGAGCGTTTAAATTAAAAGATGTAATTGAATGCATATTGACTCAGTGATAAGGGGCAGGCCCCACAAGCATCATCTGCGGCTTTTATTAATAACTTTCATAACATTTCATGGAACAACTTACATCCTGTTTCTCCTAAACTAGTTGTATGCTTTGTTTTTTCAGTAATATGGTTACAAAACACTAGAGTAGCACAGAATGATCAATTACAACCAGACTGTGAAAGAAATTGACTGTTTTTGGTAGATGGGGACTTGGGGAAAACAAAGTGTTTTATCAAGAGGCATTAGTTGGATTGTGGTGCTTCAGTGCACATTTCCCATAAGCCCCCTTTGTAGTGCTGTTCGCTAGCAAACACTTCTCCTCTCCATCCAATCCAAGATAAAAATTAACAGTGACAATGAAGGATAAATGGTTGTATATTCCCTTCTATGCCAAAGCAGTCATCTTGACAAAATACTGCATTTTAAATTAGTTTCAGTGAGCTTTGTTAACGTCTGCATGGGAATGAAAGACAAAGATGCTGGTGCAAAACGGTGGGTGGGGGTGAGAGGTAGCTGGAAAGAGAGGGAGACGCAGAGAGAGAGAGAGACAGAGAGAGAGAGAGAGACAGAAGGAACAGATGGTAAGAACGTCATTGGACTGTGTCAGAGTTGAGCGAGGAGCTGTGTGTGATGCAAAGCTGTTGAATCGGCACAATGGTCAAACAGATTCTGACCTTCTGAAGAGGATTTATTCAGAGATGCTTTCTAAAAAATGTGGATCGCAGATACCACCTATACAACGGCTCTGCTTCTTTTTAGCCGCAGCTACTCCGGAAGTTGTGCATGTTTAAGGAAATAAAGAGATTAAAACTTCAATACCCCACAATCCTGTAATAAGATCCCAGTAAACTGCAAAGATAGCACTTCTGCCAGACTGCAAAGCTTTATGCCAAGGGGAACAGAGGCAAAGTCCACCTGTGTCTGCGTTTTGGATTTTGTTCATAAAGAAACACATCACTGTTTTATTTCTTATCTCTAGTTTGGCATGGTAACGCACTGTTGTCTTGTGTTGGCTTTGCTCCAGATCCTACTCATCCTGGGCTGAGCAGAGGCAAGAAAAATTGAATTTTTCCAGATTTCAGTGTCTCACAGTTTCATCTTTATAAAGGAAATGCTTTGAAGTCTCGAGGCTGAAATGTAGCTTTCCTTAGCCTTTGTTCACTCCTTTAGGTGTAGGATTCCATTGGTAGATAAAGTGTTTCTGCAGCAAGTGTAACTGATCTTGGCAGAATAGTGTCGTGCTACCTATAATTTATCTCAAGGAAATTACAGTGAATCTGCAGGGTCCCAGTTAGGTAGAATGAAGGGCTCTGATTATAATCAGGATACTCGGTTTGTTTGGAAATCTGGTCGAAGTGAATATTGTTTAAATTGCTGAAGAGTAGTAAATCACCTGGCTCATCCTGAGTGACATGAACATTTTCGTCGAAAAGGCAAAAATCATTCTCAGTTGTAGTGGCACACTTTTCAGAGGCGTGATCGGGCTGGAGTAACCATTGAATTATTAATGGGCTACATTTTGGCATACTGTGCTCTTAAACCCAGGAATTGGCCTCAAAAACATTATTCTTTGTGTAGCTGTAGTCGCCAAAACATCTGACAAATGAATGCAGGGAGATGAAAGTGGCTTTAGAGGTATGCACACCGTGACACAAATCTTGGAGGTAGTTCTTTCTTCCTGTGTTGACATCAGTATTTGCATTGCAATTTTCTCCGGTTGTGCTTTACCCCCCAATACAGTACCAACAAATCCCGGTTTCACATTATTCCCTGTTGCACTGCACTGTCATTGTAATTTCATATCATTTGAATGAAGCAAACTTACCTTTTTAAAGTAGTTTAATTTCAACAGCACTTTTTGAAAATGGGGTGTGTAGTTCTTCACCTTGTGTTGTGTGAAACAGAGTGTAGTTTTACTTTTTGAAACTAACTTGCTCTGATTTTTTTTCTCTTTTTATTGCCCCAGTTTGGAACCGCAGTGACTTTGATAATTAAAGTAATGTATGTCCACATGTAGCAGGAGTTTGACGAGGGGCTACAAAAATGATGTATGTGCTCTTCCACTCCAATGAAATTAATGTGCTAGGCCCTGTGATTACATCGCAGAGGAATGTCATTACAGCATCTGCATACCATTACAATTCGTCTTGTGAGAGGACAGAGGTAAACTCTACTCATCTATCCGCCTGTCAAACCAAGCTGGGGAAATTTACAGCCCCGCGATGAAAAATAGCCACATTGCAAGCCCTTTTCCAAAATATGTCATAGGCCTTTTTGTTGTCTAGAGAATTTTCTCTGCTGTTGGCTAGATTGCAGAGAGACTCAGGTCAGCACCTGTCAATACAGTTGAGTGAGCAGCATTAAAGAACAGTTGTTTCAAAATGATATATTGTAGAAAAGCAATATAAAACTTTATATCAAACAAGACGTGGTTGCCAGCTCAAAGTACTTATAAAGAATAGTAAGTAATAAAAGTCCCTAGTTACAAAATGACAGCAATTAAAAGTGTTTTCATCTCGAATGCTTCACATTTTCATGTTCATGTGATAGTACAAAAATTGTACGATTTTTTTTTTTTCAAAACAACATAAGTGGATTCATTTTGTCATGTACACGATCAGAGACATGTGCCGCGCGGCCTTTGAGCTCATCACCACAAGCTGTGATACACCGATGGCCGTGTTAATGCTATGCCTTTCCCTGTGCTTTGAAGGACAGTGTGCGACAAGGGTAACGGGATCAGATACAACCTTATAAGCTTTCCTCACAAAGACTTCAATCACCAGAAGGCACTCGGCCATAAACAGCTAGTCACGTGCTCTACCCATAATTCCCATGGTAATGTTTCAGAAATTCACTGTGAAATCCTCCACATGGGGTCAGGTATGGGACACAGATCAGGTGCACCAGAATGCAGCCCTATATATAATTGGTTTTAATGGGAAAACCTCTCGTGGGTCACTGTTGTCAAGCCTCTATTATGTAGAGATGTTATGTTATGTTTTATTTCACGCAGGCCATTTCAAGATGAGTATCACAGTATGATTGATGCAGTCGCTTGATGTTTTGTAATTTGTGAAATTTGTGGAAAAGTGGCCATGCTTGCTCAACATGAGGGACAAAAGCAATTTCTGAATGTTTGTTGCTCTGACATCAAGCTGTTATGTCAGGACAAACAAAATGGAGGCAAGGACAACCGTGTGCAAAGCCCCATCCATCCTGCACTGGCTTGGCCACATGGCAAATCTAGATTAACAGGGGATAAGCGGAGAGAGAGAGAGAGAGAGAGAGAGAGAGAGGGAGAGGGAGAGAGAGATAGAGAGAGAGAGAGAAAGAGTAGGAGGTGGGTTGGGCAAATGAGATTGAGATAAAGAGACAGGCAACAGGAGAAATAACAAGAATAAATTGCAAAATTCACAAACAACAGCTTGATGTATAGTAGCTGCAGTTGAAGCTGCAATAGGCAATGTTTGGTTTAAGTGTGACGACTGTCAGTATTATTTTCACCCTCCCCTCCTTAGCTGGTCAGTTTTAGCCCCAACCCTTGTCACTCATCTTGATGAGCTGTCTACTTTCAAATGGCAGGCAGCCTGAGGCTGAGGAAACCAGCTTCTGTAAAGTCTCCACAGGGGCTGAAGAAGCAGACACTGTATGCAGCCAGTCTACTATAACAATAACAGGATGTGGATGCCCATGCTGCTGCTTACCTGTGTTTTTGAAAATCTGTTCAGCTGCATGCTTATCTTTGCTCTTCATTGGTTTGGTACTCACTTAACTTGTTTACTGATATGTGGAGTCTTACTGTGGCGACTCGCCTCACCAGCTTCCACCAGTTTCCAATCAGCCACATGCAGCAAATGCTTAAGTTTCTGGGCAACTGGGAAATTCAGGCATCGAGGCAGGTGTTCAGGCCAAAACAACAGCCCAGTGTTAAAAAATGGAAGGGTTTGTGTGGATGTGAATGTATCGCTACAGGTCAAGATGGTGGATATAGTGTGCACATTCAGAAGGAGAGGTTGCATCACACTGACATTTGCAAGTCATGTCATGATGTCAGTAATTTGTCGTTTTTGTTAATGAGTGCAAGGCAGAATTAAAATATTCATATTAAAAGTAATCTACTAGGAATATACTTTTTGATTTGATTTTGCCAAAACAGTTTGTTGCTGACTGCATCAGCACCTCTGTTGTCCAAAGGCAGTGGTAACACTGAAACCAATGAGAGAGCATTGAAATTGGTCTGAAAATGGCCAAAAAGGTTGATCTAAAAGCACAGTTAGGGTATTTTTCTGTATAGTCTGCTCATCTGCCACACTGATATTTTGTCATTTTGTAGCTCAAATTTAAAAGTTGAAGTGTACTTGAAATTTGAACCTGTGGAGGAGTGGAGGATGTGATATCTGAAGCAGGAGAAAGAGAGGACAAGGGAGAGGGTGGTGTTGGTGGGGTGGAGTGAGGGAGGTTAGGAGATAAAGCCAGAGACAGAGAGAGAGAGAGACAGAGAGAGAGAGGGAGAGAGAGAGAGATGTGGGCGATCAGCCAGCTAGCTGTGACAGGGGCA
Organism: Scomber japonicus; assembly: GCF_027409825.1. Taxonomy (NCBI): domain Eukaryota; kingdom Metazoa; phylum Chordata; class Actinopteri; order Scombriformes; family Scombridae; genus Scomber; species Scomber japonicus. Next base: position 26,490,693 of record NC_070585.1, on the reverse strand, counting down.
GATGAACCACGGGTTGTACAGCTGGGTGCTTCACTGTCCCCCCTGAGTCTCAGGGCAGCAGAGACAGGCCTGCCAGCGGCTCTTGGGAAATCACTCTCTTCAAACAAATGAAGTGTGAACACTGTCTGCCATATGCAAATCAGCACCATTTGATATCTTCCCTACCTGTAGTGCAATTTTAAATGTCACCTCCTCTAGAGGGTGGGGGCGATACTAAGCATATCAGAGAGCCACAGGTGTTTCCGTGATTTGTGCCAACTGGGTCGCCAGTCAACAGTGTTTTGTTAAACATCCAGAAAGGTGACGTAAAGGGACAGCTTTTTACCACATTGTGATGTTTATTGGTTGTGTTTTTAGGTTATTGTGTCATTGTATCATTTTAACTGATGTCCACATCAAAATAAGTTGAACAAGATGACCGTAAAGCCAGGCGACAAATATTAAAAAGTTGTCACTGGTTTTTAAATTCACACATGAAGTGGTTCATTCATTATTGATCTATACACATATGTTAGCTAATTCACCTTGATAGAGTATTCATTTAAGTCATTGTCAAGCCAAACATCACTCATTCAACATAAAGAAGTCACATTAGCATCTAATTGCTGCCGTATAGTATCACATAGAATGTAAATATTGTCAATCTTCGCCGTAGGCAGTTATTCTTTTTTTTCACAACACTTTTTTCCTATAATTTTGTCAAAGTAGATGTTATAATTGACATTGTTCATTTCTGGTTTTGCTTTCGGTTGCAGTCAGTACATGAGCCTCAACTGTCATATTGAAAGGCATCATGGTTTCCACAGGAAGCCTTCACCGTACATTCAGGACTTGTTAAGTACATTATTGCTCATGTGGGTGTAATATCCTCTGATGAGGGTCTCATTAGCAGCAGCCGTTATGAATGCAGAAGAGTGCAGTCTGAAAATATAAGAATGACAGTATGGAGAAAATGACAGAGATGATAACTAGTATCATGGATGGGTATACATTATACTTATTTAAAAGGCAAGGTGAACTGTGATACTAGTGAGATGGATTGGATACAGTTATCCTCATGTGTAAAATGCTTTAAATATATCACATACATTTATTGATTTAAAATCAGTTGAGCATATTTTAACAAGAACATGGACAGTATGCAGATCTCAGCTCACACAGAGAATTGGGTAAGAGTCTATCTACTATTTTCAGTAGGCAGGTACCAGTGTTAATTATTGACTGTAGACCTGTTGCATTATGTATCTTTTCCATAACGCCACCGTGCTCGAGCTGGTAGAAAAAAGAGTCTGAATTTTTCTGTACAAGAACGAGAAGGATGAGCTATGCAGATTTCACTGTAGCGAAATCAAATATTTATGCCTCTTTCTTTTATATTCATGGTTTGTGGAGAGCAGCTACTCAGAATAGTAGTCCAGATAACACCATTTTCTACACTCATCATCATTATGCTTGCTTTAAATCCAGCTGATTTTATAGTGCACCCACTGAAAGGGTCACGGTTGTTTGCTCTTTTTTTTTTTTCTCTACACTGTCATTTTTTGTCCCAAAATGACTCCCAATGTCTTCTATCAAGTACAGTTCAGTTATTTTTGGACCAATTTGCGATGCCAATTTGTTTAAATGGTGCAAGGCATCCAGTTTTAACAAGAAAGAAGGAAAGAAAGGAAGTCAGAGACAGAGGGAAAACAAGTCAAATGTGAAAAAGAAGGAAGAAAAACTAGATAGCAGCAGAATGTAAATAATGTAATAAATTGTTAATGTAATAAATCACATTTTGGGAAAACAGCACAACACCAAGGAGATCTCTGAAGAAACACAGGAAGAAAATTAAATATCTCACAGTATCTGCAGAAAATAAAATCATCGGGAAAGTGACTGTGGTAATGACTCGGAGGGTTTATCATTGTACATGTGAGTGAAGCAAATGACCACTTAACATAATGGCACATTAATGTTGGCTTGTGAATGCATCATTAATTGCCATTCAAACAGGCAACACTCGATTGCCTCACACAAGTTCTTGCAGCCTGAGTGAAATCCTTGGACCTTAACGTCACGCCTGTGTTGATGTGAACTCAATTGAACATTTGCAAAAAAAAAAAAAAAAAAAAAAGGTAAATGTATTAAGGTACCTATAGAACCCAATTTCTATTGCACTAGCCCCAAGGATCTTACTCATTCAGCTAAATAGAAAGAAAAAAAAAAAGCTTTCATGTCGTATTGCTGATGTTGTGCTTGTGAGGTTTATTATAACTGTGATCTCTTCCCCATTTCCTTCTTGTTTTTGTTCCAGCAGGATGGGATCCCTGAGAGCTTAAGGATAAAGGGTGAGTTTCTGTTTTGTTCCATTCCTTCATCTGCTTTACCCCCCTCCTCTCCAGTCACATGCAGCGTCCCAACAGCCTTGTACATCATTCAGGTTAGGCTTAGCATTGTTCTCATAGGGAGGCCACAGCATGACAGAAGTACATCTGTGTGTATGGTCCTTTGGCCAACCTGTGGTATTTTTTTAATGGAGAGCACCAGAGAACACCAGATACAGAGAGCACTTTTAATAAATCTTCACAATAGGAAAGCCATTAACAAACTAGCACTCCACCATCTCCTCTTTTAACCTGTTCGTTAAGATCGACAAGGAAATCTCAGTTGATAATGTAAAAACATTTTTTCACTTTGTCAGACATTTTTAAAAACTGTGAGTGTAAAAAAGCATCAAGCATACATATAACGTACATTTGGACAGAGTGTAGAGAGAAGCTTTGTTTTATGACAGATGCACTGTAACGTGTGAGTCATGACCAAACTACAAAAGACAAAAACATACAGTAACTGTGGCTCAATGCCGCCCACCACCTTAACATCAATTTCATATTGTAAAGGATAATCCTCCATTAATAATGCATTGATCGTGCAGTACAGTATGTATGTGTGTGTGTGGAGAAATGGCAGTAGAAAATGTGTCTTCAACTTTGTGGTGGATAGCGGTCCACAGGGGTTTGAAACAAGCCAGAGAGAGAGAGATCATGGGGAAGAGAATATCTATCAACCTTCTGATGTTCAATTGTTTTTCAGATTGCATTGTTCATATTTGATGCAAGGTTGTAGCAGGACATATGTTTCAGTTTAAAGCTCAAAATATAGATCTGAATGTGCTTTGGAACATCATATGAAAGCTATTAGCATCAGTAGGAACCAGTGCTACTGTGATTCCATGTATTATTTGCAGTCTGGTTTGATTTAGTTTTGAGGAATGAGCAAGATGTCTTTAAATTCTCATGATGTGCTCAATTGTATAAAATGCAAAAAACAAACAATAAAATCAACAACAGTCAGGAACCATTTATTGCAACAGAGATATATAGGGTAAAGTTCGGGGTCGGTCTTTTCTCCTGTAATACTCCAAATACAAAGCTGTGGTCATGTGGCAGATCTCTGAGCTTAGAAGTGTAACCTACATGTACAAACATGAAGTCATAAATTCTAAAAGAGAGGGATGCTGCAGAGTTGAAGAGTTACATTACTACTGTAGGAAGTGGGCAGTGTGTGATTTCTCACTCTCTACTCTAATGCTTCTCTTGGTAGGTTAAGATGCTTTTAGACTGATTTAGCATTATTCTGCTAAAATAACACATCCAAGCTAAAAACTAAAGCACTTTTACTATAAAGACTATTCTACATTAAGGCTGCAACTAACAATTATTTATATTATTGATTTACCTGCCAGTTATTTTCTCTGATAATTGGAAAATTACAGTTTCTCAGAAAGCAATTTGACATACGTTCATCCAACAGTCAAACTTCACTATCATAACATGTCAAGACAATCAGCAACGATTCACATTTAAGGGCTAAATCTTTTGCTTAAGAAATTAGTTTTGTTGAATTTATATTATCCCAGATTAAAATGTGATTAATTAATGAATTAATCAGATAATCAGTTCACCTATTATCCACATCAACTTGTAATTTGAGTAAATTACTTCACTCCCACTAGTGCTAAAACAATCAGTAGACTAATTGAGAGTAGTCATATCTTAGCAACATTACAGTCAATAGTTCCAGCTTTTGGAGAGTGAAAATTTCCTGCTTTTCTTTGTTATTTAAAAAAAAGTTAATTAAACACAATAAATGATGGAGTCATTTATGATGGAGATAACCATTAGTTCCATCTGTAGTTGACACCATTGTCCCCTACCAGCTTCATCTACCAGTGTGGTACAGTGCAGCGTAGTATGCATTAATGTGCCATGGTCCTCTTGCTGTTTGACAGATGCATCTCATCTGTCAACCTGTCACCTTTCTAATGTCTTCTCCGTCTCCTCTAAACAAGAGTCAATGTCAGGCAAAAGGTGGTCCTGCTGCCCAACATGTCTGCCACTTAGTGTTTGAAAGGGCCGCTAAATGGACGTCTCCCCATTTTTCTACACCAGGGAAGGTCGAAGCAGTAATTGTAGAGGGTGCATTACCATAAAGGGCGGCCCCAGCTGTCTGCTGTGATTCACTTTAATGCGCCATGTTCTGTAAGCCGAGAGGGGAGATCTCACTTTGGCCAGTTTTCAGCAAACTCATTTCCAGCCCTGATAACGAGAAGGCAAGCAAACTGTAGGGAAAATCATAAATAATTCAAGCATGACTTCTTACATTGAAGGCTTCTCATTATGACACAACTGAGGTCAATTTACCATTAAAACTTCAGTTTACAAGCTACGTCACCATCTACATTTTAAATCGACATCTAGCAAGCGCAGATGAAAGGAGGCACAGGAGCAGCTCAACAGCAGTTCAGTTTTTAGTCAGTCTGTTTTTAGTCTGTTTGAGTCTTTTTCTTTTTCTTTTTCAGTGTAGCTTTAAAATATCTGCCTGTGTTTGCCTGTCTGATTTCATAAATACTTTGCACCCATCACATCTAAACCCGTTGATGGTCTGTTGTTCTGTAAAGTGATGAATTTCCTCTCGCAGTTCAGGAAATGGATGGATATATATTGTATTCCTACATTTAGTGTGGATGAGAAAACAAAAAACAAAAAAAAAATAACAATTATAAACCGAGGGAATGCAGCACCCTATATACTTTTAACTGAATGTCAGCATGGAAGAGACAAAGAGACAAATGCCAGCTGTTTTCCAGGATGCTCTGTAATTGGACTCCCAGAACGAGCGTGTGCCACTAACCGTGCTTGTTATTCAGGCTGCAGCAAGGCCTTGGGCTGCTGGTGAAATGCAATTTTACGGAATAAATAGAATGATTTAACTATATGAAATACTGTACCTGATGGAACTTCTGATATAATCCTGCCATCCCTATTATGTGTAAAAATGTTATTGCTGGTGTTTACAGATTATGTTCCATGTTATAAACCAACCATTACTAAAGAAGGTTTTGCTTATAACATGATAAAACAGTAAAGGTCAATAACAGTGTTTTAAACTAAGGTTTCTCATAATTACAATTTCTGAATATTTGATGATACAGTCAATATCTAAGAAGGACTACAAGTTAAGTATATTATTCTAACGCAAATCATCACATAAAAGAACAAACATTCAAAGTTAAAATATGTTATGTCTGTAACATGTGGATTAGTGGGGTAAAACACTATAAATGGCACATTTTGCTGTACCCGTACCGAAGAGTTGATCAGCTTTGTCGGATCACACCTGCCCAGTTGATGGTGCCAACACTGTCTTACCTCATCACTTCTGTAAAAATGTGTTTATGTTCATATTACCTGGTTGGCCAATGATGTTTTCACTGGATACTAACAACCAAGAGGGGGAACCAATACACAAATGTGACACTGGATCCTCCAACATCTTTGCTGTACTCTGAATGTGCAGATTGCAGCTCGAACAGGAATACTGAAATTGGAGATGACAACAAATAAAATTAATGTTTAATTGAACTCCAACTGTGTTTCATTAACATTCGCAGTATGATAGATTTAGTTTTCTGAGCCAGTGTGAACACACAGCAAGTGAAACTTTCAGCAAACCAAATGCTTTCCTGCTACCTTTGAGTATCTATGTGTTAACCTCGGAGCTTTTTCAGCATCATTTATTCAGGGGGTTCAGTTTGTTGTTTTTATATAGTTGATTCTGATGGTAAAATCCCATGTTTTAGTCTTGGCACATGATTTGTCATATCAATTTAAGTTGACTGAAATCATTTCAAAACAAGATGGACTGTTGCCACATTGTTATCTGTTTGCAGTCCATGATAAAAAGCCAGACACTTCCATTTTGATCCCTTTTCCTCTTTTCTCTGTTTTATCTTTTTTCTTTCGTTTCTTTTGAACTATTGCGGTCCATCTGCCATTTGCATGTATATAAACCTTCTAGAGATGTGTATACATGTTATTCTATTTGAGCATGTTTAGTACATTTTGTGAAGGCATTGCATACTACAAAAGAATTATAAGACGTAATCTAATCTGTACCATAACTTTAAGTTTCTCTTATAAAATGACAAAAACCAGAATTTTAAAAAAGGTCTCACCGCTGGTATGTTTTTGTTATTTTTTCATGCGTATAAACTAATATAGTGCTCCATCAGATTTCTAATAACTTGGAGACATGTGTTGAATTGTTTAGGTTTGTTAACCTTGTGACGTGCAGACTTCTTCATGCATGTAAATATGGCTTCTGAAGAAAGATTTCCCCACAGACAGACTGCAATATCATCCTTAAATAACAAGTCGAACAATCCACTCTATTCCCATTAGTACGGTACAACCTCTCAGGTTCGAACTCTGCACAAGAACAAACATCTTGTTTTGTTGCCTGGCACCAGTGTTTATGTTTCCCTAATCTATGTCGTCTCCCATTCTTTCATATACTGACATAATATATTAATTTGTATGCACGGCAGCTGCCATAGCCCCACCAGACCCAAGCGCATAGCAGAAGTACATTTGAATAATTCAGAAGCTGCAAACACCAAGCTCTAAACTGTATATTAATTCTAAAATTACACAGCACCCCCTGGGCCCGGGTTGCACTTTTAATAACTCGTCACATCTGTACGGAGAAGTGTTGAACGCTACGTTGCGCCACACGTTTCTCAGACAGATTTATTTGGAGACTACCTGTTGTTCCATCTAGCCTTTCAATTTCTTTTTTTTTTTTTGCCACAATTTAATTTATAACAGCTTTCATAAAGTAAGTCTTAATCCAGTTACTGAAGATTCACAGTGTGGTGTCTTTTTATGGGCATGGAGTGAAGTAGTTTTTTAATGAGAGGCTATGGGACTGTATAACACCATCTGTTTATGAACACCACTGGCAGGCTTAGATTGCCTATAGTTCAAAATAAAGGCCTATATGATTTTCCTTTTGAATGCCCACAGGAGGTTCAAGCTAGCTTTACATGCCACTTATGCTCCTTGACCCACTAAGCCATAAGAAGACAGTTTTGGCTGACCTAAATACTGTACGGTACAACTCTGACACCTCCTCAGGGGAGAAAGCCGGCTATACCTTTCATGGTCACACTACACTTGAAAGGGCATTAGGCTGCTTTTGCTTCGCAGGTCTCCATGCTCAGTTTTAAATTGATGTTCATATCTATTTATTTCTGGATCAGTGTCCAAATCCTTTGCTACATGGTGTAAGTCATCTGATGACAATATGACCTGACAGCAGTGTCAAAAACACACCCACGAAACGATTAATAATGAGAAAATTACATTTGGTTGTTTGTCTATCATTCTCCAATTCTCTACTTAAGCTTATCATTGACTGAGTTTGAGAGAACAAAACAAAACCCTGCAAAATTGTTGTTTCACTCTGAATGATGCTAAGTTGTTTGTTCCCAAAATAGCAATAAACTAGTAGCAGATGATAAAGCAGGTATTCTGATGCATATGGATTATATGTATTATAACAGTAGGCTACTTTTCACAATTAGAAACATAAAAAAGGTGCACTGCTGTGGTGACAAAGAAATACTGTTGTTTTGACTACAGAATGACAGACGCTTGGCATTGTAACTGTACAAAAGTAGATGACACAGGAAGCTTAAAGCATCACACAAGCTGCTGCTCAAGTCTTTGAAAAAGATCAGTTTACCCAAATTAACGAAAAAAAGCAAATAATGTGTTTTTTGTAATTTGGTTTTAATGCACTACTTCTTATGTTGATTTCTACAATGCTGTCTTTGCACATCTGGTACAATTAAGGACTAAAAACTAATAAACCCCCCAATTAAGTTAGTTTTCCTAATGTAAGGACCCAAAATGTTAAATAAATGAACACTCCCAATTTCATCCATACTGTGTTCTGTACTTTCAAACAGGAAAAGTTAAAAAGTACACTCCAAGCTTACATGGTGTGCCTTAATGTACTTGATATGTTAAATAGTGTGATAAAGCTTGCAATAGTTTTCCATCCTACCTGCTCGTTAACTGCACTCACCTTGTGTCCCAGGTTTAAGTCAGTTCCTAATTAAACCCGCAGGACAGGTTTTGTGTGAACCATAATTTGAACTACTCAAATGTTTCCTCTGCCTTGGCACAGACTTCTAATGAGCTACTTTCTGTGAGAAAGTATTGTTCAAGTAGTTTTTCATTAAATGTCAATTCAAGCTCTGCTGCGCTCACTCCTGGATACACATTTTAAATGCTAAGTTAGCTGTTTGACTGCTTTTCCTCTTAAATTTAAAGGCAAAACCTTTTTCAACTATGCAAGCGTGCATCTCCTTAAGTAGTTTGAAACCTCCCCAGCTTGATTGATTTCAATTGAATTGATTTCAATTGAGTTCTGGAAGAAATTAGTTTTTTTTTTGTCAAGAAAAAACAAAAACATTGCTCCTTTTCCAATTAATCTTACTATCATTTTCATTTTTATTCAACAGATTTTTGTCCCACAGATTTTGGATCCTGATTACATAAAATATTCAAATCAGTCATTAAAGCTCATAAAAACTAATCTTTAACTGTCCTAGGCCATAAGAATAACATTTATCAGGCCATGCCGTAGTTTGAATTGCTTAACGAGCTCGTAAAGAACATTAAGCTGCTTATTTAGAAATAACAACACACAAGGTTAAAAAAGAGAGTGATAGGTGTCATGGCGATCATCAGTACTGCCAAAGGAAGCATAACGTGCTACACACTTAGCAAGATCAACAATATTACTCTCAACACTCATCTTAGCATAGAAATGACTCCCAGGACGTTGATACACATAATTTTTGGTAAACCATATCCTGAATATGTAGAATTAAATGGAGTGAGACAAGTCTAATTGAGATTCATCAATAATTCTTAGTGATCTGCATGAACTCATGGTACTTACAGTGGATAATGATGAAGGCTTGGCAATAGCGGTGCTTTTTTTCCCCTAGCTGAAGGTCAACACAGTAATCATAGGAAGGAACATTATTTTAAAGGACGGTTATTGCTCTCAGCCAAGATGAACTTTAATGTACCTTTTTTATCTGAATGGCAGAAATGCTTCAGACACCAAACATAAAATAACTCAATAAAAAATCTGTTTTACCTAATGTTCAAGTTTACAGCTTATTGTTCAGGATTAAATTGTTTCTTTTGATTTTTTAGAAGTCGTTTTCCGTCTTTTCTCACAGCGGTGACATCCGCCTTAATATCAAAGAAGGTATTAGGGGTTAAATTCAGGAAGCATGAATAAGCATTATGACTGAAAACAGCTGAGGTCTTAGCGTCTCTAACATGCTGAGATACAGATTGTCTCTTTTTTCCCCCCTACAAAGTTAATATCACTGTATGAATGTAGAGCGATATAAAATGTCTATTTGACTGACACTACACTTGTTCTGTGGTCTTGTTCTTAGTGGGGGTTTAGTTTATCGCTGCAGTTTTTGGGGTGGTGGGGAGGGGCAACAGCAATTTTAGTTTTCTTCTGTTCTTTCTTTAGCTGAAATCTTGGATGGTGTTGTATGTCTTTCATCATACAAGGAAAAAAAGGAAAAAAACTATTGCTGTTGTTTTTTGTTAGACAGGAGCAGCTTGTCCTTTAATCTCTTCGCTATTCAGTTCATGTCCTATTTTTATGGCGACACTACTGTTGTTTTCCTGCCCTTTGAAAAAGGCCCCTATTGAGTGTAAACAATATAACCCTCCAAAGTCTATGTAACAAAAGCCATGATCTCTCTCTTAAGCCTTTCAACCTGTAGCAGAGACAGACACCATACAAGTTTCATTCCAAATACAATATCTGTGTACTTCTCCTAGGAGTATTGCAAGTATACTTTTTATCCTTTTCAAATCTCACATGTAACATGTCACAAAGTTACAAAATGTTCAGTGTGTAAGTGGCATCTAGCGGGGGGGGGGGTTGCAGATTGTAAACAAATGAATAACCCCCCAACCCCTTCATTTTCGCCTTCCAGGCATGTGGGAGAACATACAGTAGCCGCAAAACTCACGAAATATGCCAAAGGCCTTTTTATGGTTTTGTCCATTCTGGGCTACTGTAGAAACATGGCAGTGCAACATGGCGGTCTCTATGGAAGGGGACCCACTCCCTATATAAATACGAAGGGGGGCTTATGCTTATGAGTATTATGTTTAATTTCTGCCAGGTTTGTTCCACTAACTCTAACACACTAGTCCTTTAATGTTCTGAACAAGGACATTTAGCATTGAATTTTGCAATTACTTTGAGTGGTCAGAAAAAAATAAAACTTTTACAAAATGAACTGAACTGAAACTCCACATTCTTGCTGTAATCTTAAACCAGTTCTTACCCTAACTTAATGTGGAGGTTAAGGTTATGCTACCCAACAGAATAGCTTCTGTTTCCTTCTTTTTAAACAAAAGTCTTAACTGCCCTAAACCTCTGCACTAACCAAAAGATAATCATCTGCCTATTTTTGAAGTATTCTCACGTTTTAGGAAGTTCCACATTTTGTTTTCTAATATTTGGTCCTTAGATATAAATGACATTCACACAATCATTTTAAACCATTACATCACAGACAGCAAACCAGAAATACCTGTTATGGAAAGAGAAACTATACACCTTTCTGCTGTTTGCTAACCAACCAGACAGCTCCCTGTAATGTGAGGTAGTGATGGGAGTACTGTGGGGTGCTTACAATTAGTCGGCAATCTCTGATAAATGGGGTTGTTGGTGGAAACGCTCTCAGTGCTGCATCCTGATGTGGACAGAATGAGAGAAGAGCTAGACTCACGTTCAAGTCATTAGACGAGGGAATGAAATGGGACGGAAAGTTGCCAAGTGGCTGCCAGGTGCTCTCATATTCACTCTCTCACACACTCATTCAGCCAGGAGCATAGCACACACACACACACACACACACATACCTTACGAAGGTGCAAATAACACATTTATTTTAGTCTTGTTACTGCAGTTGAATACATTTTTGTATTCCCTTTTATGATGGTAGAGGCAATACCTGCACTGCATTTTACATCACATCCATTACAGGGTACATTATGTAACATCTATGTAGGCATTGCAAATATTTGATAAATGTAAATATTGTAGCATATGCTGAGACATATGTAAGTGCTGAGTTAACTACAGTTATAGCAGTTTATTATACGACCTAGAAGGAGTAAGTTACAGGTATAGTAACCTTAATAAGCAGGTACACATTAGAATGATTGATATGCTGTGTAGGTTTTATTCCATTAGCTAATGTATCAGCTACATTGTGCCTTTTAGAGCCTAAAAGTAATAAGAAATAACATCTAGCAGAGCAACTGAATGTACACAATTATTGAACCAATAAAGGAAAGTTATATTTCTCATACCAATAATGGGGTGGATCTACAAATAGCCTTAATTTTAATGTCAAATCCATTATGTAATCTGAGGTTCAGCTTTCAATATTTGAAATTAAAGTTATAAATAAGTAAAAGTCAAAGATTTAATTGAAGCATCACATTTCACACACCTACATTGGCTGAGAAGGCGGCAACACTGTAAATCTGAGTAGCAGCCTAATGACTTCACAACCTTATAGAATATTGGTGTTGTTGATGGAGAACTATTATGTTGATTAGTTTAAAATATTGATGCCATATGAATAAACTGGTTGATTCCAGCTCCCAATGTTGACGTGACACAATCAGCTGATGGTTTGATGAGAGAAGACTCAACATCTTGTCTCACTGAATTGCAAAAAAACACACAGTACTGTACACAGCTTGAAGAGTTTTGTTACTTAGTGAGGTTTCTTTCACTGACAAACATTCCTTGACCTAGAACACACCCTGGTACATAAACCAGACAACAGCCATATGTTTTTATTCTGGTTGTCTATCATGTTACTTACAGAATTAAAATTAACAGCTGAAAGTGACAGTTTCGGCTACAAATTAGAGAGCCTGCTAATGTTACAGAAATGTATGATCGTTGCCTGTAGAAAAAAGAGACGAGGAAGATTTGACCAGAAACCCAACCCGGGCCAGTGTCTCTTTAAAATGACCCATATGACTAGTTTAGGTAACAAAATGTCAATGTTGATGTATGTTCATTGTCCTGTATGAGTTAATAAATCTCACTTTCTTTATCAGCTAATTTAAGTTGGATCAGTAGTCATGTAGCTGCCTTTGTTGTCATCACATGATCTTAACATGACAAGCGGAAAGATCATGTTCATGACTAAAAGACTGTCAGAGATAACAAGCAGAATTCAGTCAGTCGATTACCTCATCTTTTTTTTTTTTAGACTAAGGTAAGTTTAGGTGAAAAGCCTTAATGTGGGTTTCTTACAGTTTCAATTAGTACTTACAGTATTCCCTTTGTATTGTATTCTGAAAAGGGGGTTTTGTGATAAATGTGCCAGACATGAATTCATAAATGAATAAATTGGATGAGACCTGGTTTGGGTGTTCTGTAAGATTTCCCACCCGACACAGTCTATTCATATGCTGTCAAATGTGTTTGTAATGGAACTACAGGATGGATGTTCAGTAGTAAACATCCCCCCATCCCATAACTTTCTCCTTTACCTGTACTGAAAATGTTCCTGTCTTATTTAAAAGTTTAATACACTTTGCCCTCACTGTTATTTCTTTATCCAACACCTTTCCATTGTATATGATAATTTGAGGCACATTGAAGTATTTTTCCTGGTGCTCCCTGTCAGCACATACTGTAGTGCCTTTGACTCTTACGCTTTTTACTACATCCGCTTTTACCGTTAAAGAGAAAATTGCATTTCATTGTTCAGTCATCCCATATAAGAGTTAAGTGTCTAAAATGTGAATGCAAACGTTCAACGCTTTTTCTTCACTGGGAGTGTTATATATTTTATAGATGGAAAAGAAGAGATGCAGAGTAAGGCTGGCAAAGTTTCAGATGAGCAGTGCTTTCAAATGGATGGATGTTCCTTTTATTAATCAAAGATTTGTCCTCTGTTCAAGTATACTTAGACTATATTTGAATTCAATAAAGTCACCGTGAAGTAGAATTTGGTGTCTTTAGCCTCTGCATTAACACATTTTCTATTGAGTCAGAGTATTTGGATGGTGTACAATTAACTAGTCTAAATGAATCAATCATATACAAACTTTCAGATTTGATTTGGCTGCTAAAAGGTGGGCATAGTTAAGCAAATTCAGTGTAATACGGAGCGGTAGAGGAGTGTTGGCCTCCACACACACTTCCATCACCCATGTTGTTATATAAGAAGGAGGCGGATGTTGGAGAAATGAATAAAGTAGATGCAAATTACACATTCTTGCGGATAAGACAAGTAAAGGTTTTGCCCACTGATGTCTGATATCCCTTAAGGTATGCTCTGCTAGTTATTACCACCATGCCTACTACACCTCCTGCAGTCAAATGCGGTTTTATATGATGGCTTGCTAGTCACCTAAGATCCCATTTGACTGTATTCTTTTGTATACTCCACTGAGTTCAATCTAAGTCATCAAACTTTTTACAGAAAGAGAAAAGACAGGGATTTTGATAAAGTACTTTTTGACATATTTGGCATATAACAAGAAATAAGTGAGCAATTAACACAGTGACACATGATGAAAACTGGAGAAATGTTTCACTGTCTTTTCAAAGAAAAAAAGAAAAAAAGACAGTGCATCCAAATTGCAAACAAAACAACACCCAGATCAAACATGCCACAACTAAGTTCTAAAACAATTGAATGTGTTTTCCTGCAGTCACATATTGAGTTGTGATTGACTAAAAAGAGAGAGTGCGAACACACCCTTCCTTCACTTCACTGGTGCTTTGCATTTCAGAGGAAGGACTATGGAGCGGACTCATCGAGGTGGAAGGGAAGTCATCAATGTTTTAAACATAGTGCGTTACTCGGCTCCAAAGGGTTGAAAAAGCTCTTATGCCTCAAATAGCTTCTCATAAAATGTTCACGAGTTGTTTATGCCACCAGGAGTAAAAGTGTTGTCATAGTGCTGCAATTAGCATAGAGTGGGGGAAGAAGAGGAAGTGCATTTCAGCAGGTGATAACACAACACCTCTGTGTGATGGTTACAGGTCTTTCACACGGGGCAAAAAAGTCTTTTGTGAAAAGTTGAACATAACAGCTACAACCGGCTTGCCTTTCTGACACTTATTACCACAACAATGTTTAAGCAAATGAGGAGCTTTACCAAGAATACTCAGTGAAGTTTCTGCATATATCTCCATTTCAAAATGAGAAGCTTTCAAACTCAACACTGAAGTTTGAAAAAAATGGTTAATTATAATAATAATAATGATGCATTTTACTTAAAGGCGCCTTTCAAAGCACTCAAGGACAACTTACAAGGCATATACAACACAACAACAGTACATCAAACAATATAAATCAGGTGACATTTAGTGCAAAGATAAATAATAAATATGAATGTGACTACAAAGTGCATTAGTACAATAAATAAACAAGAATGAAGATTGCAATTATCAACATCTTCTCTACATGGAAACACTTAATCAGAGTTTATTACCCATTAGACACAGGAGCTGTATAGTGTAAAACAGAGTTTGAGTAAACCCTCAAGTATCTTCTCAAAGTAAAACACGGAAGTCAGAAAAAATTGCTTCAAGCTTATTCTTTTTTTGTTGAGTGCATCCTTTGGCAGAGCAGTTGTTTTTGAGCACAGATTTGCATTGATACCCCAAGGATAATTACACAGAATTGAAGAGCATTAATTATTAGTCATTTTTAAATAAATTAAATGGAGTAAGGGATAGTTAATAAAGTCTACAGCAGTAGTTCCCAATTTTTTTAGACCACGGCCACACCAAGTTTAAAATATAGAATATCTAAAAATAATGCTGGTTCACTTTTAGAACTCAGAATAAGTACTTCACTCAGAATAAAAGGCAATAGTTGTGTAGATTTACAGACAAATACATTTGCTAAACATATACAGTGGATTCAATTTAATATGTTAATATGTTAATGTACTTTCATTTTATTCAATTAAAGTGAGCCTATATTGAAGATGTAGCACCAAAAAACAAACCAAAAAAGGCTACAGGAATTGTAATGGATGTGTGAGATGCTGTTGATGTGGAGTGATGGAACCACCTGCAGGTCTGTAACACCACAATGAATGTGCTTGGACAATGATGGATATATGCCTTCCACAAACCTGTCCATTAAGCCATTAGCCGAGTAGTTTTGTCAGATTCAGTTGTCTCTGTGTTGAGAGCTGACAAGTTTGAGCATTTCATTGCACTCAAATCTTTCCATCACTACTCTGACACTCACTTTTTCTCTAACTGTTGAGCTCCTGCAAACCTCCCGAGAGGGAAGGTTTTGGTGATCTCTTGTGGGAACTTCTACCAGCGATTGAGGTCAGCTCTCATGTTTTACTTGTCTCTGAGGGACAGTAGGGACCATTAACTTGGGCTGCTGGTCTGAATCTTACCCCCTTGCCTGACAAACTGCATCTGTTGCTGTGATGTTACCTGCCTGGTCCTGTTTGTTTGCAGCCTGCATGCCTCGTGGATTTTGGCTACCTTATGGAGGACCCAGGTTGTGGCACCATCTGTACCAGCACTGCATCAATGCTGCCTTGCACCCAGAAAGCAAGTGTCTGTGAGGTTGCAGGTTCCAGGGACTGGGAAGGGTACAGGGCCCTCACAAGGAACCTCAGCCTCTACATATCCTTCCACATAATGGCCCTGTTCACGGCCTTCCAGGTTGTCCAGCTCCCTTGTTGTCATTGGCTCACAGCTCTGATTTTAAAGCTCACCTCTTCAATCTTAACAACTTCAGAGATAACAAGTTCTTTCCTTTCCTTCTTTGTGGCTTAGGACCACATCTAGAATGCGGTTCCCCATCCAAAACCAGACCTGGCTGCAGCAATCCAACAATCTCTTGATGTTTTAGATGATTGGCCTGCAGCCTGTAGTTGAGGTGATGTCATACAACTTCAGGGGCCACATCAGATGTTGTAATAAGATGAACTTTTATTTTTATGTGGTCCCATATTATCAACTCCTCAAACCTGTCAGGAGTCTGGAGGTGCATGCTGCTGTCTAGAGGAGAATGGTGATGTCATCCACGTAACTCTTTGGGGCTGGAAGTCCCTGATCAGACTGGGATCTGACTCTTCAGACCATCTGTAGTTTGCCAGCCAGTTGAGATCTACCAAGTGGTGTAGCAGACATGGAAGTTGTTGAAGTAGTTTGCTACTAGACTCTGGATGCATCTGCCTTCTTACAACTAGCGTCAATGTAGTTGTTTGCCAGGAGGAAGCTGTTTTGCCAGCCAATTGAATAATATCTCATAGGGATGCAAGATTTTTTTGCACCTGTTTCCCTCTGACAGTACCAGTGCTTTCTACGCAGGCTCCACTTAACTCAGCAAACCAACAAACCGCTGCCTCTTCCCACTTTAAGCTAAATAACAAACTGAACATTTGATCACTCCTCATTGCTATGCCAGTCATTACTGTGTTATTTGTCCTGATTGTACCATCCTGCCTCTCGGTGGATTGCTTGGCTGATTTCTTATTTTTCTGCTGTAACATGCACTTTGAGAATGTTTGGAATAGGTAACTAGCCCCACCAACCCAGGTTAAGACTTGCCATTAGGCTGTCTTTCATGACAACAGGTTGGCTAAAAATACTCTTAACTGCTGCTGCTACTCTAGATTATTGAATATTCTAGTATCTGCTGCTCTCCACTAAGCCATATGTACTTGCTCAACAAGACTTTCAAAGAACTTAATTGAGCAAAGTGTCAGCTGGTATGAGAGAATGTGACATTGTTTATGTGTCATGTAAAGTTTTAGTATTGTTTTAGTAGTTGTTTATTCAGATTTGCATCCCCTTGTTCTTGTTCATGGGCCTTGTGGGCCAGCTTAACTCAGTGCACGGAGTGAGCTTAGAGCCTCTGACTGTTGTTTACCACACTCTGCTCTCTCCCCCAGGACTCTGAGCTGCTGTAATGGAAAACATCAGATGGGTACCAGACGA
Organism: Scomber japonicus; assembly: GCF_027409825.1. NCBI lineage: Eukaryota > Metazoa > Chordata > Actinopteri > Scombriformes > Scombridae > Scomber > Scomber japonicus. Next base: position 26,473,290 of record NC_070585.1, on the reverse strand, counting down.
AAACTCTTGGTTTAGGAAGAAATAAAGAAAGAAATAGGAAATGCAGTATTGACTGTTGAAAAGGGCTGTATGTCCAAGAGTGAATGTGCTTCAAAATGCTGGGGCATATTGCTTAAGTTGATCTTAACATTTAGGGCCCCATCTTGCGGTCGGCACATAGCGGACAGCGGGCGTGGCGCATGTGTCTTTGTTAGTTTCCCCCAGCGCAGTTGCAAATGCACTTGCACCAGTCTGTGCGAGAATGGGCGTGTTGGTCTCAAAATGAGGTGTGGTCAGGTGCATTGGTGGCGCGTTGCTATTTTGAGGCAGGAAACTGACCAAGAAAAACCAGGTCTAAAGTCACTGGCGCATCATCAAGAGTCCAATATGCTCCTAGATAGGCAGGTGCGCTGCGTACAGACACTGTGCCTGTTACACACATGGGCGCGCAGCAGCACACAAACATGCAAAACATCACAAATAAAAGGACCACAATGTGAATTCGTATTATGATGTACATCAACATATTAAAAAAAAAAAAGTCACAATGACGTGCCACTATATATCAGAATCAGTCAATGGCAGTAATGATCAATGAAACTGTCAATGTAGTCATGTGACCAATCCTGGTAAATCCGCCATCACATTTACAATCCGCCAAGGTGACAGCATGCCTGGACATTAAAGGGAAGGGGAGATGACACTCTGATTGGTTTACCACGTGTTACGCCCAAAACACACCTATGATTAATGAGGGGACTTAAGTCCATTCCTTTTACCGTGTGCCTGGCGCAGTGACCATTTTTCCGCCATTAAAATAGCAGAAGTGGATTTGGATATGCCCAAGAGACACTTGCGCCACCCGCTTCACACCATGCGCTATGGGTCGTTAAAATGGGGCCCAATGATTCAGCTTGGGCACGAGATATGTTAGAGGGCCACTCAAAAGGCTTTACAAAGAGACTACGCAATTGTGAAGGTAGTTTCCATTATACCATTTTGTGTTTTTTCTTATGCGTGTCTTTTTATGTGATAGTATAGCTTTCATCCATCTGCACCTGAATTTGATTATGACTACCATGTAAAAGTAAATCTGTTTTCCTGCAGTCTTCACCTCATTATGCATTCATCAAGGGACGATGCCCTTCAAATGATGCACACTGCAGTCACCTATGTCATGACCTTGGTGTTGCATACATGCTCTGACTAAAGGTCAACATTTTAACCGCACTGGGCGCACTTTCTGCCTATTCCATTTTTAATGAGATAATTCTGAAGATTTTTCTTTGCACCCAAGGCTGTGATGATGTGCTGTACAATACTAAGATTCTTAGATCTTAAAAATGAATAATTTGCTGTGAATATATACATTTAAATTAATATTTTTAGTATATTTCCTATATTGTGTTCTTATGAGCTTATTCAAGCAGACCAGGACTTGTATACACTGACTAAATATAAATCTAAGTTGTTTTTATTACTGTTATTGGTATTTACTCACTCCTGAGATACATATCTGGCTCTGTAACTGGTAAATACTTTATTATCTTCACCAGATAGACCCGTACTTTGTCTGCCATTTAGTGCTATATTTAGAGCTTTCTCACTGAAAATCACTGAACCGAACACAACACTGATAGCGATGAAAGTTAACCAATACAGTAAGGTTTTGAGCCAGGAAACAAAACAATCAGCTTAAAGCTTTGTAGAGCGGCGGGGAAATGCAGGGTCGAATGATAATTCACTATGGGTTCATCACTATAAGCGACCCTTTACATATACAAGTACTCTGGTTATATTATTATCACTATTATTATTATTTAATCCTTGTTTTTTTGCCCTGGACCTCCTGCAGCATGGGAAAATATTTTGAAATGTATCTAACACTTCTCCAGTATCTTTAAAGGATATAATAAATCTACTTTGGAAAGTTGTGTACCTTGTACAGAGCAGGATAACTCGACATCACATCATATCTCATACCATATTGTATCAGAAAATAAAATCAGAAAATGTCATACAGTAATATATCATCGTTTCATTTATCACTTCTTTTGATAAAATATACAGAGCTCAGTAGACGCAAACCCACCAATCGCATTGACAACAAACCTCTGCAGTCCTTGAGGAAGACACCAAATGACATTGTCTCCATCCTTACCCTGATCTATGCTCCCAGTAGTTGTTTTCAGGTGCATGATCACAGTTAAACATTCTTATAACAAACCCCCGGCTCACATTGAACACTGAGCATCATGTATTTCTGTCCACACTCAGAAAAAAGTAACAGGTCATCAATAAATGAATGGCTGTGAACAATTCCTCATTTGTCTCTGATGTCAGCTGATGACCAGACTGTTGGGTGTGCATACTGATAACAAATGACTGCGCCCTTCGCTGACCCTGCTGGTGGCAGAGGATGCCTGGCTGTGTGACACAAATTCAGTGAATAATCATTATGCCAGGGCACCGCAGGGAATTAATAAACTAGCAAATTGACTGGCTCCAATCAGGTCACAGTGTACACACTTGTATCTCGTCTAAATCCTCTGTGACGGCTAGAGGATAATGCAGGACTGTGTGCGGGGAGATGTCAGGGATGAGAATGAGGCTTAGCACTTAAAGTCTGTTTGTTTACCCTGACACCCAACTGCACAAACTGAGCTTCAGATACATTGAATACATTTTAACAGAAAACTACATAGCTGTCAAAAGTGAAATGAAATGAATTCTCAGTGGTGCCCAAGAAGCTCTGAAATTACACTGTGTTTCAAGTCTTCGGTTTCATGCAATTATATTAACTTTTACTCAAAACCAAACCCTTTAATTATGTGGCTTTTAGTTAGCAACAGGATTACATAAGGCTCTGTTGAAACAGACTTTGCTCAAGTAAAAAGTGCTTATTTTTTGGAATTTGGTTTTTCACTGCAGACACAATAAATATGAGCTGAGAAGCAGTACATAACTATAACCATCTGCTTAGACTATGTGTTGACACTGGGTGTTTGTCTTAACTTTTTGTGTACGTTTATATATCAAGAGACCATGATGCTCAAAGCCAAATGCATTATAGATTTTAATTAATGCAGTAAAGTTCCACTCTCTAGTCAATATTTATTGGTCAATGGTGAAACACAGATTGTGCACAGTGTGAGAGTGAAGTTTAAGGATCCCAGTCTGTATGCTATGTAGGCTATTTTTAAACTACACATTATGATCATGTCACTAACTTCTTTCTTCTAATGTTTGTGTAATGATCAATGGCCATGTTTTGTTTCAATGCAAGTCACATTACTTGGCAGTGAAGGAGGACTTTGATGTGGATAGTCAGGTGTGCAAAGAAGATGACCTGAAAATCAGAGAGAGAGGTTCACATCCCATCACACATCACATCCCAAAAGAAAATATAAAAATGGACATAGTCACTGTGACGTCACCCATTGGTTTTTAAACTGCCATTTTGAAGCCTCGAATTTAGCAATCTACCATCAACATCTGTGATTTGACTGTGCTGTCTTTGATTTTTGGAGAAAGAAGTGACCATATGTGGACAAGAGGGAGGAGTTGTACCTTATGCTAGCTAGGTTGGTTAGCACAGGTATTTACAGTCTATGGTTAACTGTGATAATGCTAATGCTAATTTTAGCTGGCAAAAAACAATCCTTAAAACCATTCAAATAAAATGTACTTACCAGTAATACTAAACAGCTGACTCTTCAATCAATATATTGTTTAGGTGATCAAAATGTTACTATTCACTGTTATGAACTGAAAACCCACTGTGAAATAGCAGCAGTTATACCTATAATCTGTGAATCTGGGATTACTCCATGGTTATGTTATGTAATCCATTTACGTAATCAACAATGGTAGGGAGTTCAATCATATGGTAGCCATGCCCTTAAGCATGCACTACTTCATCATCTATCACCATGGTTTACAAAATGACTTAAAAAGACATAAATCTAGCAATTGAGACCATAAACTCATTAGGCAAGTGTTTACCGAGGTAATAAATCAAGTGAGGGGTAGGGTCATTTTCTCCCTCATACATTTCCATACAATTGAACTTCTTTTTGTGACCAGTGGAGTCTCCCCCATACTGGCCATAATAAATAATCCAGGTTTAAGGCACTTTTCACACTCAGAGCTACTTGTTTGGCTAACTACCCTCAGAAATTGCTAAATGAAAACTTAACAATGGGTTTTAAGCCAAGTCATAAAGCAAAGTAGCACCCTGATGTCTACAGTGTCATTGATTGTTTCTGGACTTTTCTCTTCTGTGTTCCTTTCTATAATAATAACATATACTGTATGTTTCTTAGCTAATATGCACCAAGCACATTATTTGAAGAATCACGAGACTGAATTGCATTGCCGCTGCAGACTCTGTCAGAGCTTTAACTCATTAACCACAGTGCTGGAGATGCACTACTTGTCTTTTCATTAGAAAACCAAAAGTTCAGGTATATTTTTATTGTACACTCAATAGTTTTTGCAGTTTTCTAAAGGACAGTACACCGATGCTGAAATACGGTGACCTTTTTACAAATAGAGTAAGCAGTGGACAAACCTATAATCATTTTGTGTAGACAGTTGCTGCCGGTTGTCCCTTGTGTTGATAACTTTATGTAACAGTGCAGCCTTGAGAGGAATTCACTCTGATGGTTGAGTTTTTTTCTCCTCTTTTTTTCTCTGCTCATCATAGCCCTCCACCCCATGAGAACTATTCCAAAGGGCAATCTAAGTGTGAGCAAACTGCTATTAGAAAGCCAATATATTTGATGTGGTTCATGGACTACTGTATAGACTGATCTGCGGTCTGTCAACCCTTGTTAGTGTTTCTACAGATTGAAATGGGAGACCACAGCAGAGTTTTGTCCCACGAGAAAATCACACTGATCATTTCTTAAAGTAAAATATTGTTCTCATGAAACCCTTTGTAAATGAAGACATCATCCATACAGTCCTGCAGTAGATCCCAGAATTTGTGTACTGCCTCTCCTCCCATGCTGTATAAACATCATACAAGCTGTAATATTTGGCTTTGTTATTGCCTTCTTTCCTACTTTTCCTCTAATCTCCATAGGGAAATTTTCCTTTTGCTTGCCTCCTCCATACAGCGGAGGTTAGAGTTCAGGGTTTGCTGCAGAAGTGTACCCCTTAAGTCTGCAGGGAATAAGTGTCTTGCTCAAGGACACTTTCCACATCCACATTTAATTTGCTTTTCATTTCATTTGAAACTCTCAACTCCTCTGTGCTCGGATCACAGAATACTCAATGATGTTTTAGCCTTGGTCATTATAAGGGTCACTTTGTATAAGAAAGTATGGGGTACTGCAAAATCCAAACTGCTCTCTCTTCTCTAGTCATTCACTGTGGAGTGTTATACCACATCAAGATACACCGGGCAGTGGAGGGTATAAATGGACTCTTTACTAGTGTTTCCTAACCCTTTTGGCATTTGAAAATGAATTTAAAATGAAGCTATGGCTAGAAGTGACCCGTTTTGCAGCTTTTTGATGAGGTGTGAGCAATTCAACCGGATACTTTGGGGTTTAAGATTTTCATAGATTATGTGGACTGAATGATTTTTAGAGGTAAAAGTAAAAATAGGTTAAGACAGAGATAAAATTATTTGATCAAAAGAACATAAATCAGATACTTTTTTGTTGATCTGATGGTTATTTTACCAGCTAATTACTCCCTATTTGCTGCTTTTCTTTGTCATGTATCATAGTAAATGGACTATTGGTTGGACAATTAGCTTGGATTATATTGTACTATTGTGGAAGAGAGAGCTTAATACATGACAACTTAAGATATGAATATAAGAAGATCTGATTCTGATTATATACATTTGTTTGGTGTTTTTTTCCACATACCCTTGTGTTTAGTGTTTCTGTGAGGAGTTTTAAATAGTGCACTTCTGTTCCCCACTAAATGATTTGGAATAGCCTCTAAAATAGTTAATCCTTCATCAGAGGGTCTTAGATCTTCTTGTGAGACTACGAAATAGTTACCCTTATCCAAATAGACAGTTTTTCTCTGGTGCAAATTATAATAATAAATCTGATTAATTATTTCAAAGTAATTTGATTAAAATGTTCTTGCAGTGTTGTTTTTCCACATGCTGATATTTAATGACAGAACAGTGGATGTTTTGGTTGAAATGAACAGTTTTTTTTTCATATTCACTCCCACTGAGGGCACTTTGTAGTCGACTTGCATAATTTATGGATTTGACTGACAATTTGTGAGTTGTCTAGGTAAACAAAATTAGTATATAGCTGGACTGTGAATGAAACATTAGAGGCCTTTCAATTGGAAACAATACTGTAGATGTAGCAACACTCGGCTGAGATGACTGATGAAGTTACACCATTAATCAACCAATAATGTAACTTCAACACTCAGTCAGTCATTCAGTCATAGATTTTCACGTTTATAGGGCTGGCCCTTGTGGTCCAGCCAAAAACATCCAGTATTCATGGAGAATGCCTGGGGATAGAGAGCACTAAAACTGCCTAAATGAGATCCAGGAGCTTAAACCCAGGCTTACCATCTGTTGTAGCAGACACACATATAGATGGAAATTGTGGTCAGACAAAATGAAGTAACCTGTCTCTTTTTTTTCTTTCTTCTGTGTGGTTTCACAGGTTTTATGGGGCACAATGGCTATCCAGGTCCATGCGAACATAAGTACTGCGGCCTGGGGCGTCATTGTGTGGCCAACCATGAGACCGGCCAAGGGGAGTGTAAGTGCTTGGATCACTGTAAACCACACTATAAACCTGTGTGCGGTTCAGATGGAAAGCTCTACCAGAACCATTGTGAGCTCCACCGGGCCTCTTGTCTTAGAGGACACAGGATTACCATCATGCACAGTGAGGAGTGCTTCTACAAAGGTAAGAGCCCATATGAATTTCGAATGAATGGATGTGTGTGGTCCACTGGATATTGTATGTCTTGCACCATACCCTTAGTGATGTACTATATGCGAGGTCCCTGTACCCTGTGGGATTCAATTTAATTGAGTCTGATTCCCACTGTGATGGACACTAAAAATGTTAAGATAAAATATGATTTAACACATCCATAGTTATGCCTGAACGTAATTTCTGCACAAGGGTGCCTGCTGAAAAAGTGTTTGGGATTTTGACAAAATGTAAGGTTACCCATAAACTGTTCACTATATTCTGGTGATATAGTTTTACTAGAATGAAGGGAAATGACCCACATAATATACTGAATAGGATATAAGGGATGCTTTCATCCATGCAGCTTTACTATAGATACTCCCATAGGAAACAAATGCTTAGCCCAGGGCAGTGTTGGTGCAATGCCTGACATGTTGAGCCACACAGGACTGAATTTAGGTTACCTAACCCACAGGAATGAGGACATTAAACTAAAGTAAGAATACCTTTTCAAAAAGGGAAATAACAGAAGTATCTGTGAGTGTGAGCAAGAGACTTGAGCAGGGTGGCAAATCACCATTAGCCAAATGCTGTCTGCTAAGCCTGCCTACTCCACCATCCTCTTTGGCAGATGACCAAACATCATTAGGAAGTTCTCTTCTAATCTTCTGCTACTTCATTGGTAAAATAGTGAAGCTCTCCATTTTGGCTTGTTGACAGAAAAATACAGTAACACCCCACTGAAGATAAAGAAGTCATAGAAACAAACAAAACAAAGAAATTGATGACTACTTGTATTTTTCAGATTTGGCAGTAACAACACCCAAAGTATAGGACTGGCTCTGAGAGGCAGTAGCTTTTGTTGATATTACTTGTGAGGATGTGGGTTTAAAGGAGTAGTTCTCCACCAATATGCAAATATAGGAATTTCACAAAATGTCAAGAAGAGTGATATCACTCTTACATGTTAAATATCAAGCATGGTTGACATGTGAAATTAACGAGCCTATTTCTGTCTGTAGGTATCAAAATCCGCCACAGAGACTTCTTATTTATTAAGTGGTTGCCATGCAAACAGCAGAGACCTGTGTTTATACTTTGGGTTATGCAAAGATTAAACAAACAATGTATAATGTGTTCATTTGTGAGCTTATAGGTGTTGGTGAAGGCGGATTTGTCTCCGTTTGTTTCTTCCAACTGAGCCAGACTAGAGGTTTACCACTGTTTCCCGTCTTTATGCTAAGCTAAGCTAACCGACTGCTGGCTGTAGTTTGTATTCAACTAAGAAATATGAGAGTTGTATCAATCCTCTCATGGAACTCTGCCACAAAGCAAATAAGCGTTTTCCCCAAATGTCGGAAGAAATCAGGTAACACCGTTTTTCTTTCTCCTGACATTGCCTTGTTGGAAAGCACATGGTTCTTGTGGGTAAAACTGTACATTGTAATAGGAGATCCACTCTTGGCTCAGGCATCTGCATTTTTATCTTGTCATAGAGAACATAATGATGTTGATGAATCCATGTGGGAGTATTATACAGGGAAAACATGAAAGGCGGTGTTGTAATTAGGTGGGGTATCTCTAATGTTCTTTGCAAAACAATTACCATCCTGAATGAGATGCCAAATATTTAGATAGACATCTAAATATTTAATGTCAAAATTCAAGCACATACCAGTGTCAAAGAACACCATAGATACCATGTAGTTAACACAAGACACATAAAATATTGTCACATACAGCAATGCATAACATTGCAGAGTGAATACAACATAAAGAACAAAGGACACCATCTGAAACCTGTCATAGAGCTCTTTCTGAAATGCACAGTTCGGTTTAGAGGCAGGAGCAGGTGGAAGTGCTGTAGTGCTCATATTTCCCTAGAGAAGGCTGACTGCTCGCTACCACTGATTGTATAAACACACCAATTATTCTTAGTCCCTGGAAACAAGGCCACTTCCCTACAGGAAAGTAGCCCTGTCTAAAGCTAGACATTAGTAGAGTAAGAGCTCTGACTACTCCTGGATGGAACAAAGGTGAAGGGGAGTAGTTACTTACTGCTCTCAGACAGCATATATTCATAACATTCATGCATTGATTCAACAGGATTTCTTAGCTTACTTGTTCATTTTGAAAAGTGACTTCATAGTAGACTGATAATGGCTTTGGATCTAAACACTGTTGCTTAAGAAGCACTCTGTGGTCCTCCTTGCAGAGAGTTTTGGGGGAAACATCCTCAGATTGTAAAGCCAAAACAAACCAAAAGAAAAGCAAACAGAACACCTTTCTTACTGAGTTTTTTCTTTCTTTCTACCACTTAAATGTTAAATTCAAAGATAAACAAAGCCAAGCTGCAGGGAGGGAAACATGTACAAGCTTTTACAACAAGTCCCTACACCATACAAACGCCAACATACAGACCATCTCATAACGGCAGCCTCATGACTTGGCATAAATTAAGAGTAGCCTGTGTACGTAGAGCAACATTAACAAGTGAAGCGCCTGTTTCATTCCAATCACAGAAAAAAGGCATTCAGATCAATGATACGTCCCTGGTGGGTGACAGTCCTAATCAGTGCCATGTCCTGTCATCCTGCCTCCACCCATCCCATCTACACCCAATCAGCATCTGTCTGCAATGCAGAATGGGATATTTGACCAATGTCAGACGATCAATATCAGATCAACAGGAGCCAAAAGAAGGAATAAAAAAAACACAAGCCCACTTTTTTTTCTCTCATCTCATCCCTCGCTCAGTCCAGACAGTTTTTCTTTTTACTGTGACTGATATGTAATCAATTTCTCATTGGATGAGAGCTCTAGGGAAAGGACACGGGAACCTGTTGAAGCGATTAGTAATCTCTGCTGAAGGCATTGTTTTCTTATCAGCACTTTCAAACATTTAAGAATAAAACCATACATCATGATTTTTTTTTTTTTTTTTTTTACAGTTAATTTAAATCTTCACATGGGAAAACATACAGACTACCTGGAAACTACAGAGCTGCAGATAATTTGTTCATTGTTGCAACTCTACAAAAGACAATGTGGCAATCAGAGGAAGTACATAATTAAGCAAATGAAATAGAGCTTACAACCTTATCCAGATGTAATTATGATTCAAGGGCTATGAGTGGGTAAAATGGAATGTACCCTCAATGCAATGGCATGTTAAATGTGTCGCTTGATTATTTGTCCTCCAGGTAATGGGAGCCATTTGCCTAACAATATGGAGATATATAGTCATTATTATCACAGCACAATAATGAATTTCCTTCAGTTTAATATTGGTTACTTCTGCCAAGGAAGTTGTGTTTTCTCTCTGTTACCGTTTTCTCTCTGTTTGCCTGTGTTAGTTACTAAACAGATTTCAATTAAATTTAATGAAAAAATAGGCCATGTGCCAAGAAGCAGGAGATTAATTTTTAGTTTGGATCTGGAACAATAATATTCCACCATTTTGTTAGGTTTTGGCTCATAATTAGCAAACTGTAAATAATTCAATATATGTAAAACACATGTGTGTGTGTGTATGTGTATTCCCTAACCCTAAAAAAATTTAAATTACTATATCACAATGGTCATGAGTCTGTCTTCAATAAAATGTAGCTAAATTTTTGTACATGCCCCTAATATACCTGTATATTTAATACAACCGCCCTCAGCCTATTAGCATGATAGTAAATCATTTTCTGTCCTGTAGGAGAGTTGCTTAACTTTGGCGGACATATGAGCTCTTTACTTTAAAGTCTGTGTAAAGTAAGAATAAATATGTGTTCTGAGTTTGACATACCACAGAAAAGTGTGTTGTTAACCACCCTGCCAAATTTGAATTATTAAAAAAAAACGCGAAATATATGAAATTAGGCTTCAAAGTTATGTAAAAATCTGCCTCTTTCTCTGCTCCCAAACACTGTGGGCGTGCCCGCTGAGCCCCGCCCCCTACCAAGTGTCACCTGTCAATCAAAATCAAAATCATCGCCTCTACCCGAAACATGGACGTCTGAGAGCTTTCTGCTGCTAACTCAGCTGCTAACTCAGCTAACTGGCAAACAGTAGACTGTAGTAGTAGTAGTGTTAGATGTAGTAACAATAACTCGATACCAGGAAGGTTAATCCCTGAGGAGAGTGGCCTCTCATATATAGTAGGGAAGGGGTCATGCTCACGTGAGTACACGGGTACGCCGGTGTAGTCGTTTTTTGCAGGCTCAGAAAATCAGGAAAAACGAGAGGTTGAGAAAAAGTTTAAGGCTCTATCTTCACAACTGAGCACTGCATAGTTATCAGCCTTTTCACATGTTTTCTGTAACCATTTTCCAACATGTATAATGTGTTTAGAGGTAAATCAATGAATTGACTTTACACAGACTTTAAAAGATGTTTTATTCTGAATCTGATAAAGGATTATTTACCCTAACACGAGGTGGAATATATTGAAAATATTTGACTCTCACATTTTTTCAAGTCTGTCTCAGACAATACTCAGATGCCCCTATGAACACTGAAAGAGATTTTCCTCGCTGTAATCACTCCTCCTTTTCATACCGACTATTAAAAGGCATTTTCAATGTAAGTGAAAGGATGCATTTAAAAAGTTTATCTAAGGCTTGTATGAGGCTACAGCAGCATGAATTATTCATATCACACATTTTCCTTCTTTGTGTTTCCTCGACCAGTCTTACCGCGTTGAACTGTGGTGGAAGTATAGTAACAAAAAGAGGCACCAAAAAGAGTGTAACCTTGAAAGATTCGTACTTGATGGCAAAAACACAACGACAAAAAGGAAAACACAACGACATTAACCCCTAATTGGCGGTTCGATCCCCGGCTCCTCCAGTCCACATGTCGATGTATCCTTGGACACTTAACACATTGCTGCCCCAACGATGTGTGAATGAGAATAAATGATTAACTTCCTCCTGATGTGCAGGTTGGTACCCTGCATGGTAGCCCCTGCCATCAGTGTATGAATGTGTGTGAATGGGTGAATGAGATGTAATGTAAAAGCGCTTTGAGTGATCATAAAGACTAGAAAAGTGATATCCATTTACCATTTACGAAAGCACGTCTGTCTTTTTAACAGGTGGGAAAGGCTGCTCTACACCGTACCTGAGGGCTGTTGAACAAAAGCGGAATTAAGAAATCCAGAACTCTCTCTCTCTCTCTCTTTCTCTGTCTCTGTCTCTCTCTCTCTCTCTGTCTCTTTGTCTCTCTGTCTCTCTCTTTCTATCTCTCTCTCTCTCTCTCTCTCTTGTGAATCTAACCTAATCTGATAGAGTACCTTTATTCAGTCATCATCTCCGCGCTGCACAGTGCTGAACTTTGGGACCCAGTAGTCGGCACAGAAAGCTCCTCTCAGTATTAGAGTTTCTTCATCTAACAGGTTAAGATCCAAACAAGGGCACGTGAATGGGGACACTATTTCAAGACGTGTGTTTCTTTAAAAGTTATCCTGAGCACAGATCATGATTATTTTTTGGTTCCTTTGTGTTTTCCTTTTAGTCATTGTGTTTTTGTTAATGTCGTGTTTTTCTTTTTGTTGTTGTCATTTTCCCTTCAGGGCCACTGTAAGCATCTTCTAGCGGCGACTATGAACAGGAATGATAATGACAAGAAAGACCTGTTTGACTCTTTAATTTGGGCACTGGGCTATTGTTTTAAGAAAGACTTGAACAATTCTGAACCCGTCTTTTAATGCTGTGGCGCTCAGTCAGGTATTGCCATGGGCAGTGCATGGAAAGCTTTGCAGAGCATAAGGTCTTTTCTCTGTCCAATATATTAAAATGGTTGTTATCTATGGCCATAGGCTGTTAAATTAAAAAAAAACAATACCATAAATGAACTGTCAGTGCCAGATGGATGACATGCCTGTGCTACGAACGCTCTACTGACTGCCACAAATTGGCTCATATTCTCCGTATTTTTAGATATACAGAAGTTAATGAAATGGCTATCGGTCGGTCACCGATGGTCATTTCATCATTTATCATCACTAGCTCTGGGGTGAGCAATCATTGTAAACATATTTTTAATTAGAGATGTGTCTGCCATCTTATTTTAGACACACATCTGCTTGGCTGATCTAAAATTCAAGCAAAATCCTCCATTCTTCTACTATGCCACCCCTGATCAAATAAAGAAATGCAAATACTCTGAAAACAATGTGTTAGGCATCTGCCAATACATTTCTATTGGTATATTTACATAATTAATTTACTCAGGGTTTTCTAGCAAATTAGAATTTATGCATAAATGCATACAAATATTTCTGCATACAAATATGCATTCAACATACTATTTGGAAAGTTGAATTATTATTATTATTTTTTTTTTACAAAAACTATAAGAATTCACCATTATCTACAGTTCTGTATTCCAATTTCATAGTGATGTCTTAATGAGACCACAAATCATCAGCAAACAAGTCAAGGCCATCTCATGATCAATGAAAATAATATGCTTCATATCAATATGATAGACAGACAATTAGTCCCCAGGGCAAGCTTAGAACTGTAGGGAATGATTACATTTGAACTGACACCCATATGCAAAGAAGTTTAGCCACTATAGGTTCTGGTCCCAGCTGGATGAGTCTATGTTGGAAATGGACAGGCCTTGTCAGCTAGACCTTCTCTGAGCTTCTTATCTGTTTTGGAAGACTGGATAAAAAATGACAGCCATGTGTTGACTGAAGCTTCTCATTAGCACTAGGGAGAACATGTGACCCCCGTTTTCCCCTTGTACTGCATGGCAACTTAGCCAGGATCGGATCTGATTGAAAATTAAGTGGTGCACAAAAGCCTGTCCAATCTGTGGAGGGCAATGTGTGCATGAAGGCGAACAATGGCTGCAGCAAGCAATTGCCACGAGTGGAGACAATTAGGGATAAGGTTGTGGCACATCAAGCAAGTGGTTTCAGTGCATTCAGCACATCCAATTATCTGGGAGATCATACATTTAGAAAACCTTCCGACATTTGGCTCCCAATAAACCTTTCGTGCCCGATCTTCTCAATTTTTTATTTACTACTTACTGTACAGTTGCACGACATCATTTTGCAGCTATTGCATTGTGTTGTTTGGAATCGAATTTTTACATTAGCTTTGTCTCAACATGGAATTTAGCTGCTGTGGTTCCATTACAAAGGCCTGTTGCAGACTGTATGTCCTCGCAGACATATTCTTTGTTTTACTACTCATGTACTTCTGACCAAAAAAGCTACAACTTCAACTATAATCATATAGTACAATAAGTTTACATAACTTTTCTGCCTGAGACCTTGCCTTTTAGTTACATGGAATCTAGAAATGCAGTATATTAAAACAGCTGAAAATGCTTGAAAAACAAACACATGCTCATGAGTAAAAGTATTTCAATCTCACTCAACAACTTATTTAGCTGTGTAAAATAAATATATAGAACATTCTGTCTTCAACAATATGTAGTTTCATGCTTTATAAGCCTATATGGGCACTATTGACTATATACAAATACGGACAAGTGAAGCTAAAATATTTCCTTTTTGGGAGCTGCCATGTTGCTTGTGTGACATAATTTGGAGCCAGAGTCTGCGTAATAGAGTCTGCGTAATAGAGTCTGACGTTGGCGTGATGGCCCGTGGACCACAGCTGTACCTGTGCCCATGGAGCATGCTCCTTAGATCATTCAGAAATCCACAAACTTCTGCTTTAGCCTTCAAGCTACCTTTGATGATGATAAAACAATTAAATCGTGCAACTTTTCTAGACGTTCGAAATGTGATTGAGCTGAATGTATGACGTTCTTATAGTAAATTTTCATAAAACTTAATCTGGTGATTTATAGATGTCTTTCATAATGTAAGTCAATGTGAAATTTTTTTTTGGGGCCCAATAACATCACCTGATATAATTACATGGTTTGGCTGCTATGTAAATTAGCTTCAATGTCCGGTGACATTTCTGGGGACTTTTGTAATGTCTGTCTGTTGCCTGTCTATTGTAATGTACAGCTAAGCAGTATTCAGTGCTATATTTCACCTGTGTTGTTTTTGATTGTGTCTTTGTGCCTTTGGTCTGCATTTCCTAGAATCATCATCATGAGACAGCTGTTGATAATAAGGCTGCAACTAATGATTATTTTAGTGACTTGTTAAGCTTCCTATTATTTTCCCAAATAATAGTTTGGTCTATGAAATATAAATAAACCTTAGCTTAAAATGCTTATTTTGGTCAATCAACAATCCCTACACTTTGGTTGCCAGCGTCGCCATTCCCCCATGTTTCCTGTCTTTTTGCTAAGCTAAGTCAGCCAGCTGCTGTCAATAGCATCATATTTATTGAACAGACATGAGAATGGTATCAGTTTACTAATCATGCTCTCAGCAAAATAAGCAAATACACACGTTTCAAACTTTTTCTTTAAACACAGTGAAATTTGAAAATATGAGAAATTATGATGGGCTTTTTAATTTTTTTTTTTTTACAATTTTATCAATTTTTTAACATTAAAGGATTAATGGAAAACATAACCAAGAGAATGAAAATAATCTTAATGTGCAGCCCTACGTGCTTTACTGTGGCTCTGACACCAATTTTGTGTTAAGTCTATGCTATCTCATTTAATTTTTCCAAACATTTGCTATATAAATAAATGGTATAACAAATCAGATTAGGTCCATCTGAAAAACATAGGTTGGCTTGTGTACCCAAATCATCAGGGACATTTGTGGATGAGAAAGTACTCAGGGAGAAGACATTTCTGATTTTGCATAATCATTGAACGGGAAAAATCAATACAGGATGACATTGATGAGAACATGCCTCTGACCCCCCGACCAACCCCCTGAAACCTACACCTGTGACTGAAATATATTACGCATAGAGTTGGCCACCAACCATCCAGTGCATATTTATGTAGAAATGTGAAGGCAGAGAAGTCATGCTGCAGTACATAATGACTGTCCATCTTCAGCTTTAAGATCTGAAGCTGGAGCCAAGCATGTATCCTTAAACATTATTACAGATAAATTGAAATCAAGTGTTTTTCATTTGACTCATTATACATGCAAAAACAAAGTTCAGCTTTTTTTAAGTTTTTTTTTTTTTGAAACATAATATTGAAATTGAAAATAAAGTTTTTGATGACTCTTTAATATTTAATGATCAGGTAATGGTGTTATATTGTGTTTATGCTCATGAACTACATTGTGATCATAATGTATGTATATGTTGTGATTATATCATTATTTTAAATTGATGTGTTTATCTCTGCAAAGCTACAACAGATTACATATTTAGTCAGTTGTTATGTTAGTACTATATAACACAGCTACATTTAATATTTTGCTTCAGACAAGCACACATTCAGCACAGTAACAATAAGCATCTTTAATTAGGCTGTGTATATAAAAGTAGGCCTTGTTGAACTACAGTGCTTTTGTTGTTCGATGTGTCCGTGGTATCTCACTAGAGCAAACTCTTTGTAGACGACTCCCCTGGGCCTGCCAAGAAAAACATGCTCATGAAGCATCATAGCCACCCGCCTCTAGAGACCTTCTACCTTAACGATGTGTCTGCGTCATCCCACTGGAGAGTCAGTCCAGTGAGATGAGCTTGTGTACAGTAAAGGGCTTCAGAACCTCCTGTGCATTCTCGCTTTCTCTTAATGACTCTATGGCGCCATTAAGGCTGTGACCTCTGTATGAAACCTGGCATTGTCTTAGACAGCAGTGCCAAAGAACAAGCTCCTCATTAAAACCTAGAACTGTGGATCATTAAGTTTGCAAGGACGTCCAAACCATTGTCAGCTGCAGGGTCTTGGTGCCGGTCGCCTTAGAAATTCATTCATCCAGTGTACACTATGATCTACTTTGTGGATTAAAGGTTTTGCTCTACTTACCAATTTACTGATCTGAGACCACTCAACAAAACCTACACAAAAATAAATCCACTTTTCTTTTTAGATGTAATAGCTGCAAATTATATTTTTGGTTAAAAAAACTGATAGCTTTTATAGGTACTATAATCTTTTATGTTTAGAGATATTGAAATGTAAAATATTTTCTGCAAATATGCTGAATGCTGACTTAAAATCTAAAAGCTATAGCAACTGGTAAATGTTTCTTTTGAATTCTGTAGCACTCATGGCAGAGAAGATTAATGTTTCAGTTCAATCTATTCAAATGATATGCTCATCTGCTGTGTATCAGATCAGTTAATGCAGCATCATATTGGGTTTTTTGTAACTAAGAACAAGCTACACACATAAATGCTACGCAAGCTACAATGCTACACATATTGTACACTTCATGCTTGTTTCTTTAAAATGAATATTTATGACAACAACCTTATCACAGTCAACAAAGAGACAAAATAAGGGCAAACAAGCCATTATGTGAAAGACAAAGATGCTAAGACAGCGACATCCTCAGCCTTGGTAAACCGCGGCTCAATACCAGTCATCCTTATGCCATTTTTAGTGGTCAGTAAGAGAATGAATGTTCGACATGAGGCAGAGAAAGGAGAAGTACAAGGCCAGGTTGATGGCTCTACAATGATTGAAATAATGCAATGAAATTACTTTTTAGGAGAGGAATGAATGGTATCTCCATGAGTCACTTTGCCATAGGTGACACTGAAAAGGTTTATTGTCTGGAGCAGTGACACTGAGCATTTCTGTTTTTTACTAGTGGACAAATCAATGCTTGAGCGAACTTCAAAAATTTGGTAATTAGAAAACTATGAGTAACAGAACATAGCCTTCTTAAAGCAGTGATGGAACATCACAGTGAAACACAGATGTTGTCCCTTTCGTTTCATTGATTTTTCCTGCTTTTCTCTGTGACACCATCATCTGCTAATGATAGTCATATCACCAAATACATGGCACCGTTAGCCTTCCTTATTATAGCTGAATGAAGACAGATGCATTAGAAAAACAGTGCATGCATGACACAGTAGCTGTAGGGACTGGAACTGGCCCATTTGTTAAAAACTGATATGGTAAGGGAAATTTCAGAGTACAATGGTCTCATCATTCTTTGTGTCTCCGCTTGCAGGAATAGCTCTTCTCATACAGTCAGCAGGAAGGATGCATAAGAGAAGGAAGAGCATAACTGGTATTAGTACACATTAAATTAGGTTCAAAAATAGAACATACCATGAGTGTGAATTGTTATGTCAAGGTGATTTAAAACTCCATGCCTACAAATTAGAAAAAACAGAGCAAAGTAACTAAATGTGTATTTCACACTTAAACGAAATGTCCAGAGGAATAAACACACGTTGACTGATCACCAGTCTTCCTTGATTTGATCAAAAAGCAAGATTATGGAAACCAGCAGTCGTGGACTAAGCTGTCCAAAATATACAAAGACTGCTATACTGCATGGTTTTAATAGTAAAGTGAGGGCGAAAAGTCACCACCCATGGTGAGGAGAGTTAATATTTACTGAAGGACATGGCCTGGAGCAGCTATCACTTGAGCTGTTTGACAAGGATGCACAGCTACAGGTCTAATTTTAAAGGCTGCTGGTTCAGTTTGTTTATTCACAAACATAACTCCTGTCAAGAGACAGTACACTGGACCCCTAACATGTCACTTTAATTAGCTTGTTAAGTCATTGGTTATAATATTATACAGCAGCTCCTGTCATAATTGGGGTTTATATAAGCTGATATCATCAATATCAACAGTAAATCTTGACTTCCTGAGCAGCTCACTTTTTTATTGTTAAGGCCTGTTTCCTAAAAGCATCTAAAAGTACAAATGTAGCCCCTCTGCAAAACAAATCAAACGCAGAATTGGAACATGCTGTAACTCCAAAGTTGATTGATTGGTATTTTAATATAGGGTGCCACATAGTGGCTCAATGTTTAGCACTGTCCCCTCACATCTGGAAGGACATTGGTTTGATCCCTGCCTGGTCAGGCAGGGGGACTTGCATGTCACCCTTATATTTGTTTGGGTTTGCTCCCAAAGTCTAAATGTGCAGTTTGGGTAAATTGGAAGCATGTTACACATGTGTAAGGTATTTAAAATAATTAAAGACAAAAATAAGGTTGATCAGAACCTTGTACAGCAAACATCATCATCTTTCTATTTTTGCATTTTCAATACTTT
Source organism: Scomber japonicus (assembly GCF_027409825.1). Taxonomy (NCBI): domain Eukaryota; kingdom Metazoa; phylum Chordata; class Actinopteri; order Scombriformes; family Scombridae; genus Scomber; species Scomber japonicus. The sequence continues at coordinate 26,454,289 of NC_070585.1, read as the reverse complement.
CATGGCCACTGACACTCAATGAATAAAAGTAGCATTTGATGAAAAACAAGAGCTCAGTAGTAAACACAGATAGAATCTATAAATAGCACTGCAGACTTAAACCAAAATGAATGGAAACATGCTATAAATTCATGTCCTGTTTTTGTACAAGGCTGTTTACATCTGGCACTCGTCACGATCCTCTTCCTCCTCTCAGCCATGTAAATGGGCCATTATCCATACAACAATGATCTGAAGCGTATTTATAATGATGATGACGGTACAGTTCTGAGAAAAAGAGATGTTGTAGGACACTGGCCTTTTGTGGTGTGACCCCATACTTAAATTTCATCTGCACTTGTCAGCGTGCCCTGGAACTAAACAAGCTGGGGGTTTCTACCACTACTTGTTTTCTTGTCATTCTTCACATACTGTATGTTCCTTTCTTCCAAAAAAATCTAATGTGTGTAAGCATGGGCCGGTATGAGATTCTGGCGGTATGATAACCATAAGAAAAAATATCACGGTTCACAGTATGGCGGTATTGTGATTACAGCTCTAAAAGGTTCCTAAAAGAAAGAAAAATAAAGACAGACATGTTAATTTAACCTGAATCTGTAATGACAGTGTGAGGGGTCGTGATACTCCACGCTGCAGCTGCATCACCTGATTTCTGACCTGCACTTTCTGTCTTTGACCAGACTAAAAACGGCTCATACCTCAGGAACGGTAGGACAGAAAATTTGGTGGTTTCGGTTATCGTGGCTTTTTCAAATCGCGGTATACCTTGAACACGGTTATCATCCCATACAGTACCTAAATGTGTGCATGTCGTTTCATTTCCTTGTCGTAATGAGATTTCCACGTTCTTACGGATATTTTATAGAAGAGTGTTGACTTGATCTCAGGGCGATAAGAACTACATCAAGTGTTGCAAAGTGAATAGTGGGAGAATTTAACAACCATCACTTTGAGGCTTGTTATTAATTTGTGCTTAATTAAAACATCTACTTCAAACAACATCCAGGTTGATAAAATCACACTGCTACCCTACTTCGTTATAAACTGCTTACTTGACCCACATTACCAACATTATATTTCATGCAGCGAGCTAGACAAAATATTATTTTAAGTATCTGTATGGTTTATTTTTGTTAAATTTGTATTTATATTGATTTTTTGAGTATGTTTTAGGTCTCTCATTGTGTCTGTCAGCTTTACAGTGTTAATGATCAATTTTTAATAATTCATCACTTTCACAGAAGTCATATCCACGTGTAGTATATTGGCCGATATGATGACAAACTAACACAATTTGAAAAAAGAAGCTGTTTACATTTGGTCCATTGATCTTGAAAATATGAGGTTTGGGGTGAATGCGCACCATGTTATCAATATTTTGATTAAATTTGTCTCAGTACCCCATCTCTCTGTGTGTGCATCTATAAATAAGAATATATTGGAGTGCTTTTTCAGCAAAGAAAAAAAAATCCCTTGAGGATTTTTTCCACAAAAGCGCTTCTAATTTATACAGTGTTCATTTTTTGGTTGTTCACCTCCCCTATTTTTTATTATCTATGTGTGTTCAGTGATAGTCTAGACACCTGGGGCTTCATTTAACCTATTTATAATAACAATTAGCATCACCTACTTTTCACTGTTTCACTGTTCTCTGGGCATTTATAGTGAAAGAGATACTGAAATGTAACTTTGATTATTTATTTAGGCTTTTATTACACATATCTCAGTCTCAGAAGAATTTTCAGAAAGTAATAACTACTACTTTCAACTGTAAGTAAGACACATTTAACAAAAGTAGATAACCTAATCTCTTACCCATTAACTCTCTCTATTTTAGACCCATTAGACACAAAGGAAAATCCTATAAATAACAATAATACTATTAAAACCCTAACCCAACTTCAAGAGGGATTTCTGTGCCAGAGCTGTAAAATGAAGTGAATGAATGAACTGTGAGTGGCTAGAATCCTGAAAGCATAAAAGTTCACTTCATTTTCATAGTTAAACAAATAAAGAATATATCCTGTATTCTTTTCAAACAAACACTATGTTCAACTGCAGTCAGAAATTGTTGTTTTTTTGTTTGTTTTTTGATGTTTTCAAAGATAAACCACACATAAATCATAAATATTACATATAAACTTTATGCAACATTGATTTGAAGGACAACACACTCGGCTTTGATATCAAAACATGAACTTGTTCCTTTTGAAAATAAATGTTTGAGTTAGTTATTTTTGATTGACAGTGCCTAAGAAGAAAATATGAAATGATATAGTTAATTATCTTTATAATACATTAGCCCTCAACCCTGCAGACACAGCAAATCTATTTATATGTTGGAACTAATAGGTACCATCATTTTTTGTACAGTGCAATCCTATGAAGACACCGCCAAAACCCCTGCAGGTTTGTACACTTCAAGACAAGGAAATCGTGTCTTTGATCGATGGATTTATTTATAGCTTGCTCAGCTTCAAGGCATCCTATATTAATTTGCATGTTCATTATGTGCCTGAAATGGCCAATTATTCAATCAAAGGCTTGTGCAGAGGACTGGGCCACGGATCCCAAACAATCATATGACAAATTAGCCAATTAAAGATGTTTGATGTCCTTCCCCCCTGTAGTGCTGAATAAGACGTTGACAGTGCAGAATAATTTCATTGATGTTTAAAAGAGGAATTTCTGACAACAGATAAGAGCAGTTACAGAAAAGTCAACATTTATTTAACCAGAACATTGTAAGTAACAGATACATTAAGTACATAATTTTCCAGTAACACTTTGCTACACAGATGCACAGCTTTCACAACATCTTGGACTACAAGTTTTACTAATCTACTGTACTCCACTGGAGCAGTCATGAGATGAATAGGGGTGGGAATTACCACAGGCTCTATGATACAATATTATCACGATACTTGTGTCACGATACAATATTATTGCGACTTTAAATATATTGCAATATGCTGCGATATATATTGCAATTCATTACCTTTTTTCACCTGCAAATTATGTCCCCAAAGGAGAAAAAAGATCGATACTTGGTATTTGTGTATCGATACAATATTGCCATACAAAATATCGCAATACTATGCTGTATCGCTGTATCACCCCTAGGATTGAGTACTACTGGAGGGGTCACTGACAGTGATCGTTGACTTTCCCAACTTTTTTCTGTAAAATTTACATTTTAATGAAAACATGGCTTACATTAAGAATTTATTTAACCCTTGTTCGTTCTGTTGAAACCTCGTGACGTTATGAACTTGTGTAACCCTGAAAAACTCTTAGGACACTTGATGAATTGACCAATTGAATGCTGTTTCGAGTGTGTTTACTTATGGATTCCAAAACCATTTTTGGAGTCTGCAGAAGATGGCTTTCCATTAAAGTATCGGTTAAAAGCCCCATTCCTGTGCAAGCCATTATCCTGAAAACTTTTCATTTTATTGCTCTCTGCCCCCTCAATCTTTTTTGTTTCCACCCACTTTCTCCATCCTGGATATGAAGCCTTTGAACAATTTGGTAAAATAAAAGCGAACAATAGCTGCCAACATTGCTCGGAGCTGTGTGCTTGTGAGTAAGTCACAGATACAGAGATGGAGAGAGAGAAGAGAGTGTGTGGTGGGGAGAGGGCTGACCGCTTACAGGATTGTGGGTGTCTTCTCATATCAAAGCGTTGTTCCTTCTATGTATAGCACAACCCATCTGACCCGGTGACGTGACAAATGTGCTGGATTTTCAGGTGGTGGACAATGCAATAAAGTCAGCTATGGATCTCTTTTGAGGGAAAAAAGGGAGGGGGAAAAAAGATGACATTAGAAGAAACACAAGTTTGAAGGTCATGTTCTCTAGTCTGCTCCAAACATTTAATGTACATATGAGCAGAAATATATGATCAAAACCAGGAGCTGTTATCTTTTATGCATGAGACTTAAGATGGTATTATGGATTGTTTGCTTTTTGTAAAACTGTGTGTTTTAAAGTGGAAAGATATACAGTTATGTAATTAAAGATTAAATCTCCATCAATACATGACATTTGTTCAGAGTTGAGGTTGGCAGCTCATTTCTGACCTTGGGAAGTGCGGTTTACAAAGAAAGCCCACTAAAAGTCAGCTTACTTGCCTTTCCTGGAGCTTTTGACCACATAGTCTTTATCAGCACATTTGCTCTGTTGCCATGGCACTACGCTTTCAATTATTCTGAGTAAACTGCATTTGCTGGCAAAAACTGCATGGTTGATAGCTCCAGAGCAAATGAGCAAGTCAACCTTTAGCAGAGATTGTCTTATCATTTGAGAAACTGTGACTCAAGGTGTGTGGCAGATGTATACTTATATGCTATTCTTCATTTCTTTCAGAACCTATACAGTATATGTCAATCCTCAAGAACCCAACGTGACATACCAAAATGTTTAAAGAGGATCAAATAATATAATACATGACCAAAATTACGCCATATTACGGTTGTCATTCATAATTAAGTGTATATAAAACCGAAATAGTGAAATAGTGTAGTTTTTCTGCCTTTCTCAATCGGTAAATTGTAGTAGTGAATGTTGCAGTTAATTCAGTTTAATGTTCAGCGCACACAATGCTCAGCACATAAAAGCTCGTCTTTGATTTTAGTTAGAGAAGGTTTTTTTTTTTTTCCTCATGGCTCTATCAGTTTGAATGAGAGTCTGTCAAAAGCTGAAATGACTGAGCTGGCTGCCAATACGGGAGATTACGCCATAAATCACAAAACATTTCGATTCCTGACAAACCATCAGCAAGAAAAATGCATGTTCTGGACACAGAATAAATGCTTTACAATCCAGCTGACCTGGACCTGGTTATTCCTCCCTACTGATGGCCCAGGTGCACTTCAACAAAGACAGAAACATATATGATTAATGAAAATGTGTCAAAGTTGTCTTATATATTTCTTATGAGACTCTAAATGACCTTATAAACTTACAAGGGTCAAATTTGTAACCCTTGGGAAATAGAAAATAGAAAAACAAACAAACAAAAAGTCAAAACAAAACAGTCATACTTGCATAATGCTGCTTAGTATTTGGCCGTATTTGGTCATTTATGTCCGTTATATCAATTGCACTGGCATGCAACCAGACAGTTTGAGACTTTGAGAACTCTTAAAAAGATCTGTGTGGATGCTGAAACAGTGGCAAGTCAATGTTGTGACAAAAGTCTTGTTTCTATCCCTGTTTGCAAACCTGAATGTTTTATGACCCGATCAATAAGGGCTCCTGAGTATGCCATATATGGGGCAGTAGATCTATGAGTGCAACTCTTTATGGTTCCCAGCTATGAGTCCAGTGGCTAGATAGATGATAATAGAGTCCTTTAACCTAATAGTGACCCCACTGTGGGATTAAAAGCAGGACACAAGAGGTATAGTTATAATCAGAGTGTTACTGGCAGTCAGTGTAAGGATCTGCAAAGGAGGCTGTTGGTGTGTGTTGGTGTGTGTTGGTGTCCAGTAATGTCTTACTATAATACTGGCCATTACATAAACTGGATAGAGTCGTGTACTCCTTTGGACTCCAAAACAGACTTATAGCAGGGTAGAAATGTATCCATGCAGTGCGGCTAAGCTGTTTGGAGACCAAATAAACTCATAAACACTGATACGCTGAGTCAAAGAAGCAACAAATGTCCCAGTACAAAGATGCTATCAGGGTAAAATATAAATTGCAACTTCTGCCAGTATGGGTGGGGGAACTAATCAATTCCCGGGGGAGTCGCAGCTTTCCCTTCTACAATTCTGAGTCAATTCACTGGTTCTAAGAATCATTTCTTCTCACGTTGTTAATAATGTAATGTTGATGAAACGAAAGCTCAATCATGTTGGAAAAGTGCTGTTAATTTGCAGTTGATCTTCAAAGAAGGAAAGAGTTTGGTCATATTTTTGATATAAAGTGGAAATTATAATTTAAAAGCAAGTCTGGTGACACATGACTTATATCTGTATATGCTATATTTTAGTTGCATTGAGTATACTGACTGAAAAAGTTAGCTATGGTAGCTTATGACAAGAAAGTCCTCTTGAAACCTGTTACCTAAGCAACCAGATTTACAGCCACTGAATACTGGATCAGTATTCAGCCAGGCTGGTGGTCAGACTGATCTACTTGTTCATATGAAAATCAGCGAATTTAAAATATGCTATCACTGTCTCTGCTGCACAGTTCATTTCATTTCATACAAGAAAAATAGAGAGTTTCTGTCTGCTTTCATGTCCTCAGAGAAAGTGTGTTTGTTCATTAATTGACTTGATTCAACTTGATGACCATTAAGTCTTTAATAAGAAGAGTAGATAACCTCAAAGGACTGATGTGTTCGATGTAATTGAATAGACATTGTGGAAATAGAATAGTTTTAATTTGTGTATAATCTCCTTAAAATAAGAATTGTGTTTTCAATATGTTAGAATGAGCCCTTTGTATCTATATAGGGACTGCTCCCTATATAGATACAAAGGGCGCCCATGTTTTTACCAAACACGGCAGAGAGGGTCGCATTTTTGTAACTTGAATGCAGAGCGTGAGGAGAGGCATATTTATTTGGTTGCTATCTGTAACCCTATCGCTACATGCAACAAAATCCTACACAACTCTACATCAGACAAATGTTTTGATAAGTTACTTTCACACATGCAATGCAATGTTCAAATCAGTTGGACCGAACAGACTTTTTATCCTGCCCACTCCCTTGCAAAAACTTTGTGCAATCTCTGATAGGGTTGCAAAGTTCAAGTATTTTCAAAGTTAGAAACGTTCTATTGCAATTAATGGGAATATATGGGAATGAACAGTAATATACCATAATTCATAGGAATATATGGGAATGAACGTAAGTAAACTGGAAATAAAAATAAAACACATATTAGCCTATAACATGGAACTTAATAAAGTTAGAAAAAATATCTTGTAGCATAATCTCGGTTAAAACAACCAGATTTAATGCAGTTGAATATCTCCCCTATTCCTCAGTCACCTATTACATTACTTACTGCAGGGCTACACCCCCTACATGCACTGTGCATTCCTCCATCACATGCACATATGCTTTCTGTAACCCAGGACTATTGAAGCCACAATTTTGAACACAAGGACTACATAAAGTCAAGTAAGTTTTGATGATATTAATGTGATAAATATATTTGATCTATGTTATTAAAGTTTAACTTGCAAATATTTAATCAAAATGTGTTTGCATAGTAGCTGGCTAGCTGGTAAATAAGATATGATAAATGTAAATAAATCAGTCAAAATGTTGTTTAAAATAAAAAAAGTATTAGTTTGTATGCATGTCTGCTTATGACACATTTCCAGTTAATATCTGTTAATATCCGTTAATTCCCATAAATTCCCATATATTCCAATAATTCCCATGGAAAGTTTCCAACTTGGAATATTTCCAGAATTCCCCAGTTTAAATTCCCATGGAAAGTTTTGAGAAATTTGACAGAAATTTGCCTCTTTGCAACCCTGATCTCTGATGGAATCCTTTTGTGAATAATGCGTACTGCATGTGTAAAAGGGCAACTCCAGACAATATCTGGAACCGATTCTCTGGACATTTTCCAGAGTCCATATGAGAAAATATCTTATGGTTACTATAAGAACAGAGTCTCTATCTGGCACAACATTGAATATTCCCCTGTCTGTCTGCTATAATCCAAATATAGACCTGCAGCAGTGTTTTGTTGATTTGATACCTTGGCCTAGGGCGTGTTCAGCCCCTGAGCCACTGGCCTCTATCATGTCAACAAGACCTGTCGCTGAAGGAGTAAGATCTAAGTAATCAACTCTACTGAGATCTGATTTGAGATGTGAACAAAGCCTCACTCTTCTCGCTGTCTCTCCCTCTGCTCCTCATTCTTCTTTCAACTGTGTTTCTTTCTCAGTCTAACTCTGTCTCATTATCTTTTGGGTGCGTGGTGCCATTTGGTTGAAAATCTGTTTAACAAACCTGCACCCTAAAAAGTTGGGGTAATTTTTTCCCTATAGAGCAGTGGGAAAAAAAAAAAAAAAAAGGAGAGGTTTATGAATAAGGCTTTAAAAAGTTTGGAAGAATGTTTCTGTTACAGCCTTGCTCACTAATGCATGCATTGTAATCATTTAATTGGAGCTCCAGCTCACAATATTGCTATACTACCCTGTAAATACAACAGAGAAGTCAAGATGAATCATAGGTTTGCATTAACTCAATTGAATTAATACGATGCATCAGGACACACAGCATACAGCATAGTCACCATAGCCAGAAACCAGAATTAGAATAAAATCCCAGTAAAAGTGAAAGTTGTGGGGTATTATAGTGTATAGTAGCAGATGGTACAAAGCTGAGATTCTTTAATAAGGATATTTAGAGGCTCAGAACACCTCTGGAGGCTTCTGTCAGAGCCTGGTGAAGAAGATGAAGGTGGGATGGGTGGGAGGGGTGAGCTGGGTGTGTGGGTTGAGGTTCGAGTAAAGTCTCCTGGATGATAATGATCGCCTTCAAGGTGAGAGAGGAGGGGTGCGAGGGGTAATACATCAAAGATTAAGACATGAGGAAGAAGTAGCACTCCTGATGAAAGATGTGAGGGAAAGAATTATACCTGCGTCCAGGGAGGAAACAGTAGTGACAGAGACTGAATGAGGGGAGGGAATCTGTCTTGAGCTGTTACCACACAGCCAGAAAGTAACCAAGCAAACACAAAGTAAAGTCTCCCACTGTTCTCTGTAAGAGGTAGGTGCAAAACCTCTTAAATAAGATGTTGGGATAGTTATATGTCCAATTTTGACATTGTAGAAAGTGGTTTGCCTTTCCTAACTGTGACCACAACATAAGTATTAAGTTAAATTTAACAAAACCATAGCTAATAGAGGTTGCAGATCATAAAAAGTTAATTTTGGTGTTTTTGTTGTTTAGGAAAAAGGATTTCTCGCCTCTCATTAGTTATCAGTAGTTATTATGCATGAGTTTAATAATTAAAACCATCCACAAGCTTCACATCTGTCTTCAGATGATTATATGATATGATCAAAAGATCCAGGACAGCTTTCAAATGGACCTTGTGGTGAGATTGTTTTCTCAAGGTTAAGAATGAACTTGTAAATCTCAGTACTGTATATCTTTACTCCCTTATATACATACACAAATCAAAGAGTGAATGATTTATTCTAAACTAGTAGTCTCCTCTCTGTGCTGTGAGGGTTTTTTTGCCTTTGTTTCATCCTGGGCAGAGTGGCTGTGACGAGGTTGCAGCCCTACTGCCCAGATATCCATTTCAGATTCAGCCAGGTGTTACGGCAGTGACACCTCTAGTTGCTGTTAAAGATTGCAATCAGTGACCTCTGATTTGGGTAACCCAGTTGTCATGCTGTGCTGTCTTGATGTATTGTGAGCCGTGGCAGTACTCAGGGCCCTGGAGACGGAGATAGAAAAGCTGGAGTTGGGTGGGGCAGGAGCGCTTAGGGAGAGCACAGATGGGGCAGCAGTGTTGACTGCAGCTATTCAGCTGAGCCACCATCTTTCTTAATCTAAATAAAACAGTAGTGCTTTTAAAGGGGCAGGTCGAGGAGGTGTGGGTTGAGTTCACTTTGGTCATGAGGTAATGACAGGGGATAGCATGCAAGGTCTGCTTTTTTCTCTCTGACTATTCTAGGAAGGATTAATATGTATTTTTAGCTCTGTGTGAAATAACTCTAAGCAGAGATCTGCATGTTAAAGAAATGTTTTGGGTTTGTTTTCTGTGCAGTTTCTGGATTCACAAAGTAACTTGTGATTCTCATGAGTGCCACCTGGATTTATAGTGATTGCTCATGCAAGAGTGGTTTCTCCGTACCGCTTGGCACAGTATGCATGATGCACAGTGGTGCTCTTTTCAGCTGCTTAGAGAGCAGGAGTTATTATTTTTCACTATTCAAAAAATTCTACAACACAGTGACTAATTCCATTTCTCACAAGTATAGGCTATATAAATCAACAAATACTTAAAGCAAACATTGTAAGCCTTCATGCTTCATCTAGCTTGTTTATCACTATCACAGGGTGTACAAGAGTCCCCCTGCTGATTGGTGCTGTCATACCCAGAGGACTGTCATTATGTTCTGGTCTTCATGCAGTTTTGTTGTTCCTATTTAGGACAAAGACGATTTACATGTTTTTCAGGTTCACTTAAGTGCCCTTAAGCCAGTGTGGTGGACATTGTTTAGTGATGGGAGACTAATTGCTGAAACTCGGGTGCAGCAGTGAACTTAAACGTGATCCATGTTAAGTCATATTGTGTAATGGCACACATACATGAACAGTAAACAGAATTCACACATCTTGACAAATCACATTGTGTCAGGAGCCCCGGTGGCCTAATGACTGATACGCAGACCACATAATAGCAGCGTCCATGGTTCAACTCATGGTCATTGGACCCTTGTTGCACGTCATAGCTCTATCTCTCTCTCCCTATCGTCTATCTCTATCCACTAACTGTCAAATAATGGCTAAATGCCCAAAAACTAATCTTCATAATCACATTGTGTACACATTGAAGTTAGATTTCGCAATATTTCTCAGACAGTGTACTATTGCATTATGATTTGCTATTCTTTCTGACATGACATATTTGAAATTGCATTAATCTTACACTCAGTTTCACTTTTAAACTAATAATACAAGTCTAGCCTAAGTCTAGTCTAGTCCAGCAGGCCTGTAACAAACCTTGTCTTCATGAAGGTTGAAAATGTAATAAGGTTATAATATTATTATTGTCTTGTATTTGTGTCCGCTCTGTTTATATAACAGTGTGTGGTGGTATCTCTGTATAAAAAGTGTCATATAAAAGAGAACAAAGGCGATACGCAGACCTTCATATACAACTCCCAGTGTGACTTCACAACATGTCATTTATATTTCTGATCCTTTTTTTTATCATGACATGAGAGTCACGTTGGTCTTTCAGCTGGGATTATATGGTGGGTAGACAGTGTTAGGGTCTACAGTTTATAGTTATGTGCAGAATGTGAATCATTCATGGTCATATTAGCTGTACATGTATTTATTAAACATTACATGGAATTTAGCTCACTGATTAAATGCTTGCTGGCAGTTTTTTCACATCATGCTGTTGGTGTATAGGCTTTGTTGCACAAGTGAGTCATGGACTACACAGCAGTACTTTCCATTGAAAATGGCAAGAGGAATCAAAATCGAAAAAATAGCATCTTGAATGTAATGGCTAAATTCTGAATTACTTGAATTTTGAGTTATCTGGTCTTTTTATGTTGACCTTGGTAGCTTCTTCTTTGATAATTCTTAATCCTCAGTTTGGTCTCTGCCCTCTATAAATGGACTCTCAATCTCATAGTTGTATTACAGTGTTAAAGTCCACCTTTGGGCCCTATTCTGGCCCTGTTTTAATGGCTGCAGGGATTTAATCAACTGAAGAGGAAATCTTCTGTGCATTTTAAAGCAGGATGACAGATACTTGTAAGAATCACCTGCTAAATTATAGATCAGTGCAGACTGCTACACTGACGTTCCTGCTTTAATCACATTAAAGCTTTATTTTTTATTTAAATGTGTCTAGAGTTTCAAGTTTGTTAAAACCATGCTGTTTATTTACATCTACAACATTATTCTCATATTTGATGCACATTTTTTCTCTCAAAGCTTTTAGTTTGGAGCTTCTTGAAATAATAATCAAATTACCAGCTGAATGTTGTGGTGCCTGAAATAAGTGAGATTTCTTGACATCTATCTCAGTGTGACTTTTAACACCTTTTCCACACTTCCAATGTAACAAATTGAGTGTTTCAGCAGCTATTTGGAGCCTATTTGGTCTATTTAGACAGAGTATACTTATTACTTTTGGTGTCAGTTATGTGCATAAATGGCCAGTCCAGTGCAGACCACTTCATTGATCATACTTTAATTGTATTTGTTCCAGCAGATTTTCCAATGAGACACAGCTGAAACGGGGCTGTGTAGACACTAAAAATCAACAGCTTTTCATGCTGTGTCATTTCATGTCCCGCTTGTTTGTGCCTCCCACCAATTCCCCACAATACAAAAATGCCAAACCATATGGTCAAAGCGAATGTCAAGGTCGAGAAAATACCAGCGTCATTTACACCAGACTTGCTGCTGCTTTGAAAATAGAGCCCCTTGTCCTACATCAGTACCACTTAAAACACACTATTTGAAGGACCATTCCAAGTATTCCTCAAACACTATTTATTAATCAGAGACTTCTAAACAACTCTCTTTACCCTCCATAACTAATGATTTACCATTCCTTATAACTTCAAAAGCCTGAAAAAAAGCCTGGGTAAAACTAGATGCTTCCATGCAAATGTGTAGCAGTAATTAAATAAATTAAACTGTAAAAGTGAGAGTTTGACAATGACTATAACTGTAAACCTCTTCCACTCTTTGCATTTTGATATCAAAGCCTTTTACCCACACACACACACACACACACACACACTCGAGCAGCCTTCTTCTACCGTGTTGCTCTTTTTGATAAATGGTTTTAATCAAATAAATCATTTGTCTTCAATCGATACGGCGCATATGAGTCCTCTCACTCTGACACACATCTCCATCTTGTTGGGGACTTGACCTCCACATTATATGAACAGTTCAAGGCAATTAATTAGAAGCAATGGCTTTTCACAAAGGACCTGGTCGGCCTCTTGCCACATACAGTATGGAGCCCATGTGACCAAACATTTGTCAAAAACAAGGTCATTGAGTAGGTGAAGGTAAATAGTAAAAGAAATTATGACAACTGTGTGTCCTTCATGTGGTACTGTATTACTAAACTGTTGTGGAAAATGTTGTGTGTTTCATCCACGATTAATGTTGAGTCTTACAGTTTGTGGATCTATTACATGCGACACAGTTAACTCTTTTTCAAACGGTGTTTACTCAGCTTGTAATTGGATAGCAAAAAAAAAAAAAAAAGGACTGTTGTCATTAGCATGTGTTATAAATGAGCAGATATCCTGACAACTCTGAAAGGAAAGTTTTTAGATTACTCAGGGGAAAAGGAAGATTGGATCATGTTTAGTAATTAAACTTCAGTAAAAAAAAAGAACGGGACTGTTCACAGATGAATTCAAATCTACTTCCTGTCTTTTTAACCATAGGGGAAAGAACCACATCAAACATAAATGAAAATGTTGTAACAGTCTCTAGAAAGACTCAGGATCTTTTGAGTGCAGCTTCTATGAAGGTCATTCTGTTTGTAGGCAAGGCAACGCAAGGCAAGGCAAGGCAAGGCAAGGCAAGGCAAGGCAAGGCAACACAAGGCAAGGCAAGGCAACACAAGGCAAGGCAAGACACGGCAAGGCAAGGCAGCTTTATTTATATAGCGCATTTCATACTCAATGGCAACTCAACATTTAATAATAAGAATTGGAAATAAAAAAACAACATAAAAACATGCAATTTGAGAAATAAAAATAAAACCCAATAATAGTAAACACATGGAAACATTAAAACATACCATTAACCCCGCCCCCCACCCACTAATAATAAAAACAAAGTACAGAAAAATAGAAAGAGAGAGAAATAAAAGACTAGAATAGAGCATTAAATATAAGGTTGCAGCATAAAATAATGATTTGCTTTAAAATCATTAAAAGGAGTGCAAATGAAAGATTAAAATTTAAAGTGCTTTGAAAGAGCTCAATCATATGCACATGAGTTTGTAGTGTTGAATATGTGAGAAGACACATGAAACTCTTACATGTAAGGATTTTTTTGGTCACTCTGGAGTAAACATAAACTTGAAATGAGCATGTGCATACATCATGTTATTGTCATTCCTGTTTATCAATCCATCTTGTTTCTTTGTTTCTTTAAAAAAACAAAAAACATAACGTACCATGTTATTTATGGCATCTTCTCAATTATTCTACATTCAAGCTCACCTGCATACACACATAAACACACATGTTTCTTATTATCTGTAGTGTACCCAAATAATACAATCCAAACATACAAGAAGGTTATGATTGACAGTTCAATTTATTGATCCATAAAAATATGGAAATTAAAAGTGTTCCCACCCACTAGGATGCCGCTCAGCCAAATAGCAATCACACTGGATCACAGTTGGAGTAGTTTAGCTGACTCTGCTATCATTTGGCACCAGAGCTAATAGCATTGGTACAGTGAGCAGAAATGAGGCTGAAGAGACGAGGCATGTGTTACTCTTCTTTATTTTTGTCACAGTTAGATAATTCTGAAAAACTGTGCTCTGCTATCTTTTTATCCTGTATTGATTTGTTACCATTATGCAATAAAAAGGAATAAAAAATATCAGATGATTGTCTGCTGACAATATGAGTTTTTATTCGGGTTCATCTAGATGGATGATTGGAATCATTTAACTTCAGCAGGCAGCAATATATATGTATTAAATAAATAAAAAAAAAACTATCATGAATAAAATCATTGAACTTGCTTTTGTAAATGGAGTGATTACCCCGACAATCACATGGACTAAGTAGGCAGGTTGCATTACACTGTGTCCCACTAATAGTAACAGTGTGAAAGCCATTTGGGTAGATGAGGAGATCCCAATCCTCTGTTTTAATCGGGAGATCTAAATGCGACTTAATGGATTGGACTCGAAAGTGCAATAAAAAGGACTATGGCATGTTAGCTAACTTCATTTGAGAAACACAATGGAAGCCATTGTCTAATTAATGCTGACACTCCCCTGTGCAGACAGTTACTGATTGGATACTCCAGGGTGTAGATACTGCATGTTAGAGAATGTGTATGTGCGAGTTTGTGTGTGTGTGTGTGTGTGTGTGTGTACGTGTGTGTGTACGTGCGTGTGTGTGTGTGTGTGCGCGTGCATTTGCCAGTACTTGCTCCTTTGACGCAGCTGACCTTCATATCCCTTGGGTATGCCAGCAGCCATTTATATTTTATTCATTCTGCCTTTTGTGACCAAGACAGCTTCTCTGTCAGTGATGCTTGTCAAAACAGACTCTGTCCCATGATATGCAGCATGCCACAGCCTGCAATCTAACAGCTGATGCAGTTTCGAGGGCAATAATTAAACTTACTGGTTCTATTCCCAAGAATTAACCACCTCCGCTTATTGTTTAAACAGCCAAAGGATTTTTTTGTAACGAAACAGATCCTCCAGTTGGTTTGTTACCTGCAGTGTCTGGTAGAGAAGACAGCCACCACTGATGTTGTTCACACCTTGTTAGTTGCAGGAAGCTTCAGACTGTGCATACAGCTGTAACATCTGTCAACAAGTCAGCTGGCATCTAACTGACAGGTGTTCCTGCTAAAACAAACTGAGGCATTGTTCCAGAGCTCCTTGCTTATATGTTTAATTCTCTCCACCTGGCTATGTGAGGTTTCAATTATTTAGTTCTCCAAGTTGTTGTCGGAAAACAAAGCTCTGCAAGAAGAGATTTCCATTTTCTACAGCTCAGAAAAACTTAGTCCCTTTTTAAAAAAATACAAATTTACAGATGGCGAAGAAAAAAAAAAAGAAGAAAAAAACCGACGTGAAGTATCTCAGTGAGGTGTTGGGCCACCATGACCTACCAGAGCTGCTTCCTTGGCAAGTTTATAGATGAACACCATTCTTTAAAAATATGAAGGTGCTTTCATGATAGTAGAGAGATGCTGTGTATCACATCATCACTCAAAAATCTCCTATAGGTAGTAATTGGCTTGAAATCTGATGACCAAAGCTCTGTACAGTTTGATTTATAGTTCATTCTCTTGTTGACAATCATTCTTTGTCTTTCTTTTTTTGGTAGAATATGAACTGTAATATAAAAAGCTGCACAAATCCCCCTCCTCAACCTCACACATTTATTTTCAGTCACAACACAAAATACTTTGGAGCTAGGAATTAAGTTCCTTTTCCTCAGGACTTTACAAGGTCGTACCACAATTAGATGGAAATGACTTGATGGCATCCGTAGAAGCCTATTTGATATCACTGGCAGAGTGTTAGGATAACTCCTCTCAGCCTCTTATATCCAAATAATGGTTAGCATCAGGATTACACCAAGCATCTTATTTAAATACCCGCTGATTGCTCAAGTTGTTCCGCTGAAGGAATGAATGCCCGAAGACATTTAAAAGACAAAAAAACGAGACGCCTATGCAGCCATTAATGACATGTCATCGGTTTCTTGGGTGGCTCTGATTTTGCTAAACTAGTCATCAGCTCTCAGCAAGTACCCAGCTCTACTGAGTGGAGATCTCATTAGCACACTCGCTAAATCATTCTCGCCTGATCATCCTCCAACAAAGTTCATTTGTCTCGCTGAAGACGCCACACAGCAGCTATTATTCCATATTTTCCCAAGTAGGTGATCACACCGTGCGACGTGGAAGAGATGTCACCTTCCTCCCCTGGGATTTTAAAAGCATCTCGGCGTACAATAAAGTTTTTTTTTTCTCGTGGGTCGGTTGACATCAGCTAATATAACTGTTATTAGAGGAGAAACACTTCCAGATCTAACAATGAGAAGTTGATATGACATGTGTCAACCGCTAGTTCTAGTCATTATTTTCTCTTTGCCTCGACTCTACTCTGCTGAACCTTTCATGTAGTTGACTTCTTTGATCCGGTGCCTTTGATGGCGGATTGTAAATACAACACCATCATGTTTTCTGTGCTGTCAGGGTTAGCTCTTGACACCTGTGTGATGGATTTGTTCGTCAGTTTCTTTGTGTTGAATGGGAGGGGTAGGTGGGAGGGGGGGGGGGGGGGGGGGGTGGCTGCTGCTGCTTTCTTAATTTGTGGCAATGAAACACGGGCCCGACTGTCACCGTTTGTGTTCACCCCTCGGGAAAATAATCCTTAGCATTTTCTTATTGTGTTGCAGACAATCATAGACATGCACAGATTTGGGTTTTAGCTGAATATAAACAGCTGCTCATTGTTTAATAATGGGAGTCTTTGGGGGGGGATTTTTTTTTGTTTTCACAGGTACTAATTGGCTGAGATTTCAAACATTGCTTCCAGGTTTATAAATCATAAGTCCAATGCTTTTAATCATGTGCTGGTTTCATCACCTGGGAGTCTTTTAGCTATTAATGAAATACCTGCTTTTAGACATCCTATTAACATTTCAACGTTTTTAGTCATTCAGACAAAGCAAAAAAATCACCAGACTCATCCTTTCAACTCTTACAGGAGGGGTGTTGAGAATTGTGATGTTGTGAGTTTATTATTTTATTATCATTTTGTCCTCCTAACCGTTGCACTTCTCCTTTTTTGTCCTTTTGTCACACAGACGATGACTGTAGATTGAGCGACTACCGTCGGCTGAAAACCAAGATTCTGGATCTCCATGATAAAAGATACATGGGGTCTCACGTCCACGGGGCCCACAAGGACAACATGGCTGTCAAGAAGCAACTGGTTGATATGATGTTCAAACGTTTTGATGCGGATAACAACGGTCAAATAGATGCCAGCGAACTCTCACAGGTAACTCAACCAGTTGCAATCATTTGACCTTGACTTGATCCATATCATGATCAGTGTAGTAGTGGTTATGAGTATATCCAGATGTCCCCCTCCCACATAAATAAATGTAGTGTGTGACAACTACCTCTTCATCCCCAAAAACACAGACAAATCTGTGGCGGTAATTTTAGTTATATTGAGTTTTTAAGTAGTAATGTCCTTGGAGGGCTGCATCGTTTAACCCACAGTAAACTCATCATTCATTTATTATTTCAAACTTTATTTTAAGTCTATTAAACATGCACATTTTGCATATTCACTGTGCACTGACTAAAAGCTAAACCAGCTTGGCATTAAATTAAAATTGATTAAATTGAAGTCTACTAACTGAGCACTGCATGTGTTTTAGCTATAATTAGTCCCAGATTACATGACTCCTTCCAGGAAGCATCTTGGAAAAAATATTAGGACTTTAGTTAAATGAAATGAGGCATTACCAAAACCCTGCTTAGTATTTGTTCTGAGACTTTCCTTTGTAAAGACACCTCTCCAAATCTGTCAAAAGTGCAGATACTTTGTATTTAAATATCCATCTAAAAGGAGACCACACGTGTGCTCAGGTGTTTAAACCTGCTGCTTTGATGTCTGCCATAATTGTGTCCATTTTACTTCTCTTACCCTTCCCTCTGGTAGCTGTTTTGCGTGGCTTTATGTAAATCTTTTGAAAAGCAATATGGGTCAGAGGAGCCTAGTGCTCATGGGAGGCTGCAGCCTTTGACCAGCACTGCCAAGAGGGATGGTTGTAAAAAGAAAAAAGAAGAGCTTTTTTTATAGCTGCCAAAAGGAAGGAAGGCGTTCTGTGCATAACAAATAAAGTCTCCCGGTACCTGAGGACTGATTCAATATAGAAAGTATTTGAATAATTGAAAGGGTAAGCAACCTTAGGAGGTTTTCAGAACTGTGATGCCAGTTTCTGTTCTTTGGTCAGTTTCCTGCTGATCAAATAGGATATCCCATCTATACAGGGTCACCTTGGTTAGCTTTGTCAGTGCCCTCTTCCCTCATAGGAAGGTCTCATTAGATTTATTTGATTTTTTTTTCCTTTTTTAGTGTTTTGAGTTCAACACAGTCAAATAACTCCTGAAAGCAGTGATATTTTTGCCATATTTTCATATTATTAACATATTTTTACATGTTTTTACATTTACATGGTAGCCTGTGCCAGCATGGGAAAATCACTGCTCAGTGAGTGAAATGCATAGTCAACAAACCATGTTGTGCTGTGTTTTGTGGAATAATATTGTCAGTATGCGCTGAATGTGAATTTGAATATGCCCTTTTAATCTACTGAATATTTCACTGGACAGATTTTCAGTCTTATTGGTGTTGCCATTTATTCTACTCCAGGCCATGCAGTACCACTCCACCTCTCCTTAGGTATTTGAATGACACAAGCTAGTCAGTAATAATTAACATCCAGATGGAGAAGCTCTTTTCAGGGATTTCTCAAGGGCTGCTTTTAACCTTCCTCCCATTTTTATCATTCACACATATGGGAATGTTGGCAGCTTTCATACAGTGTCAGCAACACAACCCAAATTCTTACAGAAAAGAGGAGAAGGGAAGATTTCTGGAATAGTCGGGAATAATATCAATGGATGGCAGGTGGCCCTCTTAGGTTTTTTAACTGAGTTCAGAGTTTTTATGCATATATGCATACATTCATGGCCTTCTTGCTTTCTGTCTTCCGGCTTTTTATCTATCTATTCAACTCATCTACAAAAACAAGATTATAATATTAAGATTTTTTGTCGCTATCAGATTGCAACTCAAAAAACAGCTTTGTTTTTGTTTGTCAAAACTCAAATATTTACATATATCTACAGACTAAAAAGGTTGAGAAAACTTTTGAGTTTCTGCAGACTTTTCCCAGCATAATAAATATTAGTCACAGCATAATAAATAATTCCATGATAAATTTAGAGCAAAATAGCTTCATCAATCTGATAAATCACTTAATAAACGAAGTCAGTTGTGGGTTGACAGTGCATCAACATAAAGGCGCCTGAATGTAATTATGGATTGGGTCTTTAATGAGTTTTTATATTGGTGTATTAGCTGTTCTCACAGCTGCATTTCAGAATGTAATTTGAGAGAAATTAATAGCTCGGAAAATACAGTTTCCCTTTCCGTCCAAAGGATGTGAGTTTCAAATATCATACACAATACATAAAGGGTTAGAATTGCTTTGATTGCATTGTCAGGGTAATCTGTATGTTTTCTTAAACTCAGTCGCTTAAGCTAGAACTGCAGAGTTTTTGCCTTATTGACAAAAGATGAATATGAAAGAAGATTTATGCAAATTAAATTTTGATGTGAACAAACACTCAAAAGGAGCATTGCACAAGCAAATCACAGTCTTATCAGCAGTTGAAAGTACAAAACCGTGCCTGTCACCCTGTGCCCTAAAGCAGCCTTTATAATTGGGGCATTCTCTGATCTAATTTGAAATTCTAGGATGGAAATCCTTCACATTGGCTTACTTGACTTGCTAGATTGTGCACCAGAAGGGGCACAGGGAGCAATTGTCACTGCCCTTTTAGTCTTGGGTGCCCTTTTGAAATGGCAAATCAAAACTCATCTCTTCGAGCACTGCCTGTATCTATCACTTGACCAAAGACAGAATGTGTGAAATTATGCAATTTCCCCAAAGAGATTGAGGACGGTAAACAGCTTTGGACCTTGCTTTACCCTTGTCCATCCTAGCTGTTTTGTATAGCAAGTTGAAAATATATTATTATATTGAAAAATACAATAACACATAAAGGTAAAGATATGACTGCTCTGACTGCTAACTGTGATTTTAACATGGTCACACTTATGACATCAGAATCGGGCCCTTATCAAGACAGAAATAGCCAATAATGAGCTTGCACATGTTTGAAAAATAAAAGAGGAACAATACTGTAGAGCCACACACTCTAGATCAGCAAAATAGTAAACGCTTCGGGATTTAAATTATCAATGCATATGATGTTTGTGCTTAGAAGTATGACACAAGTACCTAAATTTGATTGTATGGAAACAAATGAAGTTGACTAAGGAGACAAACATAACATATAAATCTGAATCACGGATCTGAATCACGTGGTTTGTATAGGAACAGTGGTGTTCTGCTAGTGAAGGGCATGCAGGTGTGACCTTTTTACAGTGCAGGTTTTTCATATTTATTACATGTAGACATAATAGCATATAATAAGTCCTGCGTAATTACTAAAATTAGTCTATAGGTTTATGAAGTAATAAATACTTGGTGATACTGCTAATTGCAAGATATGTGTTATGTTTGACTAACCAGACAATGTTCCATCAGTTGTGTAAATTAAGCTTTGATTTCAAACATGCCGAAGCTGCATCTCATTAAACATTACAAGCTGGTTATATCATCAATGATGTGTCTCAGTTCATTTAGCTCACAGGGTCTGCTGAAAGCCAGTGAGCATGTCAGTGGCCCTCTTTTAATACGGTTGGATAGTCAGACACTACAGAGAAGTGACAGCAAAAATCTGAGATATCCACAGGAATTAAAGTTTAGCATGTGAGAAGTAAGGCGTCGTCGTGGAATATTTAGGGAATATAATTTAAGTATCAAAGACTGTGACTCTACTATATACCATTTAAAAAACCAGTCAGAGGCCAGCTACATTATGCTGAGTCAAAGCAAGCCAAAAGAAAATACCAGAGAATCAAGAATATTTTAGCATGAAAAATACACACATTTAATTTTGGTAAAGTCGGTTTTAGTTTGATTTAGATACAAGTATAAATAATAGGATAACATAATTAAAGGAAGACAAATCAGCTCCTTTTAGTGAACATCAGTCTTACTTTTTACCTCCTGTGTACCTGGGATGGAGTAAAAAAAATGCCATTACAGGTCACTACTAAATTTTGGGTAATTCATCTGGGAAGGGAAGTGCGCTGATCCGATGGACGAGGCATGATGTATAAAGCCGTCCCTTGTGATCAGCATTTTGACAGGTGATCTAGTGTGATGGATGTTGCACTGCCACTGCCATGTAGAGGGTGTTGAATAGGATCATGTTTTAGCAAAATGATGATAAAACCTGCACAGTGTTTGGGACCCTTTCATCGTCTATTGTGACAAAAACTCAGTGAATCCTAGTTTATGCTAGGATAAACTGACAGCTAATATTGTATATGTTTCATCACCTTTGACAGTCAACACATAGCTTAAATAGGGAATGTAACATTGACTCATTACAGAGATTTATATCCAGACCTTTCAAGGTAGACTGTACAATAATAGGTTGCTGGAAGTAGTGGAAAGTAACTAAGGACACATTTATACTTCTACTCCACTCCATTTGAAAGATGTACTTTTTACAATTTGTTAGCAGCATTTCAATAAAGCTGTCTTCATCAGGATTACATACTACACTGCAAATGTTGAGCATGTATCTGTTAGACATTAATCATTGCATTGACCTTTTAGTTTTAAACATTCAAGTATTGTTCAATTTTATTTGATACAGAAAGTGGGTGCTGCTACACCCTGGTGCCCTTTGAAGGAAAAACATATCAAAATATAGAAATCACCATATTAAAAAAAACCTGTTCAATATGCACTTATGCCACATATGAGACTAGAGACATTATTAAAATGAATAGGATGCATTGTACTAAATAACATGCTTAATTTTTGTTCATTATTTAGTATTTTAGTAATTATAATTGGTGACTCCTTTGTTGACAACTTTCCTATGTAATGTCTCCAAATATTGATGTTAATTTATATACAGTTATATACAGTTATTTAATTTGTTACCTAGGTAAAATAAAGTCATATAAACAATATTCATGGTGTCAATTTATAGCTGTGTGTGGGTGGGCATGGAGAGGAGCCATTGAAAAGAAATCACTAAGAAGAATAGAAAGGTAGTGTGTTTTCAAGACGTTTGGGAACCTCTGTAAAAGACAATAATGAAAAGTAAGTATAATTAAACCTACAGTAAGAGTAATGTCCACCTTGACTGAGCATTATTGCTTTCTCATTGAAGGTCATCAAGCAAGAAGGTTTTTCCAAGGACATCTCTGAGTGCACGCTGTTCGATCTGCTGAAGTATAATGACGTCAATGATGACGAGCACCTGACCAAAGAGGAGTTTTACACAGCTTTTGGTAAGTTCAGAGTTTAGATTTTTTTTGGTTTTTGTCAGTGTCTTTTGTGTAATTGCAAACATTCATTATCTCTGAATGAAAATTAGGGGAACTTATGATATTTTCTGTCCCACATTTCCCAATTATCTGTGAAAATAGGGATCAAATGTGGCAGAACTGAATCTCTCATCCACCGAGTCGCAGTCAATATATTTTTAATACCTCCTTACTGTTCACATTATCTCAGTCCATAAACATAGCGACAAAGGTATCCACAACATTTTTCATCAGTTAAGCATAAATAACTCATACAGTATTACAATAATTGTGATCTACCTGCAACATAAAGGGTAAGTTGAAACCATAGAAACAATGTCATAATTGATTTTGATTCATTACATGCTTCTTCTTCCCCTTGTTTTTCTTTTAATAGCATATAATGTCAGCCATCTGTCTACATAAAATAAAAAAGTTTATTTAATTAAGTTTGCAATTTGCTTTGAAATCTTGAAAGTAGTTTACTTTTTCTTATTTAAACTGTCAGTCTGTTGCTTTTTCTTCAATATTGTTTGATATCTCGCCAAAGGTTTTCTCACTGAGAACTCCAGACTGTTGCCAATTGTGTTATCGGCCTTCAAATGTTTGTTCCACTGGGGTTAGGTTTGATAAAGGAGTTCAAAATGAAGTTTGTGCCAAAGGAACCAGGTCACAACTACTGCGATACAGTAGTTCGAACCAAACCCCCTCATTAGGCAACATAATGATGACAGGTGCTCGGCTGTATCTGAGTAACACCAACACATGTGCACCAGTTTCCTCCTCATGCTCTCCTTTGGTGATTCCTCCTTGTCTGACATTTTCAGTCAGCTCAATATCCTCTGACAGAATATCCTCTGACATTTGGCTGGCTTGACACATTCAGCAGTGGGAGAGAATTCATAATCAACCCTCTTCTCATCAGCCTTTTGTATTTAGAGAATTTCATTTGAACAGGCAAAAAAAAAAAAAAAAAGTCATGAGAGCAAATGGTAAAGCCAAGGAGTCTCAACTTGTCTACTATTCTCCATATTGTAGAGTACGCAAATGTGTGGGTGCAAACCCCTTCTGGCAAATTACACAAAGAAACAAACTCCAGCCAATCTTGGGAGAGCTGGGTTTCCTTGAAGAGTTGAGTTGCTCTAACTCAAGCTACTTCCCCTTCAGCTTTTAGATCTTTTTTGCACGCTTCCAGCTTCCAACTCCTCACAGGGAAAGGGGATATTTCATGTGACTAAATCTCCCCCTCTGAGGCAGAGTTTCTTTTAACCTGCCTTACTTTCTCACACATTTCATTTCCCTTTTCTTTATCCTCATACAGTGCCACTTAATGTTGTTATTCAGCAACAATGGATAGCTGGCCAAATATATGAACAACTGTGAATGAATTAGATATTTTATAAAGTTAAATATATTAATTTCTTTTGAGTGAGGATAGTAATGGATTCAAACGAGCAGTAATATGCTTGATACAACTATTTTTTGTGTCTTTGCCAACAACTGAACTTAAGATGTTCATGCACACTGCTGTAGTGCTTGAAGCCATTTCACCTCTATTCACCCAATACTAAATTTAGATTAGTGTTTTGTATACTTAGAGGTCATTTTAGTCCTCAGATGATGTCTTCTTTACTTATTACTATTGTTAAACCTACGTCATTGTGCTAAATGATTAGCTGCTTTAAAGAAAGGACTCCGGCATGCCAATAAGACAGCTGACAAAAAAGGCTGATAATGCTGTTAAGGTCACACATTCAGTTTCTTCAGAAACTAACCTGCAATTATAGCTCAATGGGATTTTACAGTAGAGTAAATATTGCACATAATACCTTTTTTAAGTGCAAAAGAGGGAACTTTGAGGCTGAATTTCTTAAAAAATGATACAGTAAATATGCTTGATACTGTGTGAGTGAACAACTGTATCAACCTTTGTCAGAAATTATGGACAAAAGGGATTTTACAGTTGCATACAAAATGAGCATGAGCCTTTTTTCTATTTAAAAAAAACTAATTTCTCAAAAAACGTTACATGCAAAATGTTTGATACTGAGTCAGTGAGTAGTAAACGTAGTCTTAAGGTGCAAAATGTCATCCATTGTCAGAAATTAGTATGACAGCATCAGGCCTTTTCATGAGAAAATATTAGTATTTTAGTTCAATAGCTTCTAGACTATGTGGCCTACTGTCTGAAAATCAGCTTCGGATCACATTGGCATTTCTGTTTTTACTGCCTTGGAATAACCAACGTTTTATTTTGAAAACCATTTGCCATACATTCTGTAATACGGGCACACTTGAAACGTTGGTGTGGCTGGTTTGACCACGAAAAGACGAATGACAGCTCACTTGACGGCAGTCTTGAAAGCTGCTTATATCACTGTCTCTGCTACTGTTAGTTTAGCATGTGCTGCATGTAAACTAAAGCCCCTCTCCTCTTATTGGCTGTGGGACAAAAGCCCCTCTCCTCTGATTGGCTGTAGGATCAGTCGATCTCAGATCAGCACCCGCCTTTTGCTCCATAGACTGAATGCATAGATAGTTCTGCACCACATATCTCAGTGGAGGCGTGATTTGTGATTTGTAGTTGAAGGAAACAGAATCTGTGACTTCGAGCAGTTGTACTTTTTAAAACAACAAATATTTTCGTGAGAAATTATTTTACATACATTGAACATTTATTGCACAAGTTCACATTCAGATTTGCACATATTCAAATTTTGTCCACAACTTCACATTGTATGATACAGGTACACAAATATGTTTTGCACCAAATATACTACAACTATAGGAGCAAGAATGTTAATGTGTCAGTTTTTTTTTATCTGTGACTTAAAATAGGATTTGTTCACCTGTAACTAACTTCATACTTCATACTCATACTATTGAATATTTCAATCCACATTATTTCAATAGCATTTTATTCATCTAACTCTAACAAAGGAGCAAAATCATTCAAGATTATAAATCTGAGCCAGGTACACTAACTTCAAAAATTAGCAGAGAGCTGTTAAAAGCTGCACATAACTGTAAGTGTCAAGTGTCAATTCTCTGTAGACTGAGTACTAGAGGCTCTTTTATGCATGACCAAGCCATTTAATTCAATGTTCATAACTTCATTTGCTTCCCTTATGAAGAGTCTAAGTAAGCTGAAGGTCAATTCCCCTAAAGGAACACAGCAACTCAGCAAAGTATTCTCACCAACGTGGGATGAAAAATCACCTGCACAACCATCAGAGACAATGCAGCCCTTCCTGATGCCCACAGTCATCTATCTAACATCACCTATAATATTTGCATCAACAAATACATTTAAATCGACAAAAACATTATGTTTTATTGTGTTATTGGATCGACTAAAAAACTAAAGTACATCAGATGTATTTTATTACTGTTGATATTCTTCCACATAGAAGTATTAGACAGCAATATAAAGTAACACAGTTAGAGAGATCTTTAAAAAATATATATATATCTGGTAAACAGTGTACAGCTGTTGATATAATGCAATAAGATAACTTCAATAATGACATGAACATCTACTGTATCAATGACATGTAGAACGGAGTAACATGGACATGGATCCATGGAGTGATTTGGCCTTATAGACCATGGTCTTAGAGCCTTGCATCGTAATAGTTTTTCAGTTCAGTGCCAAAATAATCTCTGAGTGGCAGCTGTAAAAATCTATGCAAATACTTTAAGCGCTGTCGTAAACTGAGCATTGTCATAAAGCAAATCCATTGATCCAGTGTGTCTAGACTTATGGTGCAGCTTGGAAAACGAACAGCAGTAAATATAGAAAAGGTTCCCCATGAAAATGGCACCTGTCTGAGTACTCTGCTAATAAGGACCCTTTGCACACCTTTGTGGAATATTCTAAGCGTACCAACATTGTTTGTCAAGACAGAAGATAAGACTTTAATGTCCATGCATTATTCATTCCTTCTTTGCATATACTAGAAGGGGGTTGAGAATCAATTTGCTTCAGCCAGCAGTAAGGAAACTGTCTGGCAGAAGTGATGTCTTTTAATTAGATGATGTTACAGATATGACTGATGTCTGCCACGCTACTGATAGTCAGCCCCTTGTCATCGTTGAATAATTTGGTGAATGATGGCCCTGTGCATCACGGGTAAACAGATAAGGTGTCATCTATCATAAAGTGTCATTAACTTTTGGTAGGAAAGTGTCACAATACATTGGGGCATTGGCTGTCAAATATTAACAACAACCTTATGCATTATCAAGGCACAAACCTTTAGCGTTGTCATCCATTTTTGACAAAGTATATGAGGAAACCTAAAAAGTAAAGCATAGTATAGCACATAGCATACAGAAGTTAACCTATACGGTCTACAAAAACCAGCTGAAAACACTTTTTGTGGATTCAGTGCTGGGAGGGAGGTCTGTCATCTGCAGCAGACCAGCCAAAATCTGTGATCACTGCCACATAGCCTACATTTAGGAAAAGGTCATGCTCACAGGTTCCCACAAGTGATATCTCAACCTCAATATGACAAGGAAGCTTGGGACATTGTACACCTGATATTGTGAGTTACCAGTCAATATGTTAGATTCAAACATATCCGGGCAGTGCAATGAAAGGGCAGATGTAAGATGTTATTGTAAGATGTTAATATTCAGACAGAGGATTTAAAAGCTGCTTCACATGAGGCACAATGTGACTGCATTTTTGTGCCAATGTCATTTTAAGCCCTTTCAATTTGGCTGGACAATCACAGCGTGCTCTGCCTGTGCATAACACTGTCCAAATGTTATTAATTTCATTCATTTGATTTATTTAAAACAGGGACAGTGTACAATACAATGCTCATTTCCATCGGCTTTTCCCGTCCCGAAATGAATAAAAATGGCACCAACTACCTTACTGTTCAGTATAGTTTGTTTTTTGTTTTCTGTAAAATAACAATTTACAATTTCTGTACATTGACTGTTCTAAAACCAAACTGTATAGGATGAAGTGGATGATGACAAAAAATGGACAGGATCGCCATCCTTCAATACTGGGGGTAATCACAGTGACTTTTAGATAATGAGGGAAAACCTATTCCCTTCTTGTATAAAGTAACCTAATGTTATCATTTGGAGCTCTTGACTTCTTTACATCTATTATTATTCTCATGATATCGTGTTCACTCAATGAGAAGACATATAAATAATATGGTGCTTTAATTACAGTGTCTGTTGATCCAAATGTTATTGCCAGTCATTAAAAGGTTTCTTTTACTTTGTATCTTGTGTAACTTAATTATTAATTCTCAGTTCAAGATGCTGAGGACCCCAACAAAAAACAAGCATATCAGTATTGACACTTGACTTCATAGCTGTTGTTAGAGCACAATCCCTTTGTCTCATAATGTCCCATATCTGCTCAGTTAGCCAGGGAAGGATGGCCTTTCTGTGTATTTTATGAGACATCTTAATACATTTACTGTGTATATTGTTTATTTTGAGGAAGAGTTTTACAGTAGAATAAAATATGTTACTAGCTAAAGAACGTGCTCTCAGAGCACTTGGGTGAATCCCATCAGTACTATAAAAGCACAGGAGCTTCTAGAAGAGGTCACAATTGTCTATGATTAACATTTTAAAAGCTGGGCAGGTTAACAGTAGCCAGGAGTTGAGACTTAAGGTCCGGTTAAAACAGCCGACCCCTCTGCCATACGGTGGAATAGGGCCACAGACAAAAATCGACTTACCACAGTCTTTTAGGGTGTTGAGTGATGATTCCTCCAGAGAACAGGGATGACAGGTTGGGAGGCCACCTGTGATGAACCTGGCAGGTAGAGGAGAGACTGTGGGTGGCTTGGACTGGTGGATTGCTGCAAAGCCAGGCTTTGTGGACTTTGTGACAGGTGGAAAGTCCAGGATTTTAATTTTTTTCACAAGCTCAATATGATGGGCTGCTAGTGGGGCATAGGATATGCTTCCTGCTGTGCCCACAGCTTCGCCTGCCAGCAATATTCCTGGGTTCCCATTGGTGAGGAGCTGCCCTGACAAGGACCTTTGGCCTGGCACCAAGGCTTAGTCAGGGAACCTTGGTCTTGTGTTTTTGTACTGGGGCAGGGAGCTGATGCATACAGATCACCTACAAAAGCAGTTGACGTTGGATCAGAGACAAACAACAGGTGTTTGGTCTTCTTCTTACCCATTTTGACAACAACATACCAAGGGTCTGTTTTTAGAGAGTGGAGGAGGGAGTAGAGGTTTTTTCCAGAGGTCAGGCCCATCGGCATCAGTGACAAGACCTGTTCAGGGAATGATGGTCTCCTGATCAACCTCATTAGCGGCTGCTGTTGCTAGGCAGTCCATTAACTTTCCGTGCCCCTTTAAGTTGGTATAGCAGGGATATTCTCCCTTCCAGTCTGATAATCTTATGGCTAAGCAGAGTGCAGTTAATACATCCAGTTGGAGAGGTAAGAGGTGCCATCCTAAGTTTTTTACTTTACCAGGGGGAGACAATTTTTGAAATAATTACCCTGTAGACAGAGATGACATGCCGTCTCAGGATGGTAAGTAGCCAAGTAAAAATAAGGAGTTCAGTCACGACTTTGATCCTCTGACTCTTAAAAATATTGCAGCTTAAAATTTAAACTTAAGAAACTTTAAAGTCACATAAAAAAAGAGTAAAAGTTAAAAATAGCAACAACAGAGATATAAATTAATGCCGATGCATGCACACTCTTTGAGTGACTCTTTGAGGTTATTAGTTTGGGTACACCTATTAAATGCATTCTCCAAGCGTCTAGACATGCTGCTTCAGAAACAACAAAGGAAATGAATTTGCAAGTGCTTGGAAGGAATCCTCTGCCTGAATGATCCCTTTGGCTAATGTGTTGGCTTGGATCTCACCTCTGCCTCTAAAAAACCCTCCTCTTAAGTACATGCACTGCACCTTGCTTCTGAACCTTTTTAACTTCATTTAGGTACTCAATAGAAGAAACATGAGTTATCCTGCTTTGTGTACATTTTTAATTTTTCATCTTAACTTGTATTCATAATCTACTGTCAACTGTGCAGTGTTTTAGATGTAGGGTTTATCTTTATAGTACACATTATTCAGCTGATTACCAGTAATGACCTTAATTGTGCCTATCTATCAAGTAGAGCGGTAATGCTATTTGTGCTGCACTGTAGGACGTATCTCTCCCCTGCTTGTTGTTTCTTGGGTGCCAAGATATTGATCTGAACCCTGACACCTCCTGACAGAACACACAGCCAGGAGATATAGTACAGCTCTTTGATTTCTGCTGAGGCTGGAAGCCTTGGAGTTCCCTTTAGATGCCCAAGGGACTAGTGGGAACCTAAGCGGGGCTGTAATGTGATCCATCATATTCTAATATTGATGTGGTCATCACAGATTGTATGAGTTAAAGATGGACAGCACCTGTACTGCATGTTCACCTTCATCATTTAGACGCTCATACTGAACATCTAGTGACTGTGGTTTTATCTATTCAGTCACTTAGGCACTTCAAGTAAGAAGGGTTTGGATGGTCAATCCAAGTTGAGGTAATCAAATCTATGGTTGAAGGAACCTGTTGTTGCTGGCCATGGCTATGTTTAGAGATTGCTCACCAATATTCACACGTTGGTCTAAGCAAATTAAGATAATAATGTATAAAAAAGAAGGGATGGATTGCTACTTTGATTTGATGTAGTGGCAGGCAAGTGCTGTCCACAAAAAATAGAGTCTACATGATTGTGTGTAATGTATCAGTCCTGTTTGTAGTTGTGATTGTCCAAGTCTGGTGTAATCCTTGCATTTACAAGTTTTCAACACTTGACTCTCCTTTTCCATTAAGGCAAGTTTGCTGTTATTCAGCACCCATGGTACAGCCACAATTAATGGATACTCAGGCTTTTACTTGTCAAAACCCCTGCTGAGCATTCCATTCACTGGCTGTGAGAAGTGGTGTTAAAATGGTTTCATAATTCATGGCTCATTTTCCAACATGTGGCTGTCCCCAGAATGTATTAGCGAGATTTAAAAGAAGTAGAATCACTGTTTTTTTTTTTCTTTTTAATTTGAAGTGATCCTCAACTGAAGAAAAAAGGCCAATTTTCTTGAGATGTATTTTGTTTCTTTTTCTCATGAGGCAGATTGTCCTTTTCCTGTTGCAGTTGATGACACATATTGGAGCCATTGTGTATTTTTTACAATTACCCACTCACTAAATACACACAGAGCTTATTATGTTTTTGTTTGAAATTAAATAGATTATTCCATTACTATTGTATAATTGTATCAAGGTCATGCAACAACTGAGCATTTCCTGTTAACTGGGTTCAGCTAACTGTGAACCTCATTTGTGTTGAATAAACTGGATCACTTCACAGTTCTGTAAATCCTCCTTCACATAGGAACTTATGTGTTTTTCTCATTTTTAGGAGAGGCAACTCAATTTGTTTAAGTCTTACATTTCAAAGAACAAGATTAACTAGAATTGAAAAAGGGTGACAGAAGAATAAATGAAGGGATATCCACACTGAAAGCCTTACCAAACATAACAATCTGCATCAACTTCAAGAGACATGCATCTTCTACTACTCCACCCACTGCGCTTTTTAAATAGTCTGGGAATGTTTTTCCTCCTCTGCTGGGCTTTTTCAAAAGTAACCTCCATAGTTCAAATCACACAAATCCCATTCTCATTCTCTGTATGTTTAACAGTTTAACCGTATATTGAATGATCAATCAAGCACCCATGCTTTTGTATCAGCTTTGCAGTTTCACTATGGATGTATAGAGGCAAAATGGGCAAAAGGGATAACAATATATAATAAAAATTCAAATAGGTGGTTTTCTTTGGTGCTTACTTGAAATCGGTCTTTGTCCATTGAAACTCTGACAGTTTGCCTGACTGCTGTCTTCTCTTTGCTGCTGAAAAGGCATTTGGTCCTGTGGACAGTGACGCTGTTTCAGAGGGTGGAGTCTTTGTGGATGAAATGAGTGAATGCTTCAATAGCATTCACGCACCATTGATGTGTCTGGTTTAAATTCCCAGTGAGGAGAAAACGTCTCTCACATTGTTTTTTCTTTTTGTGCCCTCTGACTGAGAAAGGTTCAGTGTGCTTTTCTGCCTGCCAGGATTGTTTAGAAAATTCAGTGTAAACAGATTGCTGCATTCACCTTCTTCTCTCAACATTTAACATCTTCTGTCATCCAGTTGAAGGTGTTGGCATGCACCATTTGCAGTCATGCAGCTACTCAAGTGTTTTGTGATGCTGATGCTGCTGTAAAACTAGTAGAAAGTACAGCCAGTTGGATGGAAACTTTACTGTAACGCTTTCTGAGTTCAAAACAGGTGCAGATGATTGACAAATGCACCACATATACTGCCCTCCTAATACAGACACATACACAATGGTTTTTGATGTTCCTCAGAGTAATGGAGGAACAAGATTTACTCAATAATAAAGTCTTATTAAAAAAGACTCCACGTCTAATATTGCGTAAAGCCGTGTGGGACTATGTGGGTGAAATTCTCAAGTTGTTTTATTGTTACATCTCATTGCACAAGTATGAGAGAGTCAAAATCTTAGGGTTCAGTTCCTAGACAATGCAGTAAGGGGGAAAAAAATATTTAAAATAGCAAAATCCATAGTAAGTATGAACAAGAAGCAGAGTATAAAACATGTGAGTGTATATGTGTATGTGTCCTACCCATAATATATAAAGAAATATTTGTATATGTTATGTGTATGGACATATGTGTGCTTATGTATGTATGTGTGATATCAAGCAGCTTGCAGTGACCATTGCTCATAAGTATGGTGGCCTAGACTGCTGGTCCAAGCCTTGAGACTGTGTTACTGATTGACAGACGATAACTGAAACAGTCCATGGTTGGGGGGGTGCAGGGGTCTTTTAATAATCCTATGGGCTTTCCTGACACACTGTCTATTGTATATATTCTGGATGGAGAGGAGCTCATATTTGCTGATGTCTTGTACTTGACCACACAACCTCCTGCAGAGCTTTGCGGTGGGGTGTGGTGCAGTTATCATACCAGGCAGTGATTAATCCAGTGACAATGCTTTCAGTGGTGCCTCTGTAACAACTTTGGACTCCATTTCAAAATACTTCAGCTGCCTGAGGTGAAAGAGGTGTTGCTGTGCTGTGCCTCTTTCACCACATGGCCAGCTTGCTCTTGAGGTCATGACATGATGGATGACCATGATGGATACATGCAATCACAGCCTCTCTTATTCTTTCGCTTAAGTGCGCTATAATTTACCTATTGCGGTAAGATGGGGGGGATTTTTCATTTGTTGTTTTCCACAAGGTAGCTGTAAAAAAAAATTAGTCCAATTAGAACTCCTCTTAGTCTCTGTTGCATACTAATGCTGCATCATCCCTCAGGATCTCTCCCACAGCTGCTCTGGAAACAGACTTAAGGCTGAACAACCAGAGGTAAAATATTCACTAAGGCCATTCGTTAATATTTTACAGCCCTTTTTATGTTTATAATGTTTGTGGGAGGAGAGAAGAAGAGGGTAATCATTATCTTCTTGCCCTTTACCTAATACCTGTATTTTTTGAATATTTAAGCAATAATGCTGCAAAAACACAATTATATCTTCAGGTGTACAATATGCAAAAACATGAGAGTACAGATGCTGAATAGATATTTAAAGACAGGTCACTACTGTATCCATGCCTAGGGTATCTTTCTTGGTTTTGGGACTGTTTGCAGAATTATAAAATAAATCTCATTTAAGTGGAAAAGCTCAGAATTCACATCAAAGGTAGTTCCACCCTCAAAATGATGCCAAAATTCTTCGACCTAACCATGAGCTGCAGACTTTTCCATGTAAACAAACATGGGTTTATTTACATTGATATATCCACTCCTGCAGATGTAGAGTGTGATGGTCTCTTGATGATGCTGACTAAAGTTAATACCTTCAAAGATGCTCAGAAGATATTAATTACAAGGCTGTGATGCTGAGATAACAAGCCTCCTACATTTACATCTATTTTTTTTTCCTGTCTTGATTTCTTAGTGTTTAGTTTATCTCTCACGAGCAATGAAAAATAAAATAGATAAGAAAAGTACTGATTTGATTAAATATAACTACCCATCTGTTCTTATGAAGACATCTCACATAAAAGCAGTTTTCACCATAATATGTATATATGTAGTTTTTTGTCTTCTTTACAAAGCTCTCACATGTACAGTGTCATAAAGCTGCTAGCAGAGACTCATTCTTGTGAAGCACTTTGTTTTTAGAAAAGTACAAGTTCATTATTATCAGCACATTCAAGTGGTCTGTAACAATATTAATCAATGCCAGTATGAAATTAAGGTAGGTAAAACAATAGAAAATCCAAAGCAGGCTAACACAGTCTATGTTTATAGTATCTCATATTTGAAACAAAGAAGGTGTTTTTGGTTATCTTTACACAGCGAACATTCATGTGAAATAAAATGAATTATGATGAAATAAGAACAAAAATGCTGCAATACAGAAATCATCCCAAAATGATCCCATTACCTAACTACAGTATAAACATAAAAAAGTACACATTCTGCTAAGCCACGATTCAACCTCTTAGGGATATATGTGTAGCCTACAATATGTTAAATACTTACACTTACTTAATAATACAAATTCATAGTGAGTAAAACTGTGGTGGCTTGATTATGTTGCAAATATGTATAATAGTAATAATAAAATGCATCCACTGTATATCTTTCACAGGAATATTTTAGTGGTTTGATGTACATCCTATATTTTTTTTGTAGCATATAATATTAATTACAGGCAAAACTATCATTTTTGTCCTTCAACTTGGAGCTTGTAATTTTCAGTGTTCAGAATACTTCACTTTTCCTCTGCATACAAAGTCATCATTGTGGTTGGTTTAAACACATTTCCTCTTCCCTGTCAACACGTGTGTCTTGATGGGTACACTTGAAAATCGCCTGATGAGTGTTTTGTTATTGTTTTCTTATTGCAGAGGGACTGGCTTTGTTTTGTAGTGGGACTAGTGGATACAGTTCAGCATTAAAAGCCAAAATAAGTGTTTTCCCTGGGAAACAAAGAGAGTAGGTGTGTTTCAGCTATTTTCTGTGTCTGTCAAAGATGTAAGTCCACCAAGTCACTCATCTGCAGTATCAAAAACAAAAACTCCATTCTTCCTGCTTTGGGAGAGAGTTTGCACAAATCAACTCAACCATCCAAGATCAGAGAACGTTCATATGAATGTGTATTCTGTTTTGGAGCTGTTTTTCCCCTTTGAGTCTTTGCATATGGGCTATGAATACTCAGCATCAGGGAAAATACTTTTATCTGCACTTCAAAATGTCAAACTCAAAGCAATTGGGGGTACACAACCGTTCAGCCTTAGTAATATTGAGAGAGAGTGAGAAGGGAGTGTGTTAGAAAGCAATGAGAGAATTTGTGAAGAGAGATGGAGGGGAGCTAGCATGTGTTTGAGAAAGAGCGCGACAGAGCATGATAGAGGATGGAGTAAGAGGGTTGGCTAAGCAACCTTGGTGCAATTTGTCTTCATGCAGCTGCCCTCTTGCAACATCCTGGAGGCTCAGGCTATTTTACCTGACAAGCTTGTTGCCTCCAGTGCAATAGGTGATTTACCTCTGACTGTGGCACTGACCAATACCCCCATTCTAGGAGCAAAGCAGAGTAAATCAAAAGTCTGGACCTCACTGTTAATCACTAATTACAGGTTGGATGGTAAAGGTTGATCCTACCCAGGAGGCTGAATCTCTCAGGCCTCAAATCAGACCAAAAGAGGAGCCAAGGCCACTTTCTCCTCTAATAAATCTCTCACAGAGGAGGTGCTGGACTCAAAATGTTTGAGTCTGCTCCAACAGCCCAGACTCCCATTTCTCTGAGGAGTTTCTCATTCAGGTCGGATACTAGCCTTCCCTTCCTTCCCTTCCTATACCACCATCCAAGAGCTAAACCTATGATGGAGCCTGTCTGCCAGCTTTCTTCTTTAAATTCTCCCTATAACTTCACACATTTCTATCCCTCCAGGGATCAGCAGCAAATCGAGTTTGTTGCTTGCAGCGAATTCCAAAAGCATTAAGATACAAGGGGGCTGTAATTGAATGGTTAGGGAGGACATTATTGAAGGAGATTTTTGTCAGCGTATCCACCCACAACCACCTCAGCAACATGAAGAGTGCCAAGTGGCTGCATGCTTGTGTTGATCTGCTGGCTATAGTAGGAATCAGTGTCAGAGGAGGAGGAGGATCATGGATTAGCCGTGCGTGACTGAATATCTAGTTTCCTTAATTCTTCACTTTCTGCATCAGGGAAGTTTTAATGTATTTTTACTTTCCAACAATGATAGTGACATACACAAAAAAATATACTGTTCTGATGTGAACAGTAAAATCACTTGCCACAATGTCTGGTGTAAATATCTCTCAACTTTTAGAGATGATTTCCTGGCTCAACTTTGACCTACCCTGACAATATGGGTCCTTTGGTCAGAGTTAGTGTTAGCCTTTCTGTTACTAAAATGGGTCAGCGGTCTCTATAGAGTGGTAGCTAATCTGGCAAAACTGTTGACTTGTTTACAGCTTGTACCACCTGATAGCCTGTTTATTGCTACATTGAACCTGCTTTTTCACAATGTCACCACTTTCCAAGATCTTAGCAATTGCTGTGAGTACAAGTAACCAAAAGTAGTAGTTTTCCTTCTTCACAGAACACTTGCCATCCCAGTGATACACCAAAAAGGCAACAGAGTCAAGTGTTCTAGTGCAGTTTAGTTCAGCTTTGTCTGGCACTTACTGTTCTGTAGTTTTTATTTAAATGTTTTTTCTTCTTTTTTTTCATCCTGCTGGATTAAAATATGCTCACCAAAAAATTTACATTTGACAAGTTCAGTAACTTTACAATATCCAAATCAAGGCATTAGAGATCATTGTTCTCTGCTGTATGTCCACTTAGTTGAGACAATAAGGAGTACTAAAGCAGCACAGTATCTGAAAGCTGTGACGCAACCATTTTGTTTGAGAGAATTTCTTTGAAGAGTTCTCCTGAAGTTGCAGCAGACTTAAAGTTGCTTTTCTGTAGTCTAACTGGATCAAATTTAGTCTTAATTAAGCTTTGTAAATCCATGAAGTTTTTGTTCCCCAGCACTTTTCATTTCTCTCCAGTCTTTTCTTTCTTGCCATGTTGGCTCTCATATCATCCCTTTTGACTGCTGTTGTCATGTCTTTATTACATTCAAACAGCTCTTAACTGATCAAACAGGTCTTATCAAATTATTTGTCACATCATGGGTGTCCGCAGGGGAAGGGTTTCAGTTGCTTTATGAAGTTAGTTATTGCTTTTCATGTAGCATTTAAACACTTCCAGTTTCAATCCAAGTGATGGGTTATGTTTCTGACAAGAGGAATTTCCCTCTGTGCAGGCCATCACAAGCCATTTCATCATCAACCAATGAAACAGACTGACTAATGAATGAATGTTCATGTTTGCTTTTTAGAAATGAAAGATGGATTGGCTTGTTAATGAATGTTTGAACCTGATTTCTCATGCATTGGAATGCATTATGTCAATGAATGTTCCCACTAAGATAGCTATACAAATGTGTGTGTGCTAGAAAAACATGACTGGGCACGCATAATGATAAACATTTAAACTTTACCAATATACCAAAGTGTATGATCCAAACACAGAAGTTATTGTCAATATAATTTAAAATTGATATAAAAAAGATATCCAATATTCACATATAATGTATTTCAGTTAAAAGGTGGGTCTCCGATAATGACCAGGGCTGGAGTCGACAATAATAAATAACGACTGGCCCCAAAAACAGCTTTGTAACAAACACAAGTGGATAAACTCCTGGTGCTTGTTACATAATGTGAACGGCAATTAAATAGTTGTTACCTGGGCCTAACTCTAATTCTATGAGTATGTGCGGAGCCTTCTAATATACCACTTCTACCACTTTAATTTAATAAATGCATCAATATACTTGCTTTTTTTCTCTAAAGGGAGGAGATGAGGCCAGAGGGGATGCAATATTGTTTAAATATGGGGATAATGGTGCATTGTGGTGCACTGCTAAAACATTACCGTTTGCATTATCTGCAATATATTAACAAACATTCAACAATCAGAAAACAAGGAGGCTTTGTACTAAAATATGAGCAAACATGCTTATCAGACGTAGGGAATTAGAAATAAAGGCCTCTCTCTAATATAAGCCTTCTTCCAATAAAGGCCTGGTGCTCTCTGCAGTTGAGGAAAGTAAAGGTCAGGCCACTGTTGGAGAGAATAGTATGCGTTATTGAAAGTAAATCAATATTGCAATATACATCAGTGGACACAGTAACAAGAACACCTGTAAGATATGATGCAATCTGATGCAGTAGCTTGGTAATACATGATTGCTCTGTCACAGTGTTTTTTTCTTTTTGTCTTAGGTCGGCATTTATGGTGTTACAATGTATTACATTATACAGTAATGTGTGTCCAAAGCAGTAAATGCAGTATATCAGAAAAAAGTCAAATGTAGTTTGCAGGTTTTTCACAGATTTTTTTTCATTTTTATTTTTTGCAAATAGTGTTATATTCACCTTTATTTTGGGTCCCCATGCTCCCAGAAGTTGTTATTTCTTGCTGAACAGTTATGCTTCTGTTAATAGAAAGTGAAGAGAAAAATGTGAAAGGCAAAAATTAAAAAATGCAATGAGCTGATTATTATGCATGGAAAGAACAAAAGGCAAATGGCATAACTACAGTATTTGTGCTGCAAATAGTAATTAAAAATGGTATGTATGCAAATTAAATAAACAATAACATTTTGATTTTACACAACAGCATCAACTGCTATTCTCACAAATGACCACAAAGTTGAAGTGAACTCTCAGCTAACAGTGTAACCATCCGAACTTAGACTTATACACCACTCAGAAGGAACGGCTGTTATTAATCCTCTAATTTTGATGTAATCCTGGCAGTGATTTGCCTGGGCTTAATCAGGGTTTCATGGGGCCAAATGAGAGATTAGAAGTCTTAACGCTGAGCTTCCCACTCAAAAGAAGTATGAGTTGTCTCATGGCTCTAGTCTGATTGGCCTGGATTGGAAGGGGGTTAGCCAAGTTCACAGTTCAAAGACACAACAAGTGGACCAAACACAGCAAATGAGTGAGAAGGTTAAAATAGCATTCAGAAGCCATTGGTACAGGGCTAGTGGAGTCATGCTGTAATTGAAGGTACTCTCATCCTTATTCTCTGGGCTGTGGCAAGTGAGCACTGTCTGCTGGACCTGCTCTTTCATTAGGTTTTGTATTTCATGCCCTTAGGAGCAGAACAAATTGAGTCTCTGTTTCCTTTTGCTCCGTTGCTCATTACCCAAGAGAAAGATTAAAAAAGCATTCTCTCACAGGCCACGTTACATAAGAAGAGAAAGAATGGATGAATGTACGTTGTATTCGTCTCATCAAAATACTGAGCACATAAAAGGCATTAACCAACCATAGCCGTGATGACCTCTCACCAACCCACAATGTTTTCCTTTTCTTTGTGGCAATGTATTATCTGTCTGTGTTTGGTTAAACTAACACAACAGAGCTACAGTTACATCTCATCATCACCAGAATCATGCTTTAAAAACTTTGGCTATAGAGTGAACACTGAATCGAGCAAAGTACTAACTCTGGCCGAGGTGAAGGGCTATGTTTCCATGGGGATCCTCTCCTGACAGCACTGCCTTTTTTTATTATTCCCTGTTACTTTAAACAGAAAGGATGCACTCTTGGGCTTTTTACAACAATGTAGAGAGCCTAGCTTGTTTCAAACTCTCAGATCACTGAAAACTCTGAACATGTTAAAAATATTCCAACTTCTAGTTACAAAGCGGCGTGCTTCAGATGAGATTTCAACAGTCAGCACATCAGCAGCACTGGTGCCTCCAAAAAGTGTCTGTTTTGTTCTATTAGCTGAAAAGAGGTTCATAGTGGTGGACGCAGGGTCATCAGAGAGACCGATAGAAAAAAAGCACAACTTTCATTATGGTATCAACACATAAAGTATTTCCAGAACATTAAACTTAATTTCTTCCCATTACTCGGCAAATTGCAATAATTGTGCTGCCTCAGTGCATCTTGAACTAAAAAAAAAAAAAAAACACATCTGCTTCTATAGCACAACAACAACAACTAATTGAGACAGGGTTTGTATTTAGTATTCTGGGTTTTCAAGCTTCATTAAGAGAAAAAATGTGCACAAAACATGAATTCATGCAGCGTCAAGTATCTCAGTGGATTTACAGCTCTGAATCATAAGCTTTAATAAGAAAAAGAAGTCCATCATATTTCAGGCTTGATTCCTTGCTTCTTGCTTTAACACATGAATTTCACTTATTTCTCAAAAAATTGTGTAATCTCTTACATTCTTTTTTTTTTTTTCTTCCTCTTGTCAACAGATGTGTACCTGCTCAACCTTCCAGATGACCAGAGAGTAAGCGTGACCACAGTAACAGTTGGTCAGAGCGCTGTGTTGACTTGTGCCATCACAGGGGAGAGGAGGCCTCCTATATTGTGGAAGAGGAACCATCAATATCTGAACTCCTTGAACCTGGAAGACATCAATGTAAGAGCTGGCTGTCGCTGTCTGATGCATTGTTTCTCGGTGGATAATTAGATAGATGCAGTACATGGATAGATAGCTAGGATTAAATGGGAGCTAGGAAGATAGGTAGACACATAGAAAGATAGATGGATAGATGATGATATTCATAGTTGAATGCCTCAAACGCATTCAGAGAACAGATCTAATTATTGTGTTTTCACATCATGAGGCATCATCAATTTTTAACAACTGTTTCAGAGCTGTCGCCGTTTTTTTGTTTTGTTTTTTTTTTTCTCTGCTAGAGCTGTAAATTTCAGATAATTTTATGCTATATTTCTTTCTCATCATATATCAACTGAGTTTTTTGGCAGCAGCTCAGATTGTCAGCACATTTTATTTGGCTGTTGGGGCTGGCTTTCTGTTGTAGGTCTGACAGTAATCCACGATGTCAGTTTGTGTTGCTGGTGTCTCTGTTTAGAGACTGCTGGGAGGGACAGGGATTTCAGACAAAGAAAGAAGATGAAGGGGGATACCAAAGGGGTTCAGCCCTAGAGGAGGAACCTACTTTTACCAGTCGGTGAAAGCTTGTGTGTACGTATGTGTCTTTCCGTGTGTGTTAATCTGCATGGACGGACCCAGAAAGCCCTCTGTGTCACTTTCATCCACATCAAAAAGAGGAAAGACACTTATGTGGCGGGTTACAGAAAAGGAAGACCTCCCTCACCTTACCCTTTTTCCTCTCTATGTGTCAGGACTGACCAAGATGAGTGTGATACTGCTGTGCATAATTAAGTCAACAGTGTCACAGTAGATAAAGGGAGACCCAGCGAAGCCACTAATGTAACATTAAATGTTGATGACCCTTAAAATGAGTAAGAGGCGCCCAGCTGTCGCCAGTCATCCTTGGCACCATCAACTGGCTCTAAACTAGCGCACTGGTTCTGGTTGTTGGTGATGTGTGATTTTCATAAAGAGTGGGGCCAAGCCAGGAGTTGATTTTAAGGCCACACATCTAGCAGGAACAGCTTTTCTAGCGATTGCCTTTTTTTAAGTCATATTCTATAATGTATTACAGCTATTTTAAAGCAGTTCATAATCGAAAAGACATGCAAACTCTGGTTATAACAAAAAAAAAGAAATGTCATGTCAGATAATTTCTTTACACAGCTTTGAATATCTTTTTGGCGGAAAGGCAAGAGAAAAAAAATGACAGGTGCTAGGTCTTGTAAGGTCAACAAAGGCTTTGATCTATCTTTCATCTATTTTTTTCCCTAGAACTGTTTCTTTTTTTGCAGATTCTATAGAACTAGTTTCTGTTTCATCTCCCGATATTGCCTGAAGACACATAGCT
The DNA here is from genome assembly GCF_027409825.1 of Scomber japonicus. NCBI lineage: Eukaryota > Metazoa > Chordata > Actinopteri > Scombriformes > Scombridae > Scomber > Scomber japonicus. The sequence goes on along the minus strand of NC_070585.1, from coordinate 26,412,658 downwards.
GAATTCAGTGTCCCAACCAGGGGTGGTCTTTGTCTGCTTTTCACACACACACAGTCATCAGTTTCCCAAGTGACTAATATCAGATCTTGCACAGGTGTATTTTCAATTCAAATGTCAGCTCAGGGATAGGAACCTCTGCTGCCATGTGCTGTACAGTATATCCATTTTAGCAAAAAAGCTTTATCTGAAGTTCATCAATAGCTGAGATAATGACAACAGATAGACCAATGACTTGAAATGACCTCTTATCCATTAAAATTGTTGGATATTACAATAATGTTGTATCAGAACTTTCAAAAAATGTGTTTTATACAGTCTTCATTTTTAAGTTAAGAGACAGTTGAAAGGAGAAAAGACTGAGTCACACTACCACAGGGACTAATCTGTGTCTTCAGGCTGAGAGATGTGGCTGTACTTTGACCACCGGGGTCTGCAATTGTCAGATTTTGTTACATTTTTTCTGCTTTTGCCTAACACAGCCTGAGTTTACAGCCTCTGCTTTGGCACAGATTACCTCCAGAGCAGCTCCACTAACACTGAACACCACCAGCAAATGAATCAGCATGAGTGCTAAAAGTCTCTTGCGGTTCATCAGAAAACTGTGCAAACCACATGGAACCGAGAGAAACTATCAATGGAGCATGAGCGACACACCGATGCGGGCTTAATCCAGATTTATTTTTGGCTCTCAGACTTTCAGTCAATCACTGTTGTTCCTCCCCGAGAAGAGAATGGATTTCGTCTCCACCTGGCATGCACAGACCCAGTCTAAATTGCCTTGCAGACAATTTCTAATTGCTTGCTGTTAATATTTGTGAGCATCCACTGCCAGCCTTAATTAGAGTCATATTCCTGTGAGTACACATGGGAGGTTTATGCAGTGTAATCTCACAGGCCTTCCCAGTTTAGGACGTAGTTATTTCAGATTTTTTTTTGTCAACATTCAGACTTAGTGAATCATGTATTAATCCTAGTGGTGTGCTTGTATCCTGGAGTTCACAGAGCCTCTCTAAATTTTGACAAAGCAGCTTACTGTAATTCCATGAAGTTGACAGTTGCTGGCTATTGCATCATCATCATCCAGTGCTGTCAGTATTTCAATCCTCCGAGCCAAAGACACTGTCATGTACTGCGCGTGTGCTCGTGTGTATAATTTATACCGGGTGCAATGACTCTGGGAATAGTTAGGAAGGTGCAAAATGTATTTGATATTTTGGAATTCATATGGAGTTTGTAAATCCCACTATTTTGGGATTAGATTGTAGGTAATTATGTATAAAAGGTTTGTCAGCAACTTTCTGGCGTAATATGTCTTGGCTAGATTAGTCAACTTGTCAGGTTACTTAAAAAATATATTACATCTAGCACAAAAATGTTCAAATCCAATCATGAAAAAACATGTACGTTTTAGAAGACGGAGACTGCAACTTCACCATCAATAGTTATAATAGGGGAAGCATTACAAGGCTAACTCTTCTTTGTCCTGATCCTGTTCATTGGTGTCTGTATGAGGGTTAACTCTTGCTCTTGCTCACTTATGCTGGTGGGTTCCACATTATCTTTGTGTTAGGAAAATGTGCCATATGTAACATTAGACGGAGGTGATTATTCACAATATCTACATCAGGCTTTGATCAGTGTGTGCCAGTTCATGTGACACAATTTGTATTCTTCCTGTGTTGTTTCCAAAGCACAAATAAATCACATTGTACAGCATTATATGGCAGATAACACGTGGATCTTACTTAGGTATAATGGTCTGTTTCATAAATCCAATTTCTATCAAGATGGGCTTTTTGTTGAATAAGTCATTTGTTCTGCACCTATCTACACTACTCTTCCTATACTATCCTGATATAAGGCATATACTGAGTCTGTAACACCATACAACAACAACAACCGAGTTCATGGTATATAACAGCTTTACAAACCGTTGTAAAGCTGTTACCTTGTGCCTTGATGCTGTGATTAAACTCAAAGTCTGAATGTTTCACCTCTGCTTCTTCCCCAACAGATCCCATCCCAGGTAGGGATTTCTTTTGTATTGTCTCAACAAACTGACATTGCCTCACTCTTGTTTTTGTACCATTCACAAAAAGCCCACAAAGCTAGTGATGTTCTTGCAATAGATGGTACTATAATCAAACACCAAATCATGAAAATGCAGATAAAAAGGTCAGGTTTAGTTTAACACAGAGATATAAAAAGGATTTTAATGAGTTGAGGATTGGAATTTGACTGTGAGAGTTGCAAGCAAATTGTCATGGCAGTTTTCTTTCCTCTCTGTACTATCTGATTATTAAAGGGTTGTTTCACCCAAATAACAAACCCCCTCCCCCCAACCCCCCCCCCCCCCCCATATCTTTTCACCTACCTGCAGTGGTATCAAACTATGCAAATGAGCTTGGTTTCCACCTCCAAAAGAAAAGAAACCAAAAAAAAATACAAAAAAATAAATGATATATTGTGGGATGCTCTCATAATAATCAATGTGTTTCCCCTGTCTGTCCCTGTAATGTTACATTGTCTGAAAATCACAATACAACTTTTTTCTTTAGTTAGTCGACAATATCAAGAGTAGCGAGGGACATTGTCTCATGCTTTTGAAACATTTTTAGTACTCCAGAAGCATTTAATCTAACCCCATTACATTTTGGCAGCAGAAATCTTTAAGTATTGGTATATGGAACTAAAACTATCTGAATGGATACCACTGGAGGTAAATTATTATTTTATTTTTTTTTGTCATTTGGATGAACTGCCCTTTTTAATGTCAAACTTTCCTTAATTTAGGTTTATTGTTTGTTTGTTTTTTCCTGAATATAATGTAAAAGTGAGAAAACATATTTATCACTTTCTGAAACACACCTCAACTTATTGTACTCCTCTTACAAAGTTCCATAAGGCTAGTCTCATAACTTCTTCAAAGGCCATTTTCTGAAATGCTTCATCACTACCTGAGGTTTTGCCATCCAATGAGGTGGCTCTTTAGTGTCCTTTCAGAGGTGACCTGCCAGTGACAGCTTTATTAATTATAGTTTCTTGAGGGCTATGGCCTATTTGTAAATCCACCTCCACCTGCCCTTGTCTCCCTTCCCACTGAGTTAGACGTACCCTGGCCTGCTTTGTCTGCAGAGAGAGCTGGGTGCTGGGTGCTGCTGATAGCTGAGGTGCGGGTGGTGAGGTGAGGTGGAGGAATCATGTCGACAGCCTCCGCTGTGGCTCGTTCCACCCCTCTGAGTTTCATTTCTCCCCCCATTCATTTTTCATTTAAGAAGGTGACACAATATGCTCTCAGCCCAAGGGGCCAAAACGCACCATCGATTTCCCCTCATATTGTGAAGCTCTGATGCTTCACTCAGCCCGAGCCTTTACCGCACTCGTAGGTTTGATCGGAGCATACCGGGACGAACTGATAAACACACTGTATGCCTGTAAACACAATGGGTGACTCTCACTTGTCTGTAGACGTTAAAGTGGGAATCAGATGCCAAGGTGTAAACAGCTGGCAAAGATGTGATTGACGTGTTAAAAGCTACTTTAATAGAAAATCCACCGTTCATGTTATTAACTCTGTAAAAGAAGACTGGTAAATAATAAGTCCTGAGAGGTTTTCTTATTTATTTATTTTATTTAATGAAAGAGTGTTGTGTTCAGTTATAAGAAACAAGGGGGCACAGGGGCAGACTCGCAGACATTCTCAGGAGCAAAAGTTCGCACCACTAAATGACTTCTGAATGATTTTTTAATGCATGGCAGCAATCAGAACTGAACACGTTTTGGCACTTGGCCTTCATCAAGTTAGTGGGTGCTGAAGAAAGCTCTAATGAAGGCTGAGTGCCTGAGCACGTTCATTTCTGAAAAGCTGCTGAGAATCGGAAAGTGGTGAATGTGATTATTGTGCATAAAGGCAACTCTTTTGTTCATAAGTGGTCCCTGAAGATTAGTCGCATAATCACTTAATTCAGTTAATGTAGTAAAATCATCTCATAATTTAATTTCGATTTTAGTCTTTTTTTCCCACAAATAAAGAAAATAATTTCAACATAGTTTTCTTTCTTTACAATAGAGTTTTTTTTTTCTGTTTCATGTTTTATTGACTAAGTAACTGTAACATGAGATGAGATCTATAACTATACAGACAGGACTCAAATCTATCAACCTTACACTAAATAGAGAGCAGCCAGCTGAAGGCTAAAATAATATTTGTTGTAAGTGAGGAATGAGACACACATGAAGCCTCTTTCTTCTACTTACAGCAACATGTAGGAGAAACCTTGAAGAGTAACTCTCAAGTGAATCATGTATATTGACCACATGTACTCTGAGAGATGGAATCAGCCACAATATTTAACATGAATCTTGTAGAAAAATCCTCAGATTTTCTGTGATATAAAACAAAGGCATATATTATTTTACTTTAGTAAAGCAGTACACTTATAATGTGAAATCTTTAATATCACATGTAGCAATTAACATGTAAAATCTACAACTAGTACTTGAAACTGACAACAATCTAATGCTGCCCTATTGTGAAAAAGACATTATTTTGAATTACACATATTGGTTTAGACATTGCAAACTTATTCATCATGACCCATACTGAACTGTAAATCCAAAAACATGTCTCATTAGGTGCATGCTCGCCTGTCTCAATCCTACAGCCACTGAAGACACCAAAAGAACATAACTTTTTAAGAACATAATATCACTATAAGACTATATAATACTGAAGACTCGCTACGATGGCTTGTCAAGTTAGCTTTTTATTGCAGCATGGTCTTAACAAGGCCACAGATTGGAGATTCTTTGCGAGACGGATTCATCAAACCAGCACATCAATGGGCTCATTAGCTTTGGGGGCTTCTATCTGTGCTACAGCTTGAATAATTTAGTCCTCTGTTTACTTTCTTATCCTTGTCCGGCACTGTTTTCTTTGTGTTTACCAGCTTCCTAATCACAACACAGCATGAATTAATCATGTTTCAGTTGGTTCCACGCAAGTTCATATCATGGACAGCTTTTGGTTTAATTACAGTATTTGTTTTGCTTCAAAAATGCAAGTGCAACATGTTTTGTGTATTTGTGGTGTGTGCATGTTAAATAAAGATTAAAAACATGAGTTTCGGTGACTCAACATGACATTTAAAATGAGCAGCGCAAGTTAATTTGATTGACTCTGTACACGCAGCGTTACATTTGTTTTGGTTTTAAAGGAGCTAACACTGCAATTTCTACACCAATCAATTACAGCCTTAGTCCCCTTCCATCATATCACTTCACTTTGTTTGGAAAAATGACACAAACCAGAAAACACTTCTTCTTAATTCTGACTCTGACAGTTATTTTCCTGGGTTGTTTTCTGAGGCACCAAATTACTTCAACTTTTGACATAGATTGATGTACGTTTGCTTCACACCGTGCCTTTTTGGATGGTTGTCGTTTTTTTTTTCCCCCATTTCCTCCGTTACAAAACATGAACCACATTTATCTTCTCATCTGCACACTGCAGGCTTGTTGCATTTTCATTTCCAGCTCCAAACATCTTCAGACCATCACTGCTGAACTGCTGCTGTAAGACCATCAGTAGTTCCTCGAAGTTATTAGACTCTCACTTCCTCTGTTTCTCTCTCTCCCTCTGGCAGGACTTTGGAGATGATGGCTCACTGTACATCACCAAGGTGACCACGACCCACATGGGCAACTACACCTGCCATGCCGACGGTTACGAGAAACTGTTTCAGACCCACACTCTCCAAGTGAATGGTAAGAGGTTTGCACATACACATAACACACTTTAATTTAAATGATTTAATCCTCAGCTCTCATCTGCCGCACCGTGTCTGTGATACATTCTTAACGATGATCTACACATCGACTTCCATCCTGAAAACTCTTTCTTGAGTATAATATCGGTGTATGTCTGAATCCATCACACACCATGGCTAACAGATGGAAGATTTAGATCCTCGCCAACTTAAAGGCAGATTTGTTCTTGTTGTTGTAAAGACTATTGTTTTCCTGGCAAACTGATCATCATAGTCTCTTGTCATTCTTCAAAAGGATTTCTTCAAACAGCCTTTAGAGCCTTTAGATTGTAGAGAAATCTTTCAAGTGGTAATCCAAAACATTTTGGAAACATCTGTGGTTGTAAGCGTTCATTGCAGTTTTTTTTGTGTTTTGTGTTGTTCTGTTTTTTTCTGCACTGCACAGATGGGCAGAAATATGTGTCACTAGAAATATGAATCCTTTATGTTTGAATTTATATTGTTTAGCTTGAATAATTGCATTGAAATTTGAATTTGAATTGTGAGAGCTGAAAGTCAAAGTATATACAAAGTTGTCATTTCAATTTCAGTTTTTTTAATGCAATTATTCAAGTTGATTCAAATGTCCCTTCTAGTTACACATATTTCTGCCCATATAGACATTTCATTCACATTGTGTACTGTGCTGTTAAATCTTTTACTTGGATTATCGGTTGAAAGTGGGAGAGTGTCTGTATTGTGTTCTGATAGCTAGAGTTAAGTACCTCATTTTTTATTTGCTCAAAATTAACCATAATTGCTGGTACCAATACAAAACAGAAAAAATGCAGAAAAGATAGTTAGTCATTTGTTTTGGAAATCAACAATACAGAGTATAAAAATGGAAATAGACTCAGGGGAATATAACTTGGGTTGTTATGTATTACATACAGTACGCGTAGTGCGTACTGGGCCTTTTCCAAGGGTTTCTTCACAGTTGTATGACAAAACAGTGTGTCTGAATAGTTGTAGAGGACTCTGCTTATTAATGGAGGCACTAAAAACAAATGGGTAAGTTGTGTGAAGCTTTCATTACCTACTGCACAAAATGGCACATTATGTGTGGTACAATTTTGGTGTCTTCTTATTCGCCCATTCAGATGAATAATATCCCACAAAAATATTGTACTGCTATTAAATGAACTGCATGACATGACAGAAATTGTAGACAGATAGCTAGACATATAGACTTAATTCATCCCCATCTTACTGCATGTGCATTTTCACGTAGGTGTAGTGACACACAGCGAGCATTCATTTTTTCTCATACTCTTCAGTTGAAGCACATTGAACCAGTTCAGTAATGCAGTTCTTGGGTTTTGCTGCAATAGACTTTGACCCATGGCCCATCAACCAGTAGAAATAGTGGTCTTGGTGCATGTTGTGTTTTGATATGTGCTGTTGTCCTACCAAGCTACAAATTGCAGTATCATGCTCACACAGTTTATTTTAGTACAGTATTTACCCAATATTCATTCATTACCCTCTTCAGAACCGTGTCCACACATCCCTTTTTTTGGTGTGCTGACAGCATTCCACATTTTATTCAACTGAAGGACATTGTGACTGTACCTTCAGTGTGCATCCAGTTTTATATTCTACTTCTTGCTAATTGGTATGATCGGTATGATCAACCCACCATGTGAATACAAAACCAAGACAGTATAAAGAGTGTAAAGGTATAGTGGTTGAGCTTGTGTGAATGAACCTGTTTTCTCCCTAATGAGCTGAAAGTGAATACACTGCAATGTGTCAACGCAGAAAGCTCAATATCATTACATTTGACAGACAGTCACTTCATTATCATGTTTCTAAGAAAAGATTAGTGGGAGGCTAATTGCAATGCTATATGGTACTTTATTATATGCTCAATACCTGCTGGTCTTATTAAACTATTTATTCTGTTTATGAAAATGGAGTGAAGCTCTGGTGAGACTGGTAACTTTGGTCATAATTGATACTGAAACTTTTCAGATGACCTTTTTACTGCAGACTATGAATTTCATATTCTTAGTGTGGGTGAAGTCTCTAAGGACCTGCTATAACCCTGCCATGGCCACTGAGAGTTTTCTTTAAGTCAATTAAGAAAGAAGTTGAAAAATAGTGTAATTCTGAGAAACTTGATTCACAATGCTGTCCATCACTCTGCAGCCACGAGAGATACGTATACAGTGTTTTGAGTTTTATTCAATATAACAGATGAAATTTAGGCTGGAAGTACTTTTGAGGGAACATTTTCATTTCCCTGTGAAGCAGGCACAGAGCAGGGATGTCTTTCTTTTGTAAGCTATACAGTATGTGCAGTTCGTGGAAAAGCAGAGTTGGGCTTCGATCCCCTCTTTTTACACACTGACAGACTTTCTATGGTTTTACACATGAATTTAGTGTATTGTCCATGTTCTTTTATTGACAGGCAGTCACTAAAAGCTATTTTCAATGCACACCTACGTATAAGATCTTAATTTTGTTGTGATTATTTATCTTCAGTATGTTGCCTCTGATTTTTATTTATAGCCTGTGCTTTGTTGCAGTGACCCCACTTCACCCACAGGAATCAATAAAGTTGCATCTAATTTGTACTGTGGCTGCAAAGTTTGTCCACTCTCCCAGTCACTTTAGCAGAAAACAAATAGTTGTTTGGGGTAGATTAATGAAAGTCTTGGTTGAATTGTCAAATATACCAACCAAGTCTGCTGCTGGAAAAAATAAATTTAGTTTTCCACCCAGGAAAGCTGCATGCATTTTGAAAACGTAATTTACAATCTAAGTATTTCTGATGGGTAAAATCTAAAAAATATGAATCCTAATGTTTTCTTTGGCCTGGTCGCACTATCTTTCAAAAGATGCCTTAAATAGTTTACAGTTATTAGTGATACATAACATATACATCACAGATTCAGTCATTTCATTACTGCACTTTACTATACTGTTTCTGAGAATTCTTCAATTATACCCCATTGAGAACAGCCACCACATTATAAGGGGGTTATTATTGATCTTGGAAGTAGCCATCAAGGGTGATATATCTATGTGGTATTGTTGAAATGACCCTAAAGCCACACAGACCCATCACCTGCAAGGTTAGGTGTGGGTGGTGGTCTCGGTGTACTGATATCTGGTTACAAAACTGACACTTGTGGTCTTGAATCTCTTGTCTCTAGAGTGAAAGGGAGCAGAGCTAGCAGTGGAGCTAAATTGGGTTTGCGTAGATAAATACAGCAGCAGCTCTGGGACCAGAATCCTTGATCATGGTTGGACTTTCCTTTTTTCCAGAGCAGTGGGGATACTCACAGCATTCAGCTCACAAGGCTGAATGCTGCACTGTTGTTGAGTTTTTCTCCGGAGAGAGCAAGAGGATTGCCCACGTGTGACCGCATGTTGCTAAGACTAATGCTCTAACTGTTGCTTTGCCAAAACACAGGATAGCAGTTTAGAGTATATGGACTTGCAGAGTTGGAATGTGTTGTTAGGGTTCTTGAGATTGTTCCACTTTGGGTAACAATGAGGAAACCAGGACAGAAATTATCATGATCCAAACATGAGTGTGCTGTGTTGTTTCCTTTTTAATTCAGGCATGGTTTGTCTGTAATGAAGTTCACAACTGTACCTGCTACAGACCAGCATAGACCAATGTTAAATGAATCATAATGTGACCTGCAGCCATAGAGAAGGGCTTTCAAGTGCTCAACACATAGTGGAATTGGCATTGAATTAAGGCTGTCGCTGCTGCATTCAAGCCATTTGGTGCTTACCCTTGCCAAACATTTAAAGACATGTCAACCGAATTCTTCATTTTGCATAGATATCTCAATAGTATGGCTAAGTGCTCTTTGCTTATTTGAATGAAATTAGACCTCTCAATTCAACAAACAAAATGCAATCATAAATCCTGTCTTGTCAAATAATTCCATATTTTGTACTACAATACTACCTTTTAAAATTAATAGATAAAATTGATAGATACATGTAAAGATATTAATATTATCATATCTTTAGTCATTTAAACACTAAATTGTGACACAGTTGATCCCATAGAATAATGAATATTTCATCATATCGTGTACAATGATTTTACTTTTTCATTGCTCTCAATTTTGTTTGCAATGAATCCTCCATGGAATAAATTTCCTCTGTTTTAATTACATTATTTAGATTTCTTGTAATAAATAATAAATCAAATACAAACACACACAAAAAGGGAAGAAAACCCAAACCCAGTACACACAAAAGATGACATTATTTTGAGAGGAAAGAAAGAGCATACAAATAGCCGTAATCCCTGGAGATCCATTATGCTTGTTAATTTCTGTCCCAGATCTTTATCGCTCCAGCAGTTTTACTATATTTATTTCTGTTTTAACCTTGAAAAGTACTTTTTTTACCATCTAAGCTGTGCACATGTCATGCATTGGATTCAGGCCTTGGACAAAACTGTCATCTGTGCTGTTAGTCTCACATCTCCACGGGAGGCATGGAGCTCAGGTGAGGGAGAAATTGTATCCCAGAAAGGAGGCTTTTCTTCACAGTGTGCGCGTATTTCTCAAGATGTGTGTGTGTGTGTGTGTGTGTGTGTGTGTGAGTGTTTGTGCACATGTGATAAAGAGGGCAAAGGATCATGTGTGTGAGTAAGTGTGTTGTTCACAGTTACCTGGTCAGTTCTCACAACTGAATGGCTGTAACCGCCATGTTTTTTAGCAGCAGCCACAAACTCAATTTGATTTGAAGAGTTGTAACAAGTCTGCCAGGCTTAGTTGGAAATCCCCCAGTAGTGTGATGGCGAAGTGGTGTCCTGCCATGGTGTTTGTGTGTTCTTGTGTGCATGTGTGTGTGTGCACGCATGCTCATCTTCTAGAGCACCATGGCCGATGGGAGCCTTGCTGAGTGATTGACGACTGGCTGGGGAGCTTTATGATGGAGCTGTCAGCCCTGCTGTGTCGCATTCTCCTGGCAGTGGCTCTTCTGACACTCTCAGAAATACATCAGAATACAACTTCCCTCACATCTTGCCTGAATCCAGTTTTGAGTAGAAAAATCCCAACCGACTGACTCAGTCCTTTCATTTTCACAATGGTCCAGGAAAAGGAAATGGGGATTTGCACGCAGGAATTGAGTTGATACATGCACACTGCTGGAGTATGTAAGTTAGGTATTTTCAAAAGGCAGAATGCACACTTTTTCCATTTAGTCATGAAATGGAGAACGTCACGGTTCCTTTGTGTCCTTTTATTAGACATTTGGGTATCTGGAGAAAAATTGCAGATTTATTGAGTCTTAAAGCAAAACACTGGATCCTATAAAAGCTTTCTGAAATAATTTCAATAATTGAATGATTTGATTTGATTTGTTAGTTATTATTAATGTCATTAGGAGTTGCTAAAAAATAGGCATATTTCAAGCTTTCTGTCAAACCGTCACTCACGGCAGGAAGTCGTGTCAGGAAAACAACAGCTGATAAATACCAGGTGTGTAAGCTCAGTTACTCTGTTGACTGTGTCTCCAGTCTAAATAGTTAATAAGATTGACACATGTCAACCTTCAGTGCGTCTTAAAAACATTTTTTACTAGATAGATAGATAGATAGATACATACATACATACATACATACATGCATGCATACATACATACATAAATACATACATGTATGCAGAGATTTAGAGTTAGATATGTGTTGAGTTTTAGTCTTATAGCTTAAGCTGTTATCCAAAGCTAGATGGTACATTTAATAGTTGTTGTTCCCTGACACTTCTGACTGTTCCTGATGGTTATTTTAATGTAAAAGTGAAAGCTTAAAATGAAAATGTGCCTGTGTTTTTTTGAAGTAACTCAACAAATATATGTTCTAAATATCAGCGGATCTCCTGGTGTCATCATATTAATATCAATTATGTATTAGGCAGTGTTTATGTGTATTTATAATTCTATTTATTTTTTAGTTTAATAGTCCACTGCATTCATTTTGTTCATGTATAAACCACTTGCTGTGTTAATTGATGTCAGTAGCAAACAGTGTTTATCCTACACTGATAATAATTATCCCAATTCTCCTGATAATATCTGCAGAATTTGTTTTTAACTTAATTACATACATAAAGTACATTTTTCAGTTTTTTAATGCAACATTTTGATTTGCTTCTGCTTAAATAGATTTTCTCCATCGGTTTGACACATTTTCATTCTTTCATGCTACTTTAGGATGAAGTTAAATAATGTACGCACTTTACTGATATCTGTCAGCGAATAGTTGGATTTGCACTGAGCTTTAATAGACTACAGTGCAGGATGTACTTCCTCTGTCATGTTCACAGGCACATGGGGAATTTACTGACATAAGATTTTTCTCAAATAATGGGCCTTTAACTAAGGAATGACCTTTATTGAGCTCTATGGGAAAAGTGCAGCAGCATTGATAAAACTTGTCCCCTCCCACACAAGTCTCTGACACAGCCCTCCAAACCCTCTTATCCCTTTGGGTAACCACAGTGACCCATAGCTGACAGACAGCAGTCACATTTTAACAATAGAGGTGGATAAGCTAGATATTCAGAGCAGATTACCTGACAGAAAAATATATGAAATAATACAATACAAACTGTGCTAGTAGTTATGGAAGGGAAGGAATATGTAAGGTCACATTTTGTCACTATAAAAATACAATCTTTTCAAAAATGCATTTGAACACCAATCTGTTAAACAACAAAGGCAATTGTTCAAAGGTCACAAATGTCCTGAATGAGTGGGTAGAAGGGGAATATTTTGTTTTGCCCAAATCGATCAATAGCAATGAGTCATCCATTGATACAAAAGCTGTGGTTGTTTGGAGCGATGGTCAAATAAATATGTTGTTTTAAGAGTTCTTATTTCTGTAAGTTGACTTGAAACAACCTTTACAGCTGTGTCCATCTTTTCCATTCTTTTTGCCATTTTTCTGCCCCTATTTTTCATGGATCTCACTCGGTAGCTGACTAAAAAGATGATGTCCCCATTTCTCTAACTGTGGGAAACAGACATCCATTGGCACGACCACAGACCTGCCTAAATTGTTGAATAGCTCCAAAATTTAAGTGGTGATTCAGAAGTCAGGATCCAAAAGCTACGCAGCCACATCTGTCATTCTATGTGATACAAAACCCAACTTTTGAGATATAACACATCAGATACCACCCTGCTCACTAAATATTACCATACTAATATTACAACAATGTTCTTATGTTTAGTAACATAGTTATGTTATTATTCTGTGTTGAACTAGGGTGAATACCTGTTCTTAGAGCTTTGAGGAAACTAGGCTGGGTTATTTAAGTTTTGGCAGGCGGTGGTGGCCCTCCCATCACAGATGTTAGGTTGAATTAGGTCCATGAAGCCTACAGAGGGCTTAACTGCAACTTCTGCTGAGCCTGAGCCAACTTCTAAACCCATTCTCAGCACTGATTAGACCTGCTCCGTAATTACACCCCTACACACTGCACCCACACTTTTACTGTAACCTATGTGACTCCTGCAGTGGTGTTACCAACTCTAATTGGATCATAGACCGAGATCCTCAGCAGAAAGTGCCAACCAGTTCCATCTTCTCAAATCACACAAGCAATTTACTCAAAAAGGTGTATGAGATGAGATGTGGGTTGTATTTCATGTCAGTCATTTTCTTTCTGTAGCCTCAAAAAGTTTATCTGAACACTAATATTATACTCCAGCAAAGAAAGACCAACCTGATCATAAGATGTTTGCATGCATATAGGAAGCATATTTTTTAATTCAAATCACATAACATATAAATAAAGTAAATTAATTAATATCAAATAAGGAAATCTGTAAAGGTGGTTATTAAACCTGGCATATATTACATGTATTTGTAAAACAATTAATATTAACTGATTGATTAGTGTATTAAACCATCATCAAACATCTGGGAAGCAGCTGTTAGAGTTGCATCCTGATCATGTTTGTGTTTTCCCCTCACATGATTCATCAATATTCTCCACTACAGAGTAAAACTGATGAATGCAAATTGACATGCATGTCCTTGAACTTAAGGTGACCCCACTTATTTTATGTGGAAAAACATCTTCTTGGATTTGGCAGTGACTGTGCTGTGTGTGGGTGTTGAGGCTTGTGCTCCGTGCAGTGAAGTGCCTGTCCCTGACTAACCAACCTGAATGTAACCATTACTGACTGCTGTGGCAGAAATATGTTTTTTTTTGTTTGTTTGTTTTTTGTTGTTGTTTTTTTTTTCCTCAAACACAGAGGCTTGTTGTTGCATCTTTAGTTTTAATTCTGGCACACTAATTAATGAGATTGCCTGAGAAGTTTTGTTATTGAAGTGCTCAAGGGATGCTGGTCGATTCATACTGTAATTGCATTATACGGATGTTGATTAATAGGTTGTTGTGGTTGTAAGCCGGCAACAAAGGTGCATAGCGTGTGTGCTATGACTCTAAAATCTTTGCCCCCCACTACCCTCCACATCCTGACATTCAATGTATATTTTTAATAATATATATATATATATATGTATTTTTCTTTTTCTTCAGCATTTCATCTGTTGCACAGTATGTACTGCCATCTTCATGTAATGTAGCCGCATAAAAAACACAGTAATAATAATGATAATAACACATACATATATACAATACAATACAATACAAGGATCACCTGGCATTTCTTGCAGTCTAGTATCCTGGTTTAGATTTGTATGTAAATTGTTCCCCTCCACATCCAGCAAATCTGTCATTTATTTACCTCAACATTTGAGGATAAACTCAGTTTGGTTTTCAACTGCATGGATTTTACTGGATGTATAGTAATTCACAGCAGTTTTAGGCACTTTAGATGTTTAGATTTGATCCATAATGCAATACCATCACAGAGTTATAGGATCTGTCCCAAATTCATTCAGTAGAGCGAGGTGTCCCTCAACAGATTATATGGCCCCCATAGAGCCCTGATCTGAAATTACATAAAGAGACAGAAGAAACTGTAACTGCTTAAATCAACAGAACAAGTTTAGCAAGTTTTCCAAGATGACCTTGAAAAAATATGTGCTACTACTTCATATACTTTATATATATATACTTTAACGTATATTGAGGACTCACCTGTGAGCATGGTAGAAAATGTATATTAGAAATCTGGACATGGTGCTTACCTGCCACGGTATCTCGAGTCCTCCAGCTGGTATCCAGGTTTCTCAAAACCAAGATAAGATTTTTCTCCAGCAAAGATATCATGTTTATTCTACATGCACAAGACATGACCAGGATATTCCAAAAACCTCATCATAACTAGGGTTTGTAGCATGCATATAAACACACTCAATGATATGGAACAATAAACAGAATATTTAACTAAATTGAACTGAGTCAGAATCAAAATTGCTTTGGGAACTTCTTAATAATAATGTGCTCAGTCACGTTTTATGAAGGCAACAGAATATCGTTTCTTCTGTGAGAATGCAGAGCACACAAATTACAACAATACAATAATAATGTTGCTCTTAAAGTATATTACTATAGAGATATTTACAGCATTCTGGCAAACTGATGGATAGATGATGCTGTGTATTGGTATCCTATTTAAATAGTCTTTATTCACATAGCAATTTCAACAAACAAGCCTGTCACCAAGTGATTTGCTGTAAACACATTAAAATAAAACATAACAAAGGAGAATAATAAAACCAGAGAAAGAACATGAGCTACACTTTTCAAGAAATGAAACCAGAGATGTTATATGCTTGTATGAACATGTGTGAGGATATTATGTGAATAATAATCTTCACTTGGAAGATTGCACAAAATAATTGTCACTGTGGGTTCTCTTCAGTCACCCTTGTTACTACTGAGGGACACTGGCGTAACTGGAGCGTCTCTGTGACTGTGATTGGTAAAGTAACATGGGTGCCATAAGAGTCTTTGGTGGCCGACTGTGTGGATGGCGTGTTGGCAGTATTGACTTGAGCTCCAAAGCCCTGCAGTGCCGTGGTTACCAGATGGCCGTGGCAGCAATCTTTAGTCCTCCACTCACCTGGCTGAGTAAAGACTTCCTCTAACCGAGCACCCACAGGAAATGGTCTCTACAGCACGTCTGCCTTCTCTGTTCCTGCCAAGTCTCTCACTTCCATCCTGCACTCGTGTCTCTGAAGTCTGCTTCAGTAAAAGAGGACACTGATTTGGGCCACAGAGGCTATGAGGGATTGCTCAAAACAAGATGGGAAGATAGAGAGTTTTGATGTCCCTAGATAGACAGACAGACAGACAGACAGACAGACACTTGCAAGGTGATTAACAAGAAGATGGTATAAAGCTGCATAAAGCTCACATAGCCAGTAAAGCTCAACCTCAGCAACCTAATGACACACTGCAGGTAGTGAGGGGGGAAGGGAGAGGGGGCACCACACCTGATAGTCAATTTCACTCTGCCATCGCTGGGAGGACTTGAATAGCCGCTTGGCGTGGAGGGACAAAAGACTTCCTGTCTGTTGACCAGGACCACAACAGCAGTCTGCCACTGAACATACTTCTCTGCCTAGTGAACGTGGTGTGCAGAGGGTGTCAAGTATTGTCCACAATGTGCAAAAGTTTTTTTCTTTTAGGGTCCTTCTGTGTACCACTGCCATAAGGGAATCCAGCTCTGTACCACTCACAGTGCCAGTTCTCCTCACCTCCTCACTCCTTCTCACTTAAACCACTGCCAGGTTGACATCCTTATATGTGACAAGCTGTTGTTGAATGAATCATGCTGCTTTTTATGCCCCCCCTGTAAACACTTCATTATCACCGGCCAAGTTTCAGTCACCATCTCTGTGGGTCAGTCCCCGAAACATTTTATCATTGTTAAGCTTTTCTTAGAGGGCGTCTTTCTTTTTAAGAATTATTCAAATGCATTCTTTTGATATTGTCCATGTTGTGCAGAGCAAGACTATCAAATTAGCCCCTGGGTGTAGAGCAAAACTTGTGGCATATTCTCAGCCAATGCATAAATACATATTATTAATGTATTTGTGTGTTTTACTGATTTATGTTGATTTATGGTTCTTGGAAGTACAGTATTCAGGATAGTTTTTTTGTTTATTTTTGCTTCAGGGTTAAGAAGTGAAACTCACAGCATAACAGTGGCACAATGTGCAGAAAAGTGTAAAGTCAGCGTTTTGGAACAGTTTGCCAGAGAGAGCGACATTTAGTCTGTGCCTTTTCTTTCTCAACACATTTTGTTTTCTCTTCTTCTATACTCTCATCTCCTTGCTGACAAAAGGTTACATAAAATCAATGACTCCCAAGCCAAATCGATAATGTCCGAACAGAGGTTCTCTCTCTTATTTATCTATCTGATTTGTTTGGCTTCACAGAGCACGTTAACCTTATCTAAAAGCAATGCTGAAAATATACTTGATCCTATTGATATTGTATGCTAATGCCAGACCACAAGTTCACAGAACCTGGCCTCTTCTGTAAAACTTCTCATTCAATAAGGTTGCCTCAGTCTTCCCTGTGGACTTTTAATGTTGGCAAGGACATTGTAAGCCTGGTTTACTAGACACTAATTGAAAATATACTTGCCCTCAACATTTAATCTTGGTACAACGCCCTCACCGCCAAACACAAAACAAAATTCTTGCATAACTACTCAGGCCGGCAAAGTAATTGGTACAGCCCAAACTCCCCTATCTGAGGTGTACACCTGGTCAGTAATCAGGAATACCAGTCTGATTAAGCAGGACCCCCCTCACCCCCTCCAACAGTCCTCCCAGTTGTCCCTTCTGAGGTCAACGCTACAGAAAGTACTAAGTCCCACTGGCCCAGAAAAACACACAAAATGTATTTTATTCCCTCTGTGATCATCACCCTGAATAAATTAAAATAGACACTGACCTATTTAACACAGTTCTTGTCAGTTGTATTGTTTTTGTCCTATTCTAAGTGCATGTGTGTGCAAATTAGACTGTACATTATCCTATGTTTTAAAATGTATATTATTTGTATGTTGATGAGTCTTATCAAAGAAGAACTTCTGTTGCTTTGGTTAATTTTTTCACTTCTCCATCTCCTTCTTTTTACCATATTTCAGTTCCTCCTGTCATTCGAGTGTACCCAGAGAGCCAAGCCAGGGAGCCAGGCGTCACTGCCAGTCTGCGCTGCCATGCTGAGGGAATCCCCAGCCCCCAGCTGGCCTGGCTGAAGAACGGCATGGACATCACAACCAAGCTGTCCAAACAGCTCACCCTGCAAGGTACAGAGGAGTCAGATATTCTTGCATTTACACTTCTATGTTTTTTTTTTCTGATATGAATTTCCTTTCTCATGGTTGTTTACTCCTGATTATGTTTCCATCCTGTTGAATTACTGTACTGCACTGTACTGTTAAAGATAACTGGCAGTGAAGCAAACATTTAAAGTTTGTTACAGTACATGCAATAAACAGGACAGTCAAATGCTTATTCTTTTGAGTTTTTACACACAAAACTCGGCAAACCAGAAACTGTCCTATTCTTACTTTGAAATCCTACCTTCTTGAATTCTGCCTGAAACAAACTTCCCTGCCTTTTTCCTCTAATATTAGAGAACTGTTATATAACAGAGTAATGTTAGCTGAGGATGGTAGCACGGAAGTCACCTTTTATCTGTTTCTGGAAGGCAAACTGTCTTTGTGTCTGTTCCCTCTGTTGTTGTTCCTCCAAGCTAATGGAAGCGAGGTGCACATCAGCAACGTGCACTTTGAGGACACCGGCGCGTATACCTGCATCGCCAGAAACGAGGCTGGTGTGGACGAGGACATCTCTTCGCTATTTGTGGAAGACTCTGCACGCAAAACTTGTATGTATAAGTCATGATTTCTGTCTCTGCTTTTATTCAAGAGATGATGGAGCCATGCAAATGGAGCTCTTAATAATTTAACCTGTCAGTTCTTAATAGTTTATATCCTGTGATGCAATGATAGAGCCTCTGTAAGGGAAGTAATAGTGATACTATCTATATTCCCCTTGTCTCCTGGTGTGAAAGCAGAACCTAATGTTCATGCCGCCCCCCCAATCCACTCAGGAAGACTTTTTTTTCTCTCTCATATTTCATTGTCTATTCTGGCATACACCAGGGCTGCACCTCGTGATATATTCCTTGTAATCTATTTTTCCAAATAGTGGATTCATAACTTAGCCTATAAAATATCAAAACATTGTGGAATTGCCATCAACAATGTCATTTTCAATTATATGAAACAACATTGGCATTTTTGTTGGATAAATTACTTTAAATTATTCTGTTATAAAAAAAATGTGTTTTTGTCTAGATCGATTTAGTAACTTGAACATGCCCTGTTGCTTCGAGATGATGTTCAGTGCAACAATTACTTGGGAGAATATTCATTGATTAAGGTGGTATTTGGAATTCATAGACACTGGTCAATAACTAAGTGTTAAACATCAGGGTTCTAACGCAAGTGACCTTCTTATTCAAATTTGGAAGCATTTTTCAACACAAACAATAGAAATAGAGTCTTCGGTAATTAACTTCGACCTTTTCAGAAATGTCAGAATCTGTCTTTGGGGCTCAAGACCAGTTGTTAGTGTATTGTACTTTCTTGTGGGTAATTAGGCTCCCCAAACAGCACATGCAGCAACTTTGCAGTCTCGTCACACATCTCCCTTGCACTGTCCCACACCTCTGCCAGACCTGACATGTTTAGATGTAATCCCAGCGGTACGGCACTTCCTCCACCCAGCCTGTCACGCATCAGAGGATCATACTTGGTGAGGTCAGAAGTCACTTGTGTGCTTTGAAGCTTTTGAAGCTCTAACGTGGACCAAAATGGTGCTAGGAGTTGGATATTGTAGAGCCTTTTTAGAGTGAGCAACCCCACAGGACGGCAGTTCAAAAGGATGTCAGCAGACAGGCAGACGTGGCTGTACTACTACATTACAAAAAGGAAAGAAAGAAAGAAAAAGACTTTACTATACTGTCGTCTGGCCTGAATATCAGACTAACTGCATACTTGACCTAATCTAGTTTTACTATAAAAATGCCAGTTTATATTCAGAAACGTGTTGAGAACATGGGAGCTGACTATCTTCCCTGGATTGGCTGAGGCTGAGGCTAATGTGGGATGTCAGCTCATACCACCAGCAGCCCTCAAACAATGAAACCACCACCACCTCTGCTCCTTCAAAATATATAAGTCTCTTTATTCAGGTGGGAGGGAGTCTTGTTTTGTGGAAATAAGCAATTTTAAGCTTATGTGTTGAATCACATAACATCTTGATATTAGTGATTTTTAGCATAAAATATGTTTTATTTCAAATTGTTGTTTCTGTGTCTTTAGACAATGTGCAAAAAACAGCTATTTCTTGACTGTTCACATGAGAAAATAAATAATAGAATATTTGATGAATTGCTTTGGGCTGTAAAATGCTTCAAAAATAATACAATAAATAACAATACAACATGTACTGTATAGTCTAATTTCCCAATGCCCAAGTTGATGTTGGTACAGGGTTATTTTTTGGTCAAATAAATTCATTTTTTATTATTTATATAGTACCAAATCATAACAGAAGTTATCTCACATACTGCAGAGGCAAGTCTAGACTGTACTCTTTATTTTACAGAGACCCAACAAAATGTTTGACATTTTTACTCAGTGAGTGTCTGATGTTGTCAAAGGAGTATCAGGACAGGACACATCAGCTAGAGTGAAATGAAGAATGTCTCTTTATTTAGGCTTTGAGTGCAGGCAGAGAAAAGCTGAAGTAAATAAACTAACAAAGCAGAACTAAGGACCCAGCAACACTCAACTGAAAACCAGGACTTATATATAAACTAAACTAATGAAATAACAATGAACAGGTTGCAGGACACAAGGGCAAGTCGGAAGCTGATTGGCTTGGGAAGACGCAGGGCAGGGCTAATGAGACTGAATGCAGGGCAGGTGTGAGGGGAGAAGCAGGGTGAGGAGGAGTACATGAACACTGGAGGAGAAAATCAGAGCAAACAGAAACTAAAAGCCTAGAAAATACAATAAGTAGACTTGAGAAAGCTTAAAATGTCAGCAGGCCAAATGCAACTTCAACAATAATATGTTCTTCAAACAAAGAATACCATTAACCAGGTGAAATCAAAAGTAGTACAGATTACACTTTGCACACAAACTAGACGGTGAAATACCCAGACCAGACAAAGCTTCAGTACAATGAGCAACAGTATCTCAAGTAGTCCTTTAATATAGTCTGCAACCTTATCTTATCTGTCCATCACCCACTCAGTATACAAACAGGGAAAAAGCCTGAGGGCATCTGGTGGACCGGTGGATAATGGCAACCATGGAAAATAGAGCGAGACTGTGACAGAACCATGACAAGAAGCATGATCTACTCAAAAGAAACTATAATGGCCCTAAACAAAGAGCTCTATGGCAAAGAAGAGATTGAAAAAACAATAATCAATAAACAATATCATACCGTATAGAATAAAATAATTGCTGCTTTTGGTCTTTTTAGGTGACAGTATAAATAACACTGAATTGTGCCAGACTTAAGAGCCTTCCACACTGAGAATGATAACTATAACATCATTATAATAACCATAACTATAAATGTATAGTTTTAAATGTCGTTCTAAGTCGAGTGGACGGCAGAGTTCACACCACAACTATAACGATAATGATGGAGGAGAATAATAGCGTTAGAATCACTTTTAGAGTGATTTGATGAACGATAAAAACACTGTCAATCAAAATCCTTATTTATTTATTTATTTGAATGCAGGTTTGCTCCTCTCTCACCATGGACTGACAGATGATTTATTTAGGTAAGACTCCCATTCAACATGCGCTGCGGTTCAGTTTGATCTGTAAATACTAAAACATCACAACAACTAGTGTCTGAAATACTTCTTATCAACACATTGAATCAGCACCCACCTTTGAACTCTTCTGGTTTTCTTTTTATTACTCCATACAACGTACAGCAGCTCATCAATAAATAGCTGAGACAGAGCTGGAGAACACAGGGCATGCTTGATACCGCTGTTTACAGGATGTTATCATTCTCAGTGTGGACGCTCACATCGTTGTCGTTATAGTTATATTGTAGTTATGGTTTTCAGTGTAGACAGCCCTTTATCCTGGACCTTCAGAATCTGTGTTTTAGAGATAGACAGAAAAAAGATTAAGAGATTGTTCAAGCTTTACAAATTTAAGTTAAAAATCAGTTAAACTGTATTTTTTGTACTCCCTGCATATTGCCATGATTGAAATTTCCCTTGACATATTAAATCATTTTGTAGTTGTTTTTTTTTTTGGACTGATGCACCTGCAGTTTTGATCACAGGTGATTTAGTCTCTTTGGAGATCTGTTTGTTATCTCATGTGGCTTTGAAAACTCCCATATCAAAGAGCCAGGCACGTGCATAGATAGACCTCAAAGGGGGTTGAGCACCTGCCGTTTGGCTTCCTAGAGAGAAGGTGGCCTTTTTGCAGGTGTTTTTTTTGTGTGTGTTTTTTTAAAGTAAATTCCTTTTATTCCTGCTACATCCAGTGTAATACAACAATATGCTCAGTACCGCATATCTTGTGAGTGTAGCTGACAGATTATTCATAGTGTTTGCAATTACCGTGAAATAAAATGACTGTAGCAAGGAAACTAAGGTTTCAAGGGGGACTATTATGATCATCGCACATCCCGTGTATGGATACAGTCTATGGATGTATTATAAGAGCTGGATAACAAACCAAAAATGGCGCCCATTCAGTCCAATAAAAATAGCTCGGCTGGCGTGTACACCGCATTATGTCGCCCACTGACTATGTGCAGTAGTGTTTCCCCCACTGGCCCCGACCCTTGCTAAGCCCACAGAGTTTAAATTTTGATGATGTCAGAGATTTTTAAATCACTTTTCTCAGCTCGTAGCAACTTTTACAAATATAAAAACCTCCATGGATCAAAAAATCATAATAGAAAGAGTTATTATTGACCTTGTTAGCAGTTTGAGGTGTCCTGTCACTATTTTACAGACATCTCTTTTGCTACTGTGAATGAACAATGGGGAAAGGTGGCTGCAAGGCTGAGCTGCAGAGCCCCATGCAGCTCATATAATACATCCATGATACTGTCACATTATGTATATCTCCAAATTGATCTTAAATCAATAAAAGATAAACCAGCACCTTATCTAAAGCGTATGTGGTGCTTTTTAGAATTGTGGCTTGTATGCATGATGTCTTCCAAGCCTCAGTATTATGATATAAAATGTGAATTGTAGCTGTGTTTGAACCAACAGTCATAGGTTTGTTTTAAATACCTACATTTTAATATCCCTTGAACAGTGCCTCAGTTTTTTCATTCTAGTATATTCATATTAAAGTATCTATTTATATTGAATGATTTGTATTATAATGAATTTGGTTCCCTGGAATATCCTCTACACTTCCCTGCATAAAACATATTTTCAATCTTCTTTCAAAGGTGAAAAATGCTGCTAATTTTGGCATCAAATCTGATATATTTTGTAACTGAGTCATTTCAGTATGATTTCCAGGAAGTTTCACTATACCTACCCTCTGCAATTATGTTGAGTATTGAATTTCAGGACAAATAATTGTTAACTCCGTAGATGTAACTAGATAAGTCAGTAAAATTCACACCAGACATGTTTCATGCACCCACAGCGCCCTATCAGCTCTGTCAAATCACACAAAAGAGGTCCGGGCCCATGAGAGACAGATTATCAGATTGTGCAGCTTTAGAAGTGTAATTAGTTTAATAGTCACAAAAGGTCAAGTCAAGTCAAATTTATTTCTTAAGTGCTACAGTAGTCTAAAGTACGTTTATAACAGGCCTATCACAAAGTACTTTACAGCTAAAAAGTAAGTGGTTGTGTGTGTGTGTGTGTGTGTGTGTGTGTGTGTGTGTGTGTGTGTGTGGTAACATAATGTGAGGTGTGAAAGAAAGTGGATTTTAGACTATTAAGCAAATTGTGTCTATTTTCAGTGTGTAGAAAACTGCTCCCAAAAGTCAGTGTTTACATTTTATAACCACTTAGTTGTTTCTCAATGTGTGAAATAAATGTAAATTAGTTTAAAAATGATTAGGGAAATTTGACCAAATGGATTTTAGATTTGTTAAAGTGCAACAACTACAATAGATTCATTTCTTTCCAAATGCAACAGACCAGATCACTTCAATATCGGTGTATAGGAGACTGAGGTTGGAGCGTAGCCTTGTTTGTAGCGGAGCAACTGCTCATGTAAGAAGGTGAAACAAACAAACACAGCGCTCATTAAATCTGTGAGAAGGCTGCAGGTTTGAGTTTTGACCCTCTCTTGTCATTTGCATTATCTTGGTATTTGATTAGCTACTGGAGATGGACAGATATTTATATTAGGCTCTAGAATAAGGGGGCAGTTGGGTGATATGTTCTAGGAAAGCTGCCAGCTGCTGTCAATACATCAGTGTTTAGGTCAGAGCAGAGAGACTAGGAGAGTATAAGCTGCTCCTGGCTCCTGGGTATTGTGATGTGCTGTGTTAATACAGCAAACTTATCAAGCACAGCAATTGTACACTGCAGTTGTTTTTAACAGAGCGATTCTTGTCTCGTTAGTGCATATTCGTATGTTTAAAAGGCAGCTGTTAATAAAGACAATATAAATAACACCAGTGGATTGGTACTTGGTACTTCATGTCTAGTGGAAACAGATGGCCTTGGAAAGAATGCTTGAAGTATACAGAGCTGTTCATTTAGCAAGTTGTTGGATGTGTAACTTTAACAACATGAATTCAAATCTGCAGTTTAAACACACCCTGCTGCTTCATGCTCACATGCTCAATTGGTGTGGCATCACCCATTCACATTGTCTAAGGCTACGTTCACACCGCAGTTAAAAGTGACCTGAATCCGATTTGATTTGTTTCTGACAATGTGAACAGCACAAGTCGCATTGAATCTGGCATTTTAACATTAGACCATAAATTAGACTACCAGTAACTTCACCAGCTGTTGCCATGTTTGCTTCCGTAAACACCGTTCTGTGCATGACGTCATTAATGATCAACTGAGCATGCGGGTCACTTCAGGAGGCCACATTTAAAAGTATAATATGAACAGCCAAACAAAAAATCGTATGTGAGCAATAAATCAGAGTTGAGCTTCAAGGCCTGCAGTGTGAATGTAGTCTAAATGTCACGCTGAGATTATCAGCTCATATTTTGCCCAAATGTCTTTTTTTTTTATTATTGTTATATTTTTTCCTACAAATATTTGAATCTTGTGTTATGGGAGTGCAAAGGTAGTCCAATGGTTGCTGTGCATGCCTTATAACTTCTATAAATGTACCTAGTTTGATTCTAGCTGTGGACCTTTGCTGCTCCCCCTTGTGACTGTCCGGTGAATGTTTCAAAAATACAAACCTCCATTAATTGATGCATATTTATTTCACACATTTTGAAGTGATTGTTCTCAAGTCCAACCATACATAATCATACAACATACAGCTATATTAATATTTTTGTAAGCACACAGCCAAAAGAATAATCAACATTTTAAATTTTTACTAATCCCCATCCTAACTAAAAACAACTCAGACAGATAAATGCAGACAGTACGGTATATTATCTATAACGACAAATACATAAAACAAAGAATACATTTTAAAAAAGGAAAAACACATGATCAGTCAAGGTTATCAGTTTTCAGATTTTCAAGATAAAATTACAAATGGTAGAAATTCATAATATATCTCGGTCAAGGTAACCTGACCAAAGTACAGAATGAAGAAAACCAATTATTCTTCAGGTTACTCATCAAGACATCTCAGCCTGTGATCTACAAGCTCTGCCAAATGCAGTTTAGTTAGAATCAGCACTGAGGTTTTTCTAGCAACAGTATTTGTATGATCACGCAGCATGGGGAGAATCTTCACAGATGCCTTAAGAGTATTTATTTGTAAAGCAACATGTGCTTCAAAGACTATTGTTATTCCTGCCTGTCCTTGTCTTGTCTTTTCACTGTTCATTTTCCTGCCACAACACTTGTACACTCATTTGCATAAGCTACCTTCCTAGAAACAACATCTAGTAATGATGAGGCAGAGGTAACATGCATTTGTAAAACATTCATAGGCAGATGCCAAATGCATCTAGTGCACTTGAGATCACATTAGAATTGAATTATGTTTTAATAATATCGTTCACTGACAGAGCCAGAAACATTAGCAGTTAGCCAGTCTTAGAAAAGCAGCTGGCCGAGCTTTACCTTTTCACGATATCGACGTCCGTCTGTCTCATCCTCAACGATCCTTTACCTTGTTTCTCTCTTCTCTTTGAATCTCAGCAACTGGCGGCCTTTCGCTGACCTCCACTGTTCATATTTATCAACACGCAGCCAGCATCACTAATACACGAAACCAGGCATGAACTTTCATCTAAGTTTTTTCACCAGCAGTGGCTATTAGAGAAGAGCCCATGTGAACTCTATCCCTCTCTGGGTAATAACTCAGATGGGAAGGAGAGTGGTTGTGGGTTACTTGATAGAAGGATTCACACTGCACACACTCACTCCATCCACATCTTCAGCTGGGTCAAGATAAGGAATAATATCACAGAAAATATTCATAGGGTTGATACAGTTGTTGGTACTAGTGGTACTATTATTTTGAGGTCATTATACCAGTCTATACTATTGTTTACTGGTGACATTCAAGCAGGGTAAAATATTGTTAATGTTGAATCATGGCCGAAAAGGCTGCAGCAGCTAACCATTGTAGTCTAAGATTAAGGTCCAGCACTCAGACCTAAAGATGATGTAGCTATATGTTAATTAGTTAGTTCTCATTTATTAAAGTGCATCCTTTTAACCAACAAAAATACCAAAACTTAATTAATAATCAGGTTTAGAACATCTACTTCCCGCACTTATATTGTAGTCATGTCAGAACCCTCATTCAAACTCTCAGACCTAAGCGCATCGAATCCAGATTATCTCCATATGGCATCATGTTCTGGCCAGATAGACCCTGTAAAATCATTGGTCCAGTTATTACCCATTTACAGAACAGCATCTGGTTTGACATCTTGACAGGCTACAGGGAGAAATATGGAGAAAAAAAACGGAAATGTTGTTGTAGATCTGAGCTTAAGCACACCAAAGCCTGATATAAACTTTATCATGTCTAATTTAATACATGCCCTTATCTATGTTTAAGCTATAACTTCCACAATCCATTTGACAGGACACTAGCACATCATACCTCTGTTTTCTTTTTCACTCTTTGATTCACTAATCAGAGCTTAATCCAGCGATCATGAACATGAGCAATTTGCTATGTAATCATCACACCACAGGAACCAACAAACAGTTAACAGTAACACTCAAAAACAGCAGTCAGAAGATTTTCATTATTTTTATTTGTCATTGTTTTGTCTCCTCACATATTCAAGCTTTAGTCCTGTTATATTTTTCTAGCCTTGGCACGAACACCAGTGATGTTCACAAGTATTAAATGAGTTATCATGGGGCTCAAGAAAAAGATTCACATCATTAAAATGAGTAGAATTTGCCTTTTAGTAGCCGAATCTTGGATGCTTTCAGCCAAGAGCTCCACACTCACTCACCACAGAAGTTCAGATGCTGGTGGGCATGTTGTGGTGCCAGACTACCCTTGATCTAACAGCATTGATCTGAAACACACACACAGATTCACATGACACATTGTGAATATACTTGGAAATGTTTTAGAAATCTGACTTTGTAGAAAATAATGATCTCATTCTGTGAAATCATTGTGTTTATGACCTGCCTCAGGCTTCTCATTCCAACACTCAAATAAGAGAGAGCTGAATAACTAACTAAACCAGTTGACAAAGGACTCGGTAAGGTTTTAGACAAAGGGCTGAATAAGGTATAATTGCGAGAATTGAACTGGAAAAACATGATTTGATGAGTGAGGCATAAATGATTGTCTGCAGATAACATCACCACCGAAGGAGCAGCACTGAGGTCAAAACATTCTCCTCAAAGGTGCAGCACTGAAGTGAATTGTTTTTCTCTCAAATTTACCCAAGCACTTCGTTGTTTGGGAAAACCTGAGCAGTCACTATTCTGAGATCTCTTTAACAGAGTCTGTCACCAGCAGGCAAAGCACCATCCATCTCTGACAGTCTGCCGCTAAACTGGCATAAATATCTGCCCTTCACAATGTGCCAATTATTTCTGCAGTGTCAGAGGATCTGCAAGGCTTTGTTGCTTTAGTCTCTCCACTTTGTTATGAGTCCACATTATGCTGCATTTCATGCCTCATATCAGGGACCCACAGAGCAGTGTAGTAGTACATATACTGGCTCATGCTTCTGCCCCTCTTGCCCTCTTTAGCTGAAATACCCTTCTGGACTAAATAAAGAAATAGTAATTATAGAATTTTTTGTATGGCTATTATTGTTAGAGGAAGTCTGCCAACTCCATTTCCAAGAGTCATGACATTATTGTCTTCAGTGACACTTGTTTCTTTCACAGACTTAGTTGATGAGGAACTTTGCATTTTTTTTCCGTCTCTAGCTTTCTTTCTTTCTTTTTCACTGTGCATATATAAAATCTCTATATAAATTGGACTTTATTGTTATGTGAGCAGTTATATTAAGTTTGTGTATCTGCCTGAGACTAAAGTTGTACTGAATGCATTTTAATCTTAAGTGGTTCTCATTAAAGGGGTAATTAACATAGAGGACACAACATGGTGGCTTCGCTGGCATTTGGTTTGTGGTCATTGTTCTGTAACAGTTACCCATGAACCCTTGCAAATCACCAGGACTTTAAAAAGATTTGTGGACATTTGCAGTGCTTATATTGGTAATTAATGGCTAATGACACATTACATGAAATGTCTCAGCACTCACGCTAGTAGCTAAAACATTTTAATGGGCTAATAGATGATGATAGATGGCACACTAAGATTAATGTAGCTTCATAGATAATAGTTCAATGTTAGGTGTTGCACATTGTTTATAGTGACACTACACCCGAAAAAGAGGCACAGACAGAAATGACTAAGGGGGTGATTGAAAAAAGTTACCCAGTAGATGACTCATAATGATTGTATAATGATCAGCAAAACACAATCTCTAAAATGCGTTCTTGTACCCATACCTTTGGTTAAATTTCGATTTAAATGTATTTGTTATACACTCTATATAATGACTATAAAAGAAGAAAAAAAGTCTGCACACTGCAGCTCCCAATGCAGACAGATTCAATAGGATATCACACGTGACATTTCCAGCTCAATGCTCTTCTTCCGACTTTTGCTATTTGGTCCAGCACCTGCTTTCTTACTCCAGATGTGCATGTCTACCTCAAATGTTGAACACATACTTATTGATCATTCAGGCTCAGAAAGTTCTGCTATTTTATGTGAGGTACTATGATAAGTCTGTTTGGTAAAATGCCTAAAACAATCCAGGTTTATAATTACCCAAATTAAGGTTGCTGCCTGTCTACCATTGTTGTGGCAGGTCAAAAATGGTTATATGAATTAATTTTGTAACAGTGACACGTAACAGCTTTGGAAGGCACAGATTAATGGTGTTGTACTGCCGACAATGGCACCAGATGACAAAATACTTGTATGGATCACTTTGGAAGGAAATCACTCACATACTTAAAGTGTTTACATTGTTTAGTTTGAAGGACTTGAGTGAAAAATCATCAAGATGAGAAGTAGGAACAGAACTTCCCATCAAAATATCTGTGTACATTCCCACTTTGCATCCTACTCTGGTCTCCACTCACGACTCCAGTATGTTCTCCTTACTGTACTTCATGCTTTATGACTCATACTAGAGGTCCCTTAAGTAATATATGACCTTTACATACCTCAGTGGGAACAGAGTCTAGAAACTCTAGTGGGCTGGAGAGTGAGGTTATGTGTAGCACAGCAAAATATCTCCACTCAGTCAGTTTATTGTTGAGTTTAAAGATATTATTTTATTGAAGAATAATTAAGAAATCTGCAGAAGTGTTGAAATGATTTCATCAAGCATAATTTTCTGGCTCCAACATCCAATTACTCGCCAACAAATTACCTTGACTCATTTTAAGATATTTCGTTAAACAAGTAAAACTGCATGGGATTATATTGAATATAGAATTTTCTTTTCTTTTAATTAAAACAAGTCTACATATGACTTAAACTTGGAAAATATCAGTTTTATGAAAAGTGACCCTCTCAGCCCTCAAATGATGGATGTTTCCTCAAAAACCCCCATGTCATTGCCTCTTTATTCAACATCTATTGTTTTATTGTTTTATAGATTGTGCTGTCTATGCTCCATATGGTCCTTTCTGAGCTTTTTACCACCTCCTCTATCTTATGCCATCTTCTATATACTCTATTGTCCTTATTCATTGCTATTTTACATTGTTTCTCAAACATTTTCTGAAATCTAGCAGTTCATTGTGTTTTCTTCCAATCAAACACGGCACTGGTTGATTTCACAGATTCAGACAGAGAGGAAGAACTAATCAGTGAAATCCGCTGGCGAGGTGATTGATTGGAACAAAGCCCTGCAATCTCCAGAGCCTCGATGGCACACGAATGAGATCCACCACCGCTCCACACCAAAGGCTTCACAAAACCATTTTAGTCCACACTGTCGGCCATGCTGTCTGCTCCATATTCCCTGAATAGAAGAGAAGATCAGCTTGTGCCAAAATATTGTCCATGTTTCCATCAGTGGTGTACCTCCTCACCACAGTGGGCTTTCACACAGTGTTGGACACGCTGTCAGCAACAAGGGACTCTAACCAGGCAGTGACGCTATCCACAGCCTACTGCCTGTCGACTGAGTTTCATGCTGTAGGCTTTGTGAGATGAATATTGTAAATCCGGTGGAAAGATTTTTACCGCCTTTAAGCCATGGTTACAACATGGCAGTTAATGAAGCTTTCTGATGATGCACTCTGTAAGAAAGTAATACAAAAGATAAAGAGCAGTGTAAACCAAGCATGCACACAGAAACAAACATATCGTTAGCAATTTGTTCAATTTTCATAGAGCATCTTTTAAAACAAGTATATAAAACTTAAAGGTTTCAAATAGGTTAAAGGTTAAATAGAGGTGACACCTTAAATCTTGAAATTGTACATATTATTGAGCAAAACAGACAAAAGACACCATTATGAATCAGATAAAGAAATGTCAAAGTCATTAAGATAGGTATTTACAGTATCTCTACATGTCTCCTGTCGCAGTTTTTGATTGTGATGAAACACAACACTTGGATAAAATGTTATTTTTCAAGCTAAACCTAACCCTAGCTCCAGTATATTTTTTCAGAACTCTCAGGGATTTTTCTCTAAGGATTAATTCTTTTGAATACTTTTTTCTTTTTAAAGAGATGATACAGCCTCCAGTCCTTCACATGCTTCCAGCTTTAATTCTAGTGCAGTCATTCCTCTACCTGAGTCTGAATAGCACTGCCAGGTACTTGCTATTGAAGGTAGCCCTCAGTCTTCAAGCTCCCTCAAACATATGAAGCACGGCACTGCTAAACACAACCACGAATCTTGAGAATTTGCTGGTTTAAGAATGCATGGGTAAAACATAAAAGGTGAAAGGTTGTCAGAAATATGACTTGATTAGTAGGAAAACACAACACTGATATGTGTGTTTCATCAGCTTCACATTAGAAAGGCTTTCAATAAGACATGAAATATCTCAGTTTAAAATGACTTGACTTTTCTTTGACTGTATAAACCATCATTTTCTTTTTATTTTGCAATGAATGCCAGAAAATTATACCTTGTGCTAACCTTTTAAGACTGAACTTCATAGCAAACGATTTGACCCTCAAAACCCCACTGTGCTTTAGTTACCTACTAACCATTCCTAAGTAGTGTTTTAGGTATTTTGTTTTTTAAGAAAATTGGTGAAGAATTAACGGAATAGAAACTGTTGCATACTTTCTTGAAGGAGAATCAATAAACAGAAAATTAGAGATCATTTCAGAGAGCAGAACTGGGAAAAAAGGATAGACATTAAAAAAGTGAACACTTCAGAGCTGACCTGAAGTTATTCTTACAGACACCATTGATATGGACACAGTTTTGCTGATCTTCAGGTTTACAGGATCTGTCAAAGATCTAAAGCAGGGGGTCCTGAGGCATCTTAATCCAGGCCTTGGTGTACTTTAAGTGGGTGTTGGCAGGTGCATCTAAAACCCTACTGGGATAGCTGCAGTGATGGATATACCATGCAGTGTACCTGCTCTGCATGGTATAAGTCATTGCACTGACAGGATAGTTGTTTTGAAAGGAAGAAAGAGTTTTCTCTCTTTTTAGTAGCATAAAAGTTTTGCCTCTGCAGTTTAACCGGCTACAGCTGTGAGCAGTCGCTTGTCATAGATAAAGTATTTGTGTTGTGCTTATAATTAAATCATAAATTAAACACACTGTATAAGTCAATGTTGCCAAGAAACTTAAAGGATAATCCCTGGAAAAAGCAGCAAAAAGCCTGCAAACCAAAAGGCATCCTGAGTTACATTTTTACATTTCCCATCCACTGTGACCCAATTACTCTACCTATATTATGCATTCGCTGTCAACTGTGATGCCACTATGGTGAACACCACAGGCTGTTTGGCCCACTGTCGCAGCAGCGTGCTCTTGTAAACAAATTGAATTTATGTAACCTTGCTGACGGGAAGGAACTACAGAGTCCAGGCTGGCTGGTGTGCGTGGTTTTCCCAGTGTTTGGAGCCCAGTGGAAACACAGTTATTATGGCCAGAAAGAGTGAACTCACCGCCTACAGTGGCAGCCAGCTTGTTTTGTTATATGGATGATGAAGTTGATGTATGGGCCCCTTGTATGCGCAGAACAGCCACAGTCTTTCTGCCAAGTGATGAATAGCATCAATACTGTGGGCTATTGGGAAAGACTGGAGCACACAAGATCTCATCTCAACTCCTCTTTTCCATTTTCTCTATTTTCCATTTTTGGCACATCTCAAATAAATTGTATTGTTTTTCTTTCTGTTTTGTCCTTGCCCTCTTTCTTTCCTTCCTTCCATCCTTGTCCTTCTATCTACACACCACTTCCTTTGCGTAACTTTTAATGAGCTAAATGGCATGCAAGAGTGCACTGGAAACACTTGACAAAGGACTTTTGAAAGATTAAGGTTGACTAAAGGCACAGTGGTGTCTAGTTGGCTTTTGTCTCCCCCCTTTTCTTTCTCTGCATCGGTCCACCCGAGCAAGAGGCTGAGGGAATGAGCATTGCAATAGAGGCGAGATTAGAATCGGGTGTGAATTGGGCTGGAGATTGGTTTGTAGACTGAAAAACGCCTGAAAGTGGAAAGATGGAATGGAAGCAGAAAGAAGACCGGGGGACAGATGAACAATGAGAGAGAAGGTCACAGTTAAAAAGAGAGTGTAGCAGAATTTGCTCTGATATTTGCATGGAAAATACCTTTATGATTTTCTTCTTCCTACATCAGTCTTTAGTGATATAATTTGAAGTAATGGCATCTTTTCTCTCAGAGAGCCCGGTGGCTGAGCAGAACAGCTGGTCTGTGTTTTAGGTGCCTATTAAAGCACTCAGAGTGTTTTCATTTCATATCTATTTGTATGTCTGCGTGTCACCTCTAAATGAATTTAATGAGAAATTACCCGTTAAGAGCCAAAACTGGGTTTGCCACTGAAGAATGAGCACACTAATCCCTCCTAATGAGTTATGATAATCATCTGAGCCTGAAACCTGTGGACTACTCTTGGGTGTCTAAGGCGGCTTATCCATAACACTCATATTGATGGATGATTATCTGATGCTGAAGATTTTTTTTTTTTTTTTAGAGCTATTTCAACTCGCTCCCCCTTAAGCTTACTTGGCTTGCAGCGACCGAAAATCATAAAGTGTTTTACAGTCGTTTGTTGACTGCACTCCATTTTCCAGTGTTTGGTATCAAATTATTTCCAAGCAGAGGGCTCTATCGATTGTTTGTTGCACTAGGTGTCAGAGAGACAGTTTCCATAAAACTTTCATGCAGTCTGCTTTCCTCTTTGCCTCAATAGGAGTTAGTGTTTGGGTGTTAGCTCTGACAAAAGGACCCTATTGATTCTTGCATTTATTTTCAATTGTGTTTTCCTCTTTTTCTCCCTCACAGTGGCAAACATTTTGTGGCGGGAAGAAGGTACGTTTAGACTGCTTCTACTTCACTCCAGCATTCATTAAACTAAGTTAATTGAATTTTTGTAATAGGGTTACTGAACTGTGATGTGAGGGATTAAATGATTCGATGCTTTGAAAGTAGATAACAATGTTGTAGGGCTTATTTCTGTCACAAATGTTCATGCTGTGAAGTCTCATCTGGCCTAATTTAGGTATGTAATAAAGCTGTTTTTTTTCTCTCCTACAGGTCTTGGCATTGGAAACATGTTCTACGTGTTCTATGAAGACGGCATTAAAGTCATCCAGCCAGTGGCATGCGAGATACAACGACATATTAAGCCCAGTGAAAAGCTGCTGGCTCTGCAGGTGAGTGGTTGGGCAAGAGACACACTTTTACAGTGATTCATTTTAAGATGGACTGGACCCTACCAGTCATCTGAAGGAGTTAGAGCTATGAGCACTTTGGCTTTGCTGTTGGCACAGGTCATCAGGAAAGAAGCTAAATTCTGTATTCAAAAGTTTTCTTTTAATAATATCCTTACTGTCATTTCACATAGAAACAAAGACTTCTCCTGGATAATTCAATAATGACATAGGTTCAACTGTTTTTCCTGAGAAATAAGACTTCTTTGGTTTACTACAATACTATGATCCTCCAGCTCTTCAGGGGAATCAGAGCTGTTGCAACTTCAGAACAATTTGAACAAAACAATTTGTTTTTGCAATTGGAAACAATACACTGCTCTGGAAAGGTGAATTTATTTCACATCGACTTTAAATCTAAAAAAGGGAACTCATTGAAACTACAGGATGTTTGAGTGT
This sequence comes from Scomber japonicus, assembly GCF_027409825.1. Classification (NCBI taxonomy): domain Eukaryota; kingdom Metazoa; phylum Chordata; class Actinopteri; order Scombriformes; family Scombridae; genus Scomber; species Scomber japonicus. The sequence goes on along the minus strand of NC_070585.1, from coordinate 26,377,892 downwards.
AATGTTTAGCTTTAGCTTTCTCTTAGTGGTCTGGTGCGTTTGACAGAGTTTTAAGCTCACACACTAATTTAGCGAGAAGCCGGTGAATAAATACAAGCTTGACTAGAGAGACAAATATTTTTCTTAGGAGTTGGCAGAGACCTAGATGATTTCTTTTCAACATATTTTCTATTAATAGTGTAACAGATTACAGATTAGTTCATATTTGGCATCTAGGTTCCTACCTCATCAATAGGTGCAGTCATCATGTAAACTCACACAGAGAGAGATTGGGGAGTGTTGATGAACATCCCTCCCCTTCAGGATTAACTACAAGCAGACTCTGCAAGAAGATGCTGCAGGGAAGGTGGGGGTGATTAAATGCTGTAAGTAATGTCTGATTCGCAGTCATTGAGGTCATGGTATATCCAGAAGGGCAAAGCCAACAGTACCTGGACTTAAGATTATTGAAGACGTTCCATCTCTTATACAAAAGTCAAAAGGCCAAGGAAGTATTTGCGATGAGAGGCGAAACGTCTTATCCTATCTATTGCTAACACTACAAGTATTAGCTGTGATAGTGCAGTGAGTGGTGAGGCAGATGAGCATGACTCTAAATACACCGCCTGATTACATAAGGTGCATTGAGTGTGTCTGCAAGCTCTACTCGAGTTGAAGTGGCTGAACTTGTCTTTTTTTATTTCTTCATAGACGGTATACTATATTATTTCAGTACATATTTAAATATACACTGAAGTAAACATTTGTTACTTTACAATGATGATAGAAAAGGTAGAAAACAGTGAATTCCTGTAGGGAAATAGGAAAGTGTTTTTCTTTTGTTTTTGGAAGAAAAATGTTGTAATCTGTTACTCATGATGGGATTTATTATTCACTGGCCTTGGCAAGCATCACTTGAAGTGTCAGCTAATGAAATCAATCATTAGCAATCAATATACAATACTTTAGTCTAGATTATTATGCAAATGCAGCTGATCGGGTAAGGATACTACATGCTTCCGAAGAAAAGGCATATAATGAAATACCCTCCTTTTTCGGATCTAAATTCTTCACTGTGTTCATCAGCTAGTCGTTAACTTCCGTCCTGTCCATCGTTAGGTGCTGGACAGGTAGTGGACACTTGGTTTGTTACAGCTGTTTGATTAAATAGGCACAACTTGAAATGCTAAGTGTAATATTCAACCTGTATGCCAAAATTCTCCATAGAGCAGAAGGGTTTTTTCTCTGTGGGTTCATCACTAAGAGCAACTCCTTTCATATCACACATGGCTGTTTTTTTCATTGTTTAATGTAAAAATATTGATTATTGTTGTTAGTTAGTCATGTTCTTCTTTTCAGTATTGCTCGCCAACAGAAAATCATACCTAGCAGAAACTGGGGCCACCATTCACTGTTCAGCCAGTTTGATTTAATTCATTGACAGACCACACGGAGTCAGAGGGGGATACACCTCTCCGTGGAATCTTTATACCCTGACTCCCCACTGAATCACTGTTTATCGCTGAAGCTTTCAAAGCAGCTCGCTGATAGATACCTTTTAGATTTACATGTGTTCTTGAATGGACACTTTCCTCTGAGCTGCCTTTCATCCAGGAACCAGCGCTGATTGGATGGCTGTTATACATAAAGCAATGCCATGAATGCACAACAATCAGCCAAGTGATCCTCTGAGAGGTGTGTTTGTATTAGGATATCAATCACTACGATCACCACAATGCCAGTTCCAGTGCTGTCTTGGGGATTGCTGTGTGAACACATGAGCCTGCTCCCAGCATGGCGCTCACGTTTTCTCCATTGCGATGGAGCGCTGATTGATTTGTTTATGGTAATCGCACAGCCAATCTATTATCCTTAACTGCTATATAGAGTGTTTTACTGTGATACATGCAGTATCTGGCAAAACAATGATGTCCCATTGAAGTTAAGTCAGCAAAATAAATATCTTTATTTTGCTTCCCTCTACGATTGGGTTATCTTTTTTAGTTCAACATAAAGGAAGGTGTTATAGCTATTTATTATCAATGTGATATAGCGAGTAAAGTATATATAGGTATGTGTAGGGCTTAGCTTTTATTTTCATTTCAAAAGAAAATCCTAGAATTGATTTGTCCTTTTTAAAAGAAAATTGGATACAAATCAATAATATATATGATAATTGGATTTTAAAAAATCCCCCTTGAAGGCTAAACACTGTATGTTTTGTTGTTTTATAGACTTCAAAGGATTTGTGCATAATCAAGACTGCATTTACACTTCCTCTCAATTTTCTCCTAATTTTCCATGACCAAAAGCATTTTCTGAGCTCTTAGTTTTCCAAGAGGGCCTTGTTTACTCTAAACTGTGATGATTAGCATCTCAGTGCAGAAGGAAACACAATTTGTGAATGCATGGGGACAAACTATTATCCAGGTGAAAATGTGTTAAATGAGCCTCAATGGATTTATTTCTTCTCTGACAAAGCCATGCTCCATGTTCTACAAAAAATTCTGAAACCAACTTTTCGTGCAATGCTTTAAGCAGTTTGGATTAAGACCATAGAGATGCACCTTGGGAGAACAAAAGTACTTGTGAAGTTCTTCTTTTTGACACTTTTGGATGTTGATGCTTTACTGTTTTCTTCAGTTTCCCTCCCCAAAGACGGCTGATGTTGTGTCCAAAATATATTTGCATTTCCCTCAGTTTAGATCTTTAGACGCCTTTACACAAGTGTAAAGAGTTTAAAATGTTTGAGAAAGAAAAATCTCATGCAAGTATTTTTTTAGTATGATTAAGAGATGCAGCAATATTTTGTTCTTGACATCTTCCAGTTCTGCTTAATGTCATATAGGTTAGGGATTTTAATGAGTCCATGAAACATACTGTTCTGTATCTGGAGAGTTAACGTATTTCCATAATAAAAAGGCAAAAACATATCTCTGCATTTGTCAGAAGATGTCAGTTACTACATAAATCGCATACATGCTTTGCGCCCACACACATACATACATATGCAACACACATAAACACAGGAAAGATTACAGCCACCTCCATTCACACCCTCAGCTGGGCATCAGATGCTCGATTTCTCACCTCTTAAAGGTGTAATAAGTAAGATATTTACAGCCCCCAAGCACAAAATAATCATGGTGTGGGTCGGCAGGGGTTTCATAAGGCTCAATACCGATGACTCAACGATAACTTCAGCAAGTGCAAGGAATTCTGGCTTTAATGACTGACTTTCCCAACCTATTTTAGATCAAACACACTGACAGATTGTGCTTTCAGCTGGACACTGCCAGACATTACAACTACAAAGAACTAAAAACCTTGTTGTGAAGCCAAAAATACCAAAGCACTGTCATTGTTTTAGCTTTTCCCATCTTGAAATGACCTTAACTTGATGTTATTGTTGCATGCCTGCCCAAATTAACCATCATAACCTTCCTCTACTGGGGAAACACAGGGGACAGAATGAATGGGGGGGCGGCACACAGGATGAAAATAAATTCTGTCACTGTTGCTGCAGCTCCCCCTCATTCCCGATAGAGTTCAATGAAGTTCCTGCATTACCTTATGCCCCTCTGACAGAGAAGTTGGCCTGTGGGAAGGCACCTGTCACTGGACTGCCTGTGTGGTTGTAAATATGGAAAAAGAGTTCATCCTGGCATGCCGAAGCCCTTCATTCATCCTTGCCGGCCAGAAGCTCCCTAAATCATCCCACAGAGTCTGGAACAGTCGACTGGGCAGAGCCTGGAGGCTTGGAAGGCTGGGGAGGAGGCGAAGGGGAGCAAAGCTTCAGAGCCAGAAGGCCGGTTAAGGTTCCCAGTTTGCCTGGAAGGAAAATAGCTGCCAGGACTGGAAGCTGAACAGCCACAGATCGTCCACAGGCTTTGTTCTGTGGATTACGTGTGAACAAATGGGAGTGATTACAGAGATTTTGCAGGACCTCACAAAGCTAATTTATCTAAGTTGCCAAGATAACACGACTCACATCAGCATAGGTGATAAGACTCCAAGTAGCAAAACAACACAGAATAACGATTAGATGAAGATAATTGTTTTTTAATTAGACATATTTCTCCGCAATGTGAAAAGCAATTAGTTGACTCTGTATGATATGTGTGCTTTGTTTTTGTTTTTGTTGTTTTTTTTTCAGGAGGAAGTGTGCCCCTCTGTAGCTGGAGAAACCGTCCAGAGGTGTGTGTGGTCATCAGCGGTCAACATCAAGGACAAGTTTATTTATGTGACACAGCCAACCTTGGATCGAGTGCTCATTGTTGACATCCAGTCTCAGAAGGCTGTCCAGGTAATTTTCAGACTAAATTGGAAAACCAGGTTCATGTTAATTTTGCCAGTAACTCTGCAACATAAGTATATTATGTGAGAGGTTAACAATTTACCACAGAGCAAGAAAAAAAATGTGATAATCATTTCTATTTGTGCCTTTGCGAAAGTGTCGGATCTTTCTCACAGAAATAAAAATCTGCCTCCATATCTGCCAGCGAACCTCAAGGTTGCTACGATCAAGAGGTTTTTTTCCCCTTCTCTTTCACTTATTTTGCACAGCTACACACTAAAAAAAAACCAAAATGTTCTCACATTGATTAAGCAACATATTTTCTAAAGAAGCTTGTGACCAATTCTGCTGAATGAAAGACACATTTATTTCATCAAATCACCCCATTTTACTCAGGATTCATTTTTGTTACAATACTTTGTCCTTCAAGCAGAAACCCAATTATTTGAGAGCACCTGGACTCATACAGTCTCTGAGTTTTTCCCAATCGAAACTTTTTCTCGATTTTTTGGAAACAGCTAGTACATTAGGTACTGTATGCTTAGACTCACAATATGCAACTTGAGTAATAATTTAGTGGAATGCTAATACACAAGAGGAAGTGCTGTGCTATGGTGTGGTAATCATGGTACTGGTGAGCTTCAGACATACGCAACATGCAACATATGCGTGTTGACTCTGAATGACATTTCATTAGTCAGTGATGTAAACAATGTCTAAACTATAAACTGCCTTTTTTTCCTTCATGTAACAATCACCAAGGCTGGATTAGTACCTCCTCTTCTTCATTCTTAGCCTTTTTTTTAAAAGTTACTTATTATTAAGACATATTTTATCACAGCCGCTACTTTTTTTTCTTCTGCTGGGCTTTTGGTTATTGCTGGCAGTGTCCACTTTGCGCTAATGATTTTGTTATTTTTCCTACATACTCGCTGATATAACCTAACTGCAGTGCACTGTCCACCACTCACCATCTAATTCACAAATAAAACAGCTGATCATGAGACGTAATTTTCTTTGAAACAACTTTAACTTTATTCCGATTGGAGTTGCTATTGTAAGGTGAAAACCATATTCCTCCATATGTTGTTTTGGACATACTAGGCTTCCAACTGTGACCATGATTATCAACATCAAGTGAATGGGTCAAGCCTTGTTGTCGTATTTCTGCGGAGCCTGACTACAGATCACTGAGACCCCCTTTCTGCTCAAGTGCCCAGGGGTCCTTGAGCAGATTGCCCATATGATAGATCCAGCCATGACAATCACAGCTACTGTAACATGGACAACCTTGATCATTTTTCTGCCTCAATGCTTCTAGTACATACATTTAGGAGCTAAAGGTTTGTGATCATGATCTATAACTACATGACACAAATCACAAAATACACTTTAAAGACCATTAGTTACATTACACAGGTAAAATGTTCAATGTTTTGAGCTGTGAAAAAGTATTATAAAACAGTTAGCTAAACAGTGAAGACCAACATCTGTTAAAGGCATATTTTCTGGTTTTAGTAACTGGTGCTAACATTTAACATGACCAGGTTTGCTTGTGGTTTTTGTAAGATCAAACAATTGACATCTGGTTAAATAGTTGAGATGATGCATATTGTTCCTTTTTATTGGCAACAGTAACTAAGGTGCAGTTGGTTGCTTGGTAACAGCTGTAAAACACAGCTGAGTAAGAAGAGACATCCAGGAATTCATTACAGTGTTTATCAGCCAATCATAATGCAAGGTTTTGGAAAAGTGGTGCGCTGTGTGCTGCTTAAAGCCCATCCATGCTGTTTTAAACTACCAGTGGGACAGGGCTGCATGCACACGCACACTTTTTTAATTTTACAATCAATTGGGGACTGCGTTACATCAAAACAAGTCCTGCAGTTTTTTTTCAACCTGAACCTGGAAATCCACACCCAGGAAGTAAAAGTTCATCAGGATTACATTTGAGTCCTGGTCACCAGTAAATTCAGACTCCTTCTCAGAGTGGAAACCCTGCAGAGGATACAAAATTAAAACTATCAGTCTCATTTGTCCTGCTTCAGCTGGACCCGAGGAAGGGAGGAGAGGAAAGGAGAGGATGAAAGAGGAAAGTAGAGGAGAGATATTCAAATAGACTGCACAGACTATTAACCATGTAATACATATTTATTTGTTTCAGTTGAAAAGGGAACTAGTATACCAGAGTTCACTCATTTTATGCCAGACTAGCTTCCTTGTTGTTAAGCTTAATGGTGAGCTAAATTAGGCTGGCTGTAATTTCACATCAGAAACCAACAATGCTACCGTTACCTGGCTGTTAGCAGTGAAGGCAGGTCAGGGATACGTAGATCATGCTGCTCCAAAGGGCGCTCCATTTGCTTTCATCAACTGTTGTGACTGTGACAGAAAAAGTTAAAGAGGGAGGGGCAGGGCTTCATCCTGTACAATCAGAACTCAAATGTAGTTTTTGAGCATTACAATACTCTTTTAATCAACAACTGACGCCATGGAAAAAATGTAAAAACTAAAATTAAGGAAAAGAAATAGAAAAAAATGTCTTGCGAAAACAGCACTTATCTAGCCGGAGGCCAAATCTATCTATCCGGGCTGCCAAAATCAGAAATGTGTGTATTTCTACGTGTGTTTTGTGGGATTGCATGCCATAAGACAAAAACAAAAAAAAAGACTATCCGCAAAAATAAAGTCAACAGACTCATAATAATGACAAAACTGATTTTTAAAATCGGGTTGAGCTCTGATAGCTGATTTAGATTTGGAGCCGGTTCCCGGTTGGCCAAATCATTTTATTTTTTAAGATCCCCTGCCAACAAATTTCATATCAAACCTTTTATCTCTCCTCATTCCTCTTTATTAGCAAAGAGCAACATAGCATTCAGATAGAAGGCTTCTCATTTAAAGCTGGTGCTGCTTGCTAGTTCAGGAAAACATAACTGGTGGCAGATTATGTGAAACTTTGCTCTCGTCTGCTTTAATTGCCTTCTCCAAGCTAATGTCTGAATCATTTTTGAGAAGAGAAAAACAGTAACCCAGTAACACTTTATGATCATGAATGGATTGCATGCTTTTATAGTTCAACAAGACCAATTATTTGACTTGATTTGGTGAGAACTTATCTCGTCAGGTTAATTTAGGAGAATCAGTTTTACTTTTTTGTGTTTTAGCTCAATATTTTGAGCTAATTAACTTAATAATATGAATCAGGACCTCCTGTATTTGAATCAAGTAGCTTGTGAAAAATACGATTTAAAAGTAAGTAGGCTGCATCAAATATATTTAATCAACATTTCATTATCTGTTGCTGCTTGTCTCATTTTCAGGTTGTAGCTACAGGTTGTGAACATTAATCAGACTGCCACAGTGTGTCTGCTTTCTCAGCCAGCAAAAGCTGATTAAAGATTCAATAATTTGATGCTGGATTTGGTTTCAATGCTACTGAACCCTAACGCTTTGATTACAGATTAAAGGACTTTGTCTGATCTGGTTCCACATGTGTTGAATTTCCCTACATGACAAACAGTTTTAGGTTTCTCACTTGTCTGAAAGTTTGGCAAAGCTTCACCTCTGCTCTGTTCCACTCACACAAACAGTCTGAAGTGTTGCTTTTTTGGTTTAAGATCTGCTTTCTCACCTTCGGTTCAACTGCTAAGACCTACACCCTGACCTACTTTAATACATACTGCAACTGTCAAGACCTACACTTTACCTTGACATTTATGTGTTGACCAAGTAACCCCGTGTCCCACCCTTTCATGGATAGTGTAACCTGGCAACCCTTCATAGATACTCTAAAAATGGCAACCCCTGCAGTTTTCCTCCTGGTGTAAAACGCAATGCCTCAAAGAGCATGCCAACCTTACAGTGGCATTTATTTCCCTCAGTGAATTTTTAATATTGTGAGGCAGCCTCAAAAAGTAGCACAGTTCCTACCTGACAACATTCGGCACATCTCTAGTGAGCTGCGTTCAGTTAAATCATTGGTGTCAGTGGGTTTTGGGGTGTGTCAGGTTAATCCAGAGTTGCTCAGATCCCTGCAGATGTTCCTGACACCATGATGACTGTTTACAACTCACAGGCCTCTCAGGGACCTGCCAGTAAGCAGGTTGGTGTCCCAGAGATTGTCACAAGCTCATTATTCAGTCGCCTGGAGGTTTAGCTTCATTGCATTATATTAGCAGCTGTTAATTAACCACCTGAACCCATCTCTTGTCTGGAATAGTAAGAGAAACAAGCTCCGGTTTTTGTTTTTTTGTCCTCTCCATTTTATCATCAAATTATTAATATGATTGACATGCATACAGTGATAATAATGAGGTAATTGCATTTTGAATGAGTGCATCGTATTTTGCGTGTTAAAACCGAGTAATTGCAAATTGCACACGGATAAATGTTTGAAGTAGCTGTAATGTTTTCCATGACTCATTTCCGACACATCCGCAGTCAGCGCTGAAGTTACGAGAGCATATTGGCGGAGGATCTTGATAATCTTCCTCAGCCAGAAAGTAGTTGTTAGTCAAGAGAAACAGAACAACACAAACACCTGTTTTCTCAGATGACTACATGCTCAGAGATTAGTTAGGATTCAACAGATATTCTCATTTTATTTGCAATAAGCCTCTCAGGAGCTGTTTACTCTCTCAGTGATACAATATATATTTTGTCTAGCTAAACAATACTATTAGGGCCCCAAACTAAAACAAATATTATAGAAAGTAAGAGGGGGATTGTGGGAATACAGGGTTCTTGAAAAAAGATGATCGCTTTTTCTTGCTGTCATTAAGGGTAAAACTACTGCATGCATTCATGTGCTTTCCCTTCTCCATTCGAGCGGGCTATCTATCTACATTCAGGTGGACATAATGCATGAGGAGCGCTTTTCTGTCAGACGCAACTCATCTATTGTTCTGACTTGGAATATTGCCGCCATGTGTCAAGGAATGGATAAAGACTGAAAGCAATTACTTCAGTGTGGTAAAGCAATTGTGTCTGTCACCACTTGATTTGAAATGCAGCTCAACAACAAACACACATTATACATAAAAAGCACACCTCTAGTCGGCCTTGTTAAAGGAAGACTTGTTCCTGTCAAGCCCTGATGCATTAGTCTGCGGGAAAACTTTTCAAAAGCATTACCACCGCACATCAAAGAAGGATCTCTTCAAAAGTGTAGTCTAGATTACCTTGAACTGTTATTATGTGGCTCAGCTGTCTTTGAAAGGCTCAGTTTGGTTTGGTTTGGTTGTGTGTCATCCTCCAGACGGTCAGCACTGACCCGTATCCTGTGAAGCTCCATTATGACAAATCACACGACCAGGTGTGGCTGCTCAGCTGGGGAGACATGGAGAAGAACTTCCCTACTCTCCAGGTAAGTCCAAAATGCACAGCTTAATATGATCACATGTTTTCTCTTTTCTGCAGGATTTCATTCTTGTGAAACTGTAGAAAGGCAAAAAATAAGACATTAAAATGTAGACATTGTTAAGGATTTGTTCCAATGCCAGCAGAGGGGCTGTAGATGTGTCTGTCGTACGTGTCCTGTTAATGTCTGCAAATAATTATTATTTTCATTTACAACTAATCTCCTAAAATGTTTGGATGAAGAGATGGCCACTTCATATAAGTACAGTAAATAGTGGTGATTTCCTTATGTGGGTTTCAATTATCAGTTATATATACCTCCAACAAATTAAGAAAAACTAGAACAAAACTCTGTTTCTGTTTGTTTTTTATTGTAATTGAGGAGTCCACAGAGAGCAACTTCACATCAGTCTGTAGTGCTGATTGAAATAAATACCAATTGTTTTTGTTTTTTTATAACACCTACAGTATATTGTCAATAACCATATAATAGCAGTGTTGACAGAGAATCAAAACATATTCAATGTGAATTGCTCCAATTCTTCATATTGGAAAAAGAGAAGATAAAAGATAAATGTGGTATTAATCACTTCACTCTCTGTGGGATTTTAGATTTCATTTGTTGATTTGTTTTTCTTGTCTGATGAGAAGCAATTCATATTCAGTCCGTTATACTTTGCACAGTGACAAAACTGAAAAAATCATTTGGCCCTGTATTCCTGCTCATTTGATTTAAAATGAAAGAATAGCAGTGAGGAAAAAGTGCTAGCTTTCTGCAGCTTCATTTAAGGGTTACCACACCTTCATAGGAGGAATTATGACTTGTTTTGAATGTCCCATGATTTTTTAAAACGAGACATGTGAACACCATTGAAAGCTCAAAGTAAGCACTTTTAATGCCTAAGTCACTGTTTATTTTGAATGTGCTGGAGTGAAGAACCAAAACAATAGTATACATACTTACAGTACAGATTACACTGCATATCACAATGACACATGTTTGAAAATCATACTACACATAGAATCAACACATATTTGATGAAATGGTAATTATATTTAAAAAAATGATACATTTATTTGTTTCTGTTGAGCCTCATCTTAATTCGGCTTTAGTATTGACTGTTTTTTTCTTGAACATCCTGCTTGTCATCGCCTGCACAGAAATTCATTATGTACAGATTTGGTCTGTGGCTATTTGCTTTGTGCATTGTGGCACAATCAAAGCAAACCCTGCCTACACACAAGCACATGTCTGCACGCTTCCATGCATGCACAAGCATTATTTAGACACCAGTGACAACGGCACACATCACCTCCCACTGTGAAGCTACAACATCTCAGCAACGAGGCAGGTGAAAAGGCTGAGGAGTTTTATCCCACATTATAGCGTACAAGCAAATGTACATTTTATAGCAACATATTAAGTGATTGATCCTACAGAGACACTGCTTTTTGAAATAAGGCTAATGCTAAAAACAATTATACCCTCCTACTGGTTGTAAGCTCCAAATAGGCAAGAGTTACAGACTTAAATGAGCAGCACAGCACATATTCATCAGACTCATGTTAAACACCCACCTCCTTATCCTTTGTGTTCACCAGGTGATCAATCAGGCCAGCGGAAGAGTGTCTCATCACACCGTTCACACTCAGCCGGTCGGCAGGCGCTTCGACAGGGTGGACGACTTCTTCATCCCTGCATCCAGCCTCATCATTAACCACATCAGGTACATCCAGTGTGATCCAAGAACTCTTAATGCAAATTGATTTGCAGATTAAATTCACCCCATTGGCATTTTATTCACTTTTAAAAGCATTTGCGCCTCAGCACTATAATAATGATTTGGATGAGCATGTCTGAACTGTGTGAGAGCAAGTGTGTGCTTCTCTGTTAATGTGTCAATGGAGGTTTCAGGTGAATATTGCACGGGTCATCTGTGCTGCAGATGATGAGTATGCCGCTGCTCACCTGAAATAGTTCTAAAAATAAACTCTTGTAACATTAGCTATGTGAATTTTATGGATCCAAAAGCTAATTAATAACCACTGACAATTTTTAATTACCAACTCTTTTTATCTAATAGGCTGGAACTCTCTGTTTCTGTCTGTGAACTGGTCAGAAACCAGAGGTGATGTTAAGCAATTTGCTGAGTGTTTGAGCACACTGCTTTTAACATTTATGTCATTCGAATAAGGGTTGGTACTGTAATTATGTTGCTTAGCAGCCAGAAAGGTAAATGAATGCTGATGACCATCATTTGGACTGTGCAGAGGATGGAGCATTAATTCTGCCCGGCCTCATTTTAAATGTCGCTTTCAATGGCGCCTATATCTGCTGCCATTTCCTTTTTTTATCATATCTGAGAGTAATCAGAAGGAAAACATGTCCCCATCAGTGCTGATGCAATCACTATATGCAGCAGCAACCTGCTCTCACTGAGATAAAATAATAAATTACATTTTGTTCAAGGCTATGAAAGAGACCAGAATTGATCATTCCTTCTCGATCTCCTCTTTAAGATTAGTTATTTAATTGCAAAGCACAGAATTACTAGATGCAGAGTCACACTCTGGCTTCATGTGCAAGGCTGTTCACAAACGCTTGACTCACATCATGGCGAAGCCAAGAGTAAGCAGGAGGTCTGGAGGATTTCAAGATGTTAACGGTGTCCTGGAGAGGAGGAGCAAGCAGTCCACTTTGTGTGGGAGGGTTGTTTCTCAGCAGCAAATTTAGCACAGCTGTAATTAGATCAATGTATTCTTTTTGCAGTGTTTTATTTGATAATTGCAGTCTTTACCAGCTAGTTGCTTAAAAATAAGCTTACTGTATGTTACTGCATTTGGCCAACTAGCCTTGTTGTGAGTGTTGTGTACATTGCTGTAGTCTGGAACACATTTATCTTTACAAAGAGATGTTGCCACAAAAGCTGTTGGACATTGGACATATTGTTAGGTACACAAAACAGCTAATAATGGCCGTCCATCCATCCTCCCATATGGTTTAAAATGTTCAATCACTGTACAGCTGCAAAACTGTGGACAGGTCGTTAAGTAAAACTAAATCCTAGAACTGGTGTTACAGAGCAATATGGCTAAAATCCTCTATCACAGTGTACTGTATAAATTTGTATATTGTGATGTCTATATATATTGTGTTATAGTAAAAAGCCTGGGAAAGAGGAAAGTCCCTTTTTGAACTGGTTAAAATACCTGACCAATCCAGCCATTGATGCAAAAACTGCCAAGAGATTGTATTAGTTTACATTTGAAGTACACAAAAAGTTTTAAATCTATTCATGCATATGGATGATGTTCTTACTGTATATCTGGACAGCTGCTTTTTTCTCAAATTAATACTTAGATTAATGACTGCACTGTGGCTCAGATTATTTGATCTAGTACCCACACAGCCATTTATCTGCTCACAGGACAGCAGCATCGATTAGTCGATTTAGCAACATAAGCAGTGTGTGAACACCCGACATATATTCAGCCACTTCCGGGGGATTGTTTAATGACTGGGGATTTCCCTCAGCAGCAACTATAAAGTGAGCAGGAACTTCTGGGGGCTGTCAATCATTAACGCCATCGACTTACAGACAGGCAATTCTGCATGTCAGCAAAAAAGACGTTATTTCTTATTTTTACCCATGTCTACAGTTGCCTGGAGCTCAGGCACTCCACACCTATTTTTCACAAATTTCTAATCATTGCACAGACTGCCTTTTGGCAAAAACAAGCTGAACGAGATGTTGATTCTATGTTTTTGTGCCGGAGGATGGGTGAACAAGAATTGCTGTACTATAGATATCATTTACAGTGCAGCATGCATTGTTCTGTTTTGTGTTCATGAGTTTTGCCCTCCAGATCTTTAAATAAACTGCAGAGCAAATGTTACTTTAGGGTTCAGACAGTCGTTTCTTAAAGTGGAAATATTGACATGAAGATAAGATGATAAAATGTGAAGTAGCTTTAGTTGAACATAGCACTGTTGTTCAGAACCAGGGGGAAATCTTTACTGCATTAATCATTGGTACAAACGACAAACTGCAGCTGTCAGTTTGGCTGAGCGCAATCTGGGTCTGCCAATGAAGCAGCCCAGCTGTGTTCACATCAGAGTGAGGCCAAACAATGTCTGATTATTAATTTATCATACAGTGGGAAAAAAAACTAGCTGTTGTTGAAAATAATCTTGTCATTGCAGAATAAATGCACCATTGACCTTTAGCTCCTGCCAACATACCACAGCATGTGTGCATTACCAATTGATCTGTCACAAAAGCCACAATATTGAATACAATGCATAGCAAAGCAATTTCGGCAGTGTTTGACAGGCAGCATAACATTGCTACATAAATTATCAGGTCTGTCTCCCAGAGGATGAAAATGGTAAATTGAACAGTACATTTAAAAAGATGATTTTCCACTAAAATACTCACCTGCCTTAGAGCTTATTTTTTTAATACAGGTTGGATGTAATATTTCAATTCAATTTTATTTTATTTATGTAGCACCAAATCACAACAAAAGCTATCTCAAGGCACTCCTCACATAGAGCAGGTCTAGACTGTACTCTTTAATTTAAAGAGACCCAACATTCCCTACTGAGCAACTCTTACATACAGCTGCAAGGAAAAACTCCCCTCGTCTCTACAGAACAGGTTTCTATAGGAACCTGTGCGATGACAGAGCACAAAAAGCTCTGGGAAAGAAATTAAGTTAGTAAAATGTATTAACAGTACATGGATATGAACTGATAGAGAGGGGGAGGAGGAGGAGCTCAGTGTATCACAGGAAGTCCACAGGCAGTTTAGGCCAATGGCAACATAACTACGGTCTTTGTCTTTGAAGACTGATTTTTTTCTATCTTTTTTAATTTAGTTGTGCTTGAGCTTAATATAATTATTTTCGAGAACGACTCAAAAAATCAAATGTACCCTCACTGAGGTCATTTTGCTTGTTCAGTTTCCAGCAGAGATCAAATACATGTTAGATAGATGACAATGTCTGAATAAAATATATGTGTTGCAATTGTTTCAAGATGATGTAACAATAGATACACTATTGTGGCTTATTGCTTAAGGCACAATATCCACAAATAGTCTTGTTGACACTGACAAGTCATTAACATGGGAATATTTGCTTAGACAGTAACTACACACTACATCATTTTTTTACACTGTACACATAATCACATTGGTCTGTGTTGGCATATGATATATTAATACAGGTGACTTTTTCCAATAATACACACATTGTGTGTAAAAACAACTTTTTCTGCTCAAAATTAGCTTATTTCTGTCTGCTTGGATTTGAAAATTCAGTCCAGCCAAATTCTCTGGCCCCTCTCTAATCATGATGTATTACGCAAAACTCTGAGGTCTATTTCATATATCAGCTGCCACACCAAGTATACGGACCAGAAAATTGGGGAACTGTATCCTCAGTTTGTGCCTCTCACACAAAGCTGCTGGTAACATAAGCAAGCCTGATAAGAGATGGAAAAGAGGTGATATTGTACCATTCAGAGAACCGAGGTTATACACATAACCCAAAGATTTATTCCCTTTCTGTGGAAGTAAATACAACACATAGGCCCCACTGATCATTCAATGCTATATGCACAGCTATACAGGATTTTCAGAGCTGATGGCAGTAACATTAACATAAAATAATAAACAGTAGTTACATACTGACAGATGCACACGCACACACACACACACACACACACATACACACACCAACCAGAGAGCCTCTCATAGTAGAGCAAGTAGCTCAGTTGCAACAGAAGTACTACACAGACACCTTGACAAAGGATATGAATGTGCTTCTAGTGAAAGTCAAAGCTCCACCGAACGGCAACTGCGCATGGCTGGTTAGCTCTAACTACCAGCTCTACATCACTATGCATGCTACATTGAGCAGAGGTCAGTTGGTGTCCACCGACCCTCACCAAATCGCTATTTAAACTTCAAGACAGATGGGACAAACTTCAAATTCATCAGATATTGTATTAGTCTAAGATTATGATCAATGTGGGGCTAAACTCAGGATTCATACGTACAGTATCCACCCAACAGTCCACATATGTCGATGATGCCCAGAAAAAGAGAAAAAAGATAATAATAAGATGTCTCTTTTGACTCAGTTTAGCCTCCTGCCTGGATACAGTGGACATAGTGATCTCTAGATCAATGATTCCCCTCCACAGGGATGATAATGTGCTCCATGGCTTTCAAACAGCCATTTTGTGTTCACAGGTACAGCCAGCTTGGTGTTCAAATGGCATAAAAGATGATGAATGACGGCAAGATTGAAGTGCCTGTCAGCATCGATCAGCTGGTATTCACATTTAATTGAGGCCTGTCAGCTTCTTGCATATTCCTCTTCTACCCTGTTCAGCTGTTAAAATGTAATATGCCATTAACAGATTCTTTGGGCTTTTGTAATGAGTAGCATTTTTACTGATCAATGGCCACACATATAAAACTGCTATAATTCTATCAGAGGGTGGAGTGTAGATGATGCTAGACTGCCAATATTGTCAGGGACCAGAACTTAGCTATTGAAATGGTTAAATGGGCCTCCAATCATATCATCATTTTTGTTTAGAGGGGTATCAGTCTAGCAGTTTCCATAATTACCCAGTACAAATCAATTTACATTTCCTCTCTCATATCGGCTTGATATGTGAATTGAGCTGATTTATTTTAAGATGTTTTATACTTGCTGCCTGATAATTCATGGACTTTGGAGACAAAAGGCATCACCACAATGTACTGGCAAATCTCTTTCTTAAAATAGGAAGAAAAGTGACTTTCAGACACAATGCATGATTGAATTGCGTTGTTAAATTACTTTTACTTGGAATTGACTAGATGTCCTTCTGTTTAATCATTTTAAAGGACTGTGAAGCTGCTGTAGACAGTCCTAAAATTCATTATCAGTTGTAGTTGTCACCCATTCATAATTTGGGCCAATTATAAGTTTAGCATGCTCTGTTCCTCTGGATAAGGCCATAAACATGACTTAAAAGTCCATAGCTATGTTAATATCAATATGCTAACATTAGCTAATTAGCACTAAATGCAAAGTACAACTGAGGCTGTAAAAAGTCTTTTGACCTAATGATGGTGCTAGAGAAAAAGTCAACAGTTAATCAAAGAGATTTCAATTCATCCTGAAGGCGACATGAGTTTATTAACCAAGTTTTATGGCAATTTACCTAAAAGTGGTGGAGACATGGTTTTATCCTCTGGGGAACTAGCATGTCTGCTGTACATCCAATAGTTGTTGAGATATTTCAGTCTGGACCAACACATTTTTTCGGCCAACTGACGTAGCCCTACAGTCACAGCGCTAGCATCTGTAAGAAATGTCATAATTTGCGGTTTATTAGAAGACAAAAATGTGTTATTGATTTATTCTTCTTTTTGTTTTTCTCTTTTTATTGCTAACAGATTTGGCCTCATCCTTCATCGAAATGAGCCTGTCCTCTACAAGATCGACCTGGAGACGTTGTCGTACGTGAAAAACATCAGCCTGCGGGAGTATAACTGCGTTCCCAAATCTGTGGCCTACACCCACCTCGGCGGCTACTACTTTGTCAACTGCAAGCCCGACTCCACCGGCGCCTCCCAGCCCCAACTCATCTTGGACAGTGTGACTGATAGTGTGATCGGTCAGAACCGTGATGTCACCGGCACTCCCTTTGTGTCTCCAGACGGCCACTACTTGGTCACTGTTGATGACGGTGACGGTCTGATGAGAATCCAGATTATCTCAGAGCACGGAGAGATCCAGGAGCCCTTCGACATCCACACTAACCTTCACCTATCTGATCTGGCCTTCCAGCGCTCCTTCACCGAGGTCCATCAGTACAACGTGTTTGGCAGCTCCGGCCGTCAAACTGATGTTCTGTTTGTGGAGCTCAGCACCGGCAAAGTCAAGATGATTAAGAGCTTGAAAGAGGCCATCAAGTCATTCGACTGGCCGTGGAGCAGTAGGAACAGGGTAATGGTGGGCAGCGGACTGTTCGGACAGTACCTCATGACCCCGTCCAGAGAATCCCTCTTCATCCTGGACGGACGGCTCAACAAGCTCAACTGTGAGATCACTGATGTCCTCAAAGGCAACGTGTTGGTGTGGGTTGGGGATTCTTAGGTCAGAACTACAAGACCCAATGAGCTTTCTTTTCCTCAAAAGGTACTGTTGCACTGAATTCTGTTGCAAATTTTTTTATTTTGTGGGAGCGCGATAGTGAAAATCACAATTCAAAACCAAATTGACCATTTGTGAGTCATTGGATGAGAGACTGACATCCAAAAAACAAAAACAAAAAAAAATAAATATGAATGATGTAATCAATATTATCTTAAAACCAAGTGAAGATATTATTTCCACTGAGTGGTTTATCTCCAAGACAACATAAAGTTGCTTGCTGGTTTAATTTTTCAGGAAAAATTAGTATGAATCCGCAAATGTTCTGCAGATATGTGCAACTTGGCATAATTATTCACAATTGGTTGTATTCAATGTGTGGGAATGCTGTAGCTAATCTTCAACAAAACCAATATTTAAGAGAATTGGCAAAAGTCGATATATATATATATGTGTACTGCATATGTCCAGATTAAATCTTGTAATTTAAGTTTACCCATCCCAAACTTTTTCCTGTGCCTTCAAGGAAAATTCCCCTCCATCAGAGGAATTAACGTAATTATTCCCAGTGTGACTGCAGACTACACCTCTTCCTTTGACCTCTTCATTCGTGGTGAGCGTGGTTCCTCACAAATCTACAGCTCTCATCCATCCGTCCATCCGATGCAGCCGACTCAGTCTAATTAAAATGAGCCCTTGCTGTGATCCCATCCTGTTTGAAGTGGAGACTGAAAGACTGAGTGGTTCATTATAGTTGTCCGCTCTATAACCTTTTAATGCAAAATTATAACCAGCATTGGAAGGTTCTGAATGATTTTTTGATTTGTTTTGATTTGTTTTGTTTTTTGTTTTGTTTTTTTCCTTTTCAGTCCAAAGCAGAAAAATGAAAGTCAGTGACGATGTTAGTAAAATTGTACCAGCTTTATACACTACACATTGTGAAACTTAATTATTTCAAAATGTTCCTTAGCAATGAGTCAATAGAGCACTCGTGTGTGAAGAAAATCAATCATAATTTCAATATCCCTGAACCAAAAAAAAAAAAAAAAGAAGAAATCTTAGAATATAATAGAACGAACTATGAAAACATGCATTGTCTTCTCTGTTTGACAGTGTGTTTCAAGTGAATGTTAATGTCAAGTAATGATGAGCTAGCGGAGTGGGTAGTTGTGGTGTTATGTGTAGAGGGTGTTTGATGATAAGCTTTGAAAACGAGAAACAACTTTCTCTAAATGCTCCCGCAGTAGATATATAGCTGGCAAGTCAAATGAAACTGTTTCCTATAGCTGGACACATTCTATGCATTCTCACCCTAGCACTCTTTGACTCTGTGAATCACAATGGGCAACTGTATCTCAAATTTAGTATGAACTTTTGATGTGTACAGATTATATAAAGTCATCCTGTCTTTCCTGTTAAACTCTCTCTATGTTTTAGTTTTATCTTAATTTGATCCCCGATTTCTACCCTCTCTCCGTTTTTTTCCAATTTTTCTCTCTAATCATGTTCTGTACATAGCAGCTGATTGTGAGACCATTGAATTCCCATAATTGTACAGATTAACGCAGGTTCTATTCATTTTCCGAGCAAATAATCAGCACACTCCTTTTTAAACAAACACAGCTGTCATTACAAAACATCTTGTACCAAGCACATTGTGATCACGAACACTGCTTTCATGTCCATATAGCCATGTCTTGTATGTTCCTTCATGTGGTTGTTATTTATATAGAGAAAACACGCTTGCCATTTTATCCAACAATAAAAATCTATACCATGAAAAACATCTGCTCTTTTTCCTCATTAAAACAACTTTTAATGACACATTGACAAGTTTCCTTTAGGAGCCAAAGCAGCCTGTTGCCAACTACTGTATCATGCAACAAGACAAGCTACAAGAGAAACATCTAATATAGCGCATGATTATAATTAGCAAAGAGAAGTGCAACTGTTAGACATAAGAAAGAAAAGTATAGGCAGTGAAGAGCCTTATGCAAGGGGTATAATATAGTAAGATAATGATGATATTCTGAACTTTTTGAAACATGTGACATAATATGGACACTCAGTTCAACGTATGACTTCCTGGAGGCTAAATAAAAAAATATCTCCCATCGAAAAAAGATTTTACTCCTCACAAAATCGATTAGTTGCTTGGTCCAGTAAATGTCAGAAAAAGGTGAAAAATGTCAATCACTGTTTCCCAAAGACCCAAGATGATGTACTCAGATAGGCTATATTGTCCCAACCAAAAGTCTACACCACAGACCACTGAAGAAACCAGAAAACATTCATATTTGGGAAGCTGGAGTCAAATTATTAAAAAAAGAAAAAAATTAGTTTTTGAATAATTCAATAGTTGGCAACTCATCAGAGTGTTATTATTATTATTGACAATCCTTTTACTGGTCTGGTTGGACAGGGTGCAGCTAATCTTAACTGCTTTACACATAGTGCTGTTATTTAGTTTAATCTGTAATAATGGTGGATCATATTTTATTCATGTTTAGAGCTGCAACTATTGGTTATTTTCATTATTGATGAATATGTCAAATATTTTCTCACTCAGGCGATTAGTTGTCTGGTCTATAAAATGTCAGAAAATAGTGAAAAATGTTGATTACTGTTTCCTGAGATGCAACCTAAAATATCCTCAAATTATTCACATTTAAGATGATGGAACCAGAGAATTTAGCATTTTTGATACTTTAATGACTCAAAACGGTTACAGGATGCATGTAGTAGAGGAAAGTATAAATCCTCAGGCTAAGCACAAGTACCTTAACATCGTGCTTGCCAAGGGTATAGTATCTACCCACGTTTTGGCTTAACTGCCGGCTCAGCTGAGTAACAGGAAGTAGAGTATGTTTCCCGTAAACTGTGATACTCAAAAAGTATATCAGGACATCTCAGAGTATATTATGCTTATACCATTGCCTTTTATTAAATCACAAATAAGGCAGGCTTTGTTCTACTTAATATATTCTTCACCACTGTACTCGGCATAGTTATTATATGGTGGCAGCATTATGCAGAAGAACTGTTGCTATGGTGAACAGCAGATGAACTGGTTCTTTGACGTGTGATTTTATCATACAGATGTGTTCTTTGGTAGAAATCATGCAGCTGGTATTTTTTTGTATACTTTCTAACCCAAAAAATAGTCACCCATATTTCCAAAAAATATGATCGATCACATAATTACCATTATACTGAATTGATTAATCATTTCAATTATCCAGTAGAAGTATTTGCTTTCTGAATTTCTCTGTTTTATATCATTTTAAATTGAAGATCTTTGTGTTCTAGACAGATGGTCTGACAAAATAAGTAGTTTGATGATGTCACCTTGGCCTCTGTGATGGATATGTTTAGTGTTCTGACATTTTATAGAGAAACTGATGAACTAATTAATTGATGGTTAATTCAAAAATTGGGCCATTTCCTCTGAGGAGTTTGGGATTGACTACTTATTATATTTATTTCTGGTTGGATTTAAACACAAAATGTATTAAACCAAGGAGAGATGTTTTAAAGCACATTCATCAGTGATCATTAGTGAAATATCATTCTTCTTTTCAGGCAAACTTTACTGCAAAAAACTTTATCAGTTATGTTTAGTACACCAAATCACCACAGGCAACACTCTCAGACTGTGTGTTATTCATATTTAAAATGTATATGGCTCCAGGTCCCGTTAGATGTTTTGGATAAAATGATCTTCCATAGTGCATAAGGCTGCACCCTTATCTTTGAAATCTATGTGGAGAGGTACTTCCATCTGAACAACCTCTACATCAGATAAGCCTTTCCACTGATAATGAAAACCTACCACATTCACCCATGTCTATGACAAAGGAAAACAGGCTCCCACATTCTCTGCTTGTTTCCTGTATTTATTATATCATTCATTTTAGCTATAAAGTAAACACTACTGTAAGTGTCTTCAAGACTTGGGCCTGCTGCTGATTCTAAAATTCAGTCATCTTTATTTTCTAATAGTAAAAACATCACTTTTAACATTAGTGGAACAATATATAATAATATACAATAAGTGGAACAAGTGTATTTAATGAACTGATTATTTAATCCATACAGTGTCTCAAAATATTAAATTAAATTAAATTAAATTAAAAGTTTAAATAAATATCACAATTACCTAAAACCATGGTGATGTCCTCAATATCATCAAGTAGCTTTTTATCCTTGACCAACAGACCAAAACCCCAAAATAGTAGTATTTGCTTATTATTGAATAGGATCAAATAGCAGCTAATTGTCACAATAAACAAGCTGGAACAAGAGAATATTTGGCATTTTTAGTTGCCAATTATCATTATTCTGTCAGTGGATTTATTGATCAATCACTATACTGCTGTATATAGCAATCTAAAGTGCAGAGGCTGTTGGGGGGGGGGGGGGGTATCCACAAGTATCTATACAGCACAGTAAACAGTACTACAACATTTAAATATTTAATTAAAGTGACTACAGCCCTTTTTTTGATAAGAATAAATCAAATGACAATGTGTAATGTGAGAGGTGTGGCTCGTAGTGATGAGCCTACAAAAAACTATCAGTGACTGTGCAGCTCCTCTCAGCTTCACAGAGCTTTATAGCGAGATTCAGCTCATTGTTTAGTTCTTTGGCTGCAACTTCAGTGTTTTGGCTTAATCCCAGCGCTCTCACAGCGTCATTTCCAGCTGTAACAGGCAGCTGTTTTCAGCATAAAAGCTCCAAAAGCCCACAGTACATTACCTGCTCAGCACCAAACAGCAAACACACAGTTAGTGCCAGATATTTCCCTCGGGAGTTGCTAGAGATCAAAAACGGAGCTAAAGAAGAGTAAATATTGGACTTAAGCCCCGAATATTGTCCCAAGGGGATTCACACATGGACAGCTGCAGACACCACAGGCACGTAGTAGTTGTGTTTATACTACTTTCTGGAGTCCACTACTACACACATATGTAGTAGATTGCTGTTTATTGATTGCAGCATTACAAATTGAACTTTATGGTGGACCCTAGCAGACGCTGGTGGACCCTGGCATACTTGCAGATGCAGGAAGTACACGTTACATTCACCAGGTGGATCAAAACATGACTCAAAATGAATGATAAAGTTCTCTATAACTGCTGAATCTTTAAATAAGCAACTGTTAACAAGTTTAACGTATCAACTCTAAAGGTGATAATGAGTATTCACAAGTTGTTTCTACATGGCCCAAAAAAAAATAGTTCTTCCAAGTTTCAGGAAAATGTACTTAAAGTATTTAAAGTACTCATAATGAGAACAAGCCCCTTCAGAGATTTATAGATTATTACTGATTCATTAACATAAACTGATCATGTGTTTTGTCTTATTCTGCAATCTTAACTAATAACTCCAGCTGTCAGATAGGTACAGCATGTAGTGGATTGGAGGTATAAAGAAGCATGACCTGGGCAGCAGGAGAAGCAGTATAAAGTGTACAAATGTTACACACAGCATACAGCTCTATAAATGTGTGTACATGCAAGTCTTTGAAGGTTCTTTTGTTGCTGATGACATGTGTAGGGTTGTATACCAGAGACTAACAGAGCCCAAGCTTCACTGTGCAAAAGTGTGCAGCTTATTCTCACGATCACCATGCCCCCCCCTGTGCTCTTGATAAACGCTCCCTAATGCATTCCTCCCCCACCAGTCCCAATTTATATTCATCTCTGAGTCACACAAGCTGGTAGTTTATATTAATATTCTTCCTTACTGAATCCCCCTCAATAAAACAGCTATGTGCATAGAAAGAGCCTGGCAGTTCTTTAATTATCTATTGTCAGTCCTTTATCTTCTCCCGGTCACATGGGAGGGCTTCGGACTCCTCCCAACTGCACCCTTGTGTCTCGTCTCCATCAGGAAAATTTAGCACCAGACTCTGCTTCTCTCTATTATTCTGTTCATAAGGCACATACTGCAATCATGCCACTGGCTTCTTAATCATGTTGCCGGGCCCGCCAAAAGTACAACCTCTCTGCTCCATCCATATATATAGCGAGCCACCTGATGACTGATTGAGGCCACTGGTGGAGCTGCACCTTGTGCTTGGTTGTAAGTACTCATCCTGCATTCTCCTGCCTGCTCTCTTTCTCTCTCTCTCTCTCTCTCTCTGTCTGCATCCAGAATAATCAGTGTACTTCTGTGTGGCGGTAGATGGTTGCAGTTAGAAAATTGAGTTTTTCTCTGGAAATAAAAAACCTTTCTTAACTGCAAAATGGACTTGTCACATTGGTGCAGTAAGCAAAATGTTAATATAGACTTGCTTTAATTACAATAACAAACATGTACTTTGGATGCATCACATGCTGCCTAAACCCTGCTCTTTTTAAGGGTGATTACTTTCATTACTGATTAATCAAACATCCAATTAACTAGTATAGTTTAGTTTAGTTCATAAAATGCCAGAGAATAAAAAAAAAAATATGAGGCTCAAGGTAATTCCTTCAAATTGCTTGTATTGTCTGACTGATAACACACCGCAGAGAGGTTGTACTAAATGCTGACATAAGCATGCTAATATGCTCTAGAGTGCAATGCTAATATATTCATTTTTAGCAGATATATTATTTACCAGGTTACCATCTTAGTTTAGCCTGTTGCTAACAATTGAATTAATGCAAAGTACATTTGAGGCAGATAGGAATGTCCTCAGTGTTGCAGGTATTCTAAAGTATTGCACAGATACAGAGATAGGAAGTAATAAGGATTCATACTCAGGGAACCGTGAATGTCTGTATCAAATTTCATGGCATTCAAAGGTTGTCGAGATATAAAGAGCTGCTACAATTTATTAACGAACAGAAAATTAATCTGCAATGATTCTGTTAACATTAGCTGCCTATTTGAGTCATTTTTTTAATAACATATGCCAAAATTATTTTATTTGAGCTATTCAAATGTGAATTTAGTGCTAGTTGCAGCCATAGATTATATATCAGTTTTTACCAAAGTGGTCAACTGAGAGACATTGACATCCCTGGAGCCATGCTGTTAACACGGTTAACATGTCAGCTAAAACTGATGCTTCTCTCCCACTGAACTTTCACTCAGCATGAAACAAATGAAGACTGCCATATGGAAATGATCACAACAATGCAATTTCATGAATGTTGCCCATTAGAGAGTTTAGAGTACTGTGAATAAAGAGTGTATCTAATCACATTCTCACATTTGAAAAGTTAGAAACAGCACGTTTGGAAATTTGAAAATGACTTCAACTTCATGTATCAAGCAAAAAAAAAGTCAAGAAGTCATTTACGACCTAAGACTGGTTTTGGTGCATGAGTGTAAGATGTGCATATACTGTATATTCTGCTTTTTGGTCATCTTCTATTGGGTAAAATCATATTGGCTGATATGTTTGGCAGATTTGTTCTCTTAGAAACTATAATAATTAAAGCATACTCTTTGCTCGTTGAGATGAGTTGATGTCCTTCTGTATGTATGTTGTCTTCTTATTGTACAATAATAATTGTTTAATCTTCAACTCAGCAGTGTGTGTGTATTATTTCATATCCGTGGTGTTTTCAGAGCACTTCAGCACCAGTTGTTGCAGATTCATTTTTAGTGGATCATCCATAGTAATTAATTACTCAAAGAATCATTTCAGCACTATTTTTCTCTATATTTCCTCTCTGTTTTTGTTCCCTTCAACAGATGGGAGTTTTAGTGGTTTTGGTCATTAAGCCAGTGTTTAGCAGTCCTTCAGGGTGTTCAGGGATCTGGGTGCCAGTCTATGCAAATAACAGAACTTTTTAAAGGTCATTTGAGTAAATCATTGCTGATCATTTTTTAACATGCTGGATGATGCAGACTACACTACATAATTAACTTCAGATGTAGATTTTTATTATTCTCATGTTTATATACATTCTGAGGTTGTTTCCACATGAAAAGGTGTGGGCATATGGTGATGGCAGCTGCCCAGGATGAGTGATTTAAGATGCTGACAGCAGAAACTGCTTCTCCTTTAGTTGTCCTATTGTCCTGCTGAGCTGGCTGTCATGACACCAAGGCCAGAGGACGCCTGTGGACACTCAGCAGTGACGGGCACGCAGGCAGAGACCTGTCATCAAGACACAGCTGACTGAATTCGTTCTGATAGCGCCCAGGTTGACCATGACAGGAGCCACCACCTCCGCTAAACATGCATCTTGTCTGTCCTTTTGCTGTTCAGCATGCGGCAAAGAGGCAGCAGAGGGAAAGCTCCTCAAGGTCGACGTGAGATGGAAAAACAAGCAGGAAATGACCTCAAGGTTAAACCCATAGGTTTTCACACCTTCCTTTCCATATTTTGTCAGAGTATAGATTATAGCTAGGGCTGGGCAATGAATCGAAAAATAATCTCAACCAACATTTAGAAACTCTAATTGACTTAATCTTGCTCATGTCAATTAATCGTGGTGTTCACTGTTTCCATGACAGTAAAGGTTACATATCTTTAAGGAATTTGAAAACTTGTCTCCAGTGATCATTTTAACCCAAACCATGATCTTTACATAGTTCTAATCAAGTAAACTAGACATTAACCACAGCGTCACACCTTAAAACATCTTTATCTTCACTCCCTAAAGATACTCATGTGTGAGTGCAGCAGTGTAAAATACTAAACTAAAGAAACTGTGGGGTAGAGCATAGCTCAGTGGGTAGAGCACCCGCCCCATGTGCTGAGGCTACAGTCCTCGCTGCAGGCAACCCCGGTTCGAATGCCGCACCGAGCGGTCCTATCCTGCATGTCATTCCCCCTCCCTGCCTCCAATTTCCTGTCTCTCTCTACTAACCTGTACATTAAAGTCAAAAAGCCCCCAAAAAAAAAAAAAAATCATTAATCGGTATCACTTAAATTGCATTACTGTACTCTACTGTTATAGACTGATGGTTTAGTTTTAGAGAAAATGAAGACTATGAAAAGTTTGGCTTCTTTGTTAAATAGAATAAACAACTTTACATGCATAGAAAAACTGATTTATAATCCTCAAGATGAATTCTCACAAAAAAATGTTTTGATATGTGCACAGAAACACAGCGATCATGTTGGCACTGATGTCGTCGAAGAACTTCAAGTGAACCCCAGCTATAATACAACGTATTCTTTTATGATTTTTATATATTCATGCAAAATATCTATGACAGTCTCACAAAAACATCCTAAATCCCCAAACCCCAACGCTGAGAAGAACTAATGGAACAGTAATATAAAGTGGGAGCTGATTTTACTTTCATACTTTCATGACTGTTTCATCATGTCTCAATACAACACTGTGTGTATATCTTTGGAGTTTAACTAAAGAGTTTAGAGACATTTAGGGATCACTACAACCTAAAATTAAAACTGTAATTTCCTTTTTGCCTAACAACAGTCGAGACTCCTTTGAACATGGAGCCTTTGAACAGAACAATCTGTAAGTTAGTCCCTGCTGTACCACCTCAACTTTTTCCCTCTAACCATTAAAGTGGAACAGGGGTGTGGTTTTTGAGCCCTTAAAAGGCATGAAATGACCATCACATGTCTCTAAGCAAGCTCTGCAGCATCATGCAAGTACTCTATAGCTGCATGACTGCTTCCTCTCTACTTTATTCTGTATCTCATCACTGCAGATGTTTGACTACAGCAGCTCAGTGGTATCCAGTTATAGACATTTATGGGAAATATATTTTATATGTGTTAGAATACTACAAAGGATTTGTTTGAATGCTTTTAGGCAACCTCTTTGATGTTGAAGAAACATTTGACCTCAGAAAATCTCAGTGACCAAAAGAAATAATACAACAAATGAATAACAATAATTAAATGGTAGGGGTTTCACTTATCTAAGATAGTAATTTCTGATTTCTTAAAACAGTTCATTAACATTGATCACAAAGCTTTTTATGCCTACTATGTTTAACATGGCAGCATAGAGGTTGAGCTTGTAGTTAGCTGCTGTTGTGCAGGCTTAGGCAGCAGTACAGCGTGGGGCAGGCCTAAGCTGTGGATGACTCTTTGTGGATGAGGCAGCTTAGTCACAAAAGGTCTTCACTGTCCATTTAGCTCCCAGGTTGCATAAGGAGAACAGCTCTTTGACCACGTATAACAAAAAAGTCCAACATCCTAACAATCTAAAATATATCAGAAAATCACAAAAAACATGATACGTCCTATTTAAATTCTCTTTTTTTTGTGTAGAGAAATATAAACTGTAAGGACTGTATAGCTATTTTGTGTCTCTGGGTGTTTGACTGCCATTCAAGGGACTGCGTTTGTTAGGATACTTCCCAACAATGAATGTTCATTTAAGTTTGACTTATATCTGTAGACTTACTGTGAGTTAAATCCCTATTGTGTTGTACCAATCATTAACCCTCATATTATCCTCAAATATTACACCCTTGGGGTCAATCTGACCCTAGGGATATTTGCCTCTAGAAAATGATTAACATAATCCAATCTGTCATTTATTTGGCTGACAGTCCTTGTGGTACAACAGCTTTCAGACTGCAGTAGTTTTGTGACCTTGGAGTCATCAAATTGCCAGTGGAGTGAAATGAAAGACAGTGCAGTGAACAGAGCAGCTTCATGTTCTGTTTCGCCTTATACATTTCAATTCAGGCACCAAATACAAAAAACCTGAAATGTTCACCATTTCAAAAAATATGGAGGGTTTTTCCCTCCACTAGAGCAGGAGGCCAGCTTTACATCCAGGCTCTGGTGGATCGGGCCATTGGCCAGCTGGTCGTCATTAGGAGAATTTACTTCTCGCTGCCTGCCGCTGCTGAGCGGAGGACCAGATGTGATGCCCGTCTCCAGGGTTGCCAAACACAGCGTGACGCATCCTACACCAGGGGAAACCATACTAGAGAGGAGCTCTATCACTGCCAGGAGGAAACATCACACAGCTCTCTCCAGCTTGACAGCTCTTAGCCAAAGAGCCAGCTGTTAAGAGAGGAAGTCTGAGAGCACAGAAAGGAAAAAGTCCTGTGGTTTTAGCCCGAGAGGGACTCCTCCAATATGTAAAGCCCCGAACTGAAGAGTGAGACTGCTAATCTGAATGAGGACAATCACTGGAACCCGACTGTTAATATCTACTGTATCCATCTGTCTGTACATTATCACCAGTCTTTAAGTGGCCTGGACATTTGTCAGAATTATTTCCTTCTGTTCCTGCTGAGCAAATGAAGCTGAAGAGATGTGACACTTAGACAAGAACAAGATTTCCTTGGTAACTCATTTCCCATAATGATAAAGACACAGCATCTATTTGTCAGTCTGCTCATAAGGATGCTATGTTAGCTTCTTAGTTTTACCCTAAAACAATATCATGTTGTTATGATCTTGATATAAAAACATTTCCCTAAAACTGCCTTCAGGATAACTAACACCGTTGACTGTATATAAATATAGATAATGCATCTTCCATTTCTAATGCTATGTAAAAGTGAAGACAAAATATCTTGTTTCATGGAGCTGCCATCTTGCTTGTGTGAGCTCATTTGGAGCCAGGGTCTACACAGGAGAATCAGGCAGTGGGACAGCTGAGGGGGCGTGACCCATGGACCAACATCATACCACCACCTGACGGAGGCTTGAGAGCAGCTGTTCTAGCTGTCAATTGTGACATGACACCCACCTTTAAATAACATCAAATAATTAATTAAAACAAACTTATTTGATGTGTAGTTTTATTTTTTAGTTTGACTGACGTCCCATCTGCTAACTTGGAGAGGGCAGGACTTACTGATACTGCAGCAATGGAGATATTTTGGCTTCACTTTTGGGGAGCTGTTATGACATCCATATTTATTTACAGTCAATGGTCAATAGTACAACTTATAAATAAAATAGTCCACCAACTTCTCTTATTTTTATTAAGAAAGTTTTCAAAGAAATATTGTTGTGTCCATTTTCTGAGGGACAAGGTAAACTATTCTAATCTGTTGAGACACCTCTTATTGGAATTTTTTCATCATCATTTTTTCAGTCATCAACAGCATCAAGAGCCTCAGCTGGATCAAATACAGTGAAGCTTTTTTTAATGAAATTGCATGGTTTGATGTAAACTTTTTCTGGGCAAGAAGCCAGGAGGAATACCTGAGTTGCAGAAGAAAAGTTATCTCTCAGAAATGTAATAAATAGAAGGCATATTCTCTCACTGGCACACTGTTTTTTGTTTGTTTTCTTTGTTCATTTATTTTTTTTAATTATAAAGTATGTTCTAACATATACAGGTTCAATAAATCACCAAACCTTTCAATAACCATAATCTTAAAGACACTCTCCAGATATGATATGCTTTGCTTAATATGTTTAGACCAGTGTGGTAGTTGTTTTTGAAAAAGAATTGAATAATGTTGTTTAATCAATATGTATGTTTTGAGTGACCTTTAACATGCACCATTTCCCATAAGCCTTAAATGTCATGGCTCAACAGAGGAGGCACATCCATGAGTAAGCTGAATGTCTGCAGTTAATTCAGACATATCTGTAATAACAGTGGGACAGAGAGGAGCCAACGCTTTACCAATGCCACAGCACAGTTTATGACTAGAGTGACATGAAAATGACTTTAGAATAAGGTGTTGGTGAGTTTTATGGATATGGACAAAACCGAGTTACTATGACAGAATGCTTATACAGTAGTTTTCTCATGGGAACTGAAGTTTGGTCAATACTCAAAATGTAATCGTTTAACTTTATTAAAGTCAAAAATGTTTCAACTTCTGAGAGCAAGAGAGTTGTATTGCAGCCAAGTTGTCTTAGAATATGGAAAGTAAACTCTAGGAATATGCTTTTATTTATTGTATGATCGGTTCCCAACTACTTATAATGTTACAAAATCAAGCTTGTATGCACACCCCTGAAACACCCCTGAAATTCAAGCACAACCTAACCCTAACTCTTTCCGCCTTCTGCTCTCAAACTTTGCACAACATCAACCTGCACAGTCAAACAGGGTTAACGTTAGTGAAGTAACGATTTGTGTAGGTGGGATCAAATATGGTGTCCTTTTAAATCTTAGTTACCTTGTTCAAGGTGTACACTTCACGCCTACACAATGGACTTATTCCTCATACCGCATACATATTAGAGAGAGCTGTGTTGTGTCTTTAAAAACCATAACTGAATAATACATTAACTCAGAGTTATTCAGAGATCTAACCTGTAGCCCAGAGGGGCCAATGTGCTTCCACAGCAGCACAGTCTACCTGAGGATGACAGCAAGTGAAATAACATTAAGATTATGAATGTCACATCAATATAAGAAAATGCTAGTCTGATGGTACCATGATGTCACTTACAAAACATGTCATATTTAATGCCTTGAGCTTGTACATACATAGCTTGCCTCTGTCTACCCTCTGGGATTCTGTATGCAGCTGCATCAAAACATGAAATCAGGATGAATCAATTACTACTTCTTAATCTAAAACTTTGTTATGTTTTCTGTGCTGAAGATTTGTCACGGCAGAGATGTCATGTCAGTTGAGCTTGTAGTGTGCTGTGGTTGTGCAGCGGGGCAATGCAGGACAGGCCTGAGCTGTGCTGGATGGTTTGTAGATGACTAGGCCTGGTGTTGTTTCAGACTGCTGTTAAAGGTTTTCGCTGAGAGCTTAGCTCAGAGGATAAGGAAAACAGCCCAGGAGCAGAATGAGCTGATGGGAAGGAGTTTAACGATCAGTTTGTCCATCCTGCTTGGGCAAGAAACAGGCAGCAGGGTAGATCAGGCAGATTATGAACATTACCAGTTATTAGTTGCAGTCTTTTGCTGGCTTATAATGATTTCTGGTCATTATTGGCTGCAGTCAGATAAAACGGTAGCTACTCTAATATTACTCCTTTAGTTAGGTAAGAGTAACTTACAAAGAAACTAAACAATAATCTTTAATATTAAAACTGTTCAAATGTTCAAAGATGGGAAAAAAATGAAACTTGTTGAAAAAAACTAAGTAAAATAAAATGCATTATACTTGTTTTTTTAGGTGACAAAAACAGAAGAAAAAAGAAGCTGTCTAACAAACTTTGAGATAAGCCAGTTTCTGAGCTCAGAGGTGAGGAATCAGCCTGAGGAAATCCCCTGAGGCTCCTATCAGCCGACTGTACGCTGACTGACTGTTTTATTTATGAGTATAATGTTAAATAAACCATCCAGACATTATATATAAAAATACTTTACTGATGATGATGATTGAATGATGATAGTTTTTCACATGAAAAAGTTTAATTACCTTGTTCAAATTCGTAAAATAACATATACTACTCCTGCGTCTTTGAAAATCCAGAATCTATAAATACGTAAACATTTTTTCATTTCAAAAGTTTAAAATTTCTGAACCCACAATGTCTCCAACTTCACAGAAAAGTATGTGGCCTGGAGGCTTCAAGCTCACTCATGGAAGTTAAAAAACTGCAACTAACAACTATTTTCATCACTGATTCATTCGTTAAATTTCTTTCTCAATTATAAAATGTATATAATGTAAAAAAAGGATCGATCTGTTGCATTAAGTTTGGGATACTGACTGTTAAATAAAATAATTGTGTCATTGGCATATAGAGATATGCTATGCTCCCTAGCTGTATGCCCAACAAGTCTGTCTAAGTTCATTTTGCCAAGGCTGTAGGGCTGATGTCTTAATCATAATTCATCATCGTAATTTCTTTATTGTCATTTAGCATCGTATTTACAAAAAAATACACAAGCTGAAATGAAATGTTGTTTCTCACCAGCTTTGATATGAACAACACTGGTGATAAAGGACATCCCAGGTGAGGTGATCAATCCAACATAACTGGTTTAGAAACTGTGCTATATGTTGAGACAGAGGCTATTCCATGTAAGGAACTTCTTCACATATCTAAATGTTGTCAAGACATTAAAGAAATACGACCATTCTATTATATCAAAGGCCTGCAGAGCATCAAGTGTATCTTTAGCAAAAAAAAAAATCATGAATTATGTTCACTAGAACTATTCTAATATTATGAAATCCCAGGGCTAAGGCACTACAAAGTATTTTTGTGTCTGATCCAATTACAATGATTGGTCTAAATGTGGAACACCCTGTAGAGACCTGGTTTCAAGATCAGCATTGTCATTGAAAACCCTAAAGAGAGTGGGAGAGTTTCATTTTAAAAGCATCAGTTGTATATATGTAAATTATTAATTAGTAATTGAATGTGGTAATTCCCTTAGATCCCTATCAACTGCACACAATACAGATATATGTTGCCAGTGACGGACTGGGATAAAAAAACGGCCCTGGCATTTGCACCCACAAGCGGCCCAACTCGCAGATGCAGACCCAACGCACGGAAAGAGAAGCATTTTTGATAGCCCCAATGATGGTGCAGATAAACTCCCATACTTTCAACAACTGCATAAGAAAATTGTCATATCAATGCACAAATAAACCATTATGAATAGATTGTTAGAGCCAGCCGCTCCATAATAAAAACATTTGTCTTACCGTCATGCAGTTAACAAATTGCGAAGGAGCCTGCTCTTTTCCGCAACAAAAAAATTAATCCAATTTGGCGCATTTTTCACCCTCAAACAGCAGCGCTTTCTTGATCTTGTCTCTCTTTTTCTCCGCTCCCCCTTTCTGTCGCTTAGTGCCTCTATTCATTTTTTCTAACCAGTTAATCGTATAATCACCACCACAACCAATCTACTGAATGACTTGACCACCATTAGTCCAACTTCCAACACACAAATGCGCAGACGCGATTTACTACACCTTTTTACGCAATTTACTACACTGCCATGAAATTCCCAGAAGGCATTGCTTCATTTTAATTTTCTCAAACAATCAAATACAAAATGCCAGTAGATTTGTTTTATTTCAAACCATGAACATTTTTTAAAATCATAACAAGAAATTTCCCTTCAAAAGTAAAGCAGGCTGATGTAAAACTTGAAATACACCATGACTATGATGTGTACAGGTATGTGTGGTATAAATACCAATCAGGTCAATAGTATCAAGTACTGCATGCAAAATCATAAGAGATATGAAACCTAGAAGCGCGTTGGGAACTTGTTCAGCACGCAAGAGAGAGTGGGCTGCGTCAGTGCCACTAGGGACCGCTGTGATCTATTTGGCGTGCTCGGCCGGTCTAGACCTTTGCGCGACAGTTCTGGCATCTGCCTAATTGCCAGACCACAGTCCGTCCCTGCACCGGCCCAAATAGCACGTCGGCCCACCGGGCATTTGCCCGGTATGCCAGATTACCAGTCCGTGCCTGTATGTTGCACCAGAGACCAAAGAAACATACTGTAGCTATATAAGCTGTGATAATAACTCAAAAATGATGGAATACCTGTGGATGCTTTTTTTTTTTTTTACCAGCAACACATGTTTTCTTGCTCTTGTGGCATTGTAACACAGTGAACATATGAACACTTATCAGGAGGGGTAGTATGATACAGTATTAATTCTAAGCTGGATGCCTTTCTCATTTCTTCCTAACAACACACCTGGGTTTATTTTTACAAGGTACATAGCTTGTCAGAGCTGGCGAATGGGACCAAGGTTTATCTAACATTAACAAAACATTATTAGCTGATTGATGACTTATTCAAGCCGAAGACTCGACTGATCTATTACTGTTGTGTTTCTAATGTTATAGAGAATGATAAATAAAATACATTACTATTCTAATATGTCCATTTTTACACAACCCTCTGTTTCTCTTCTACATAATCGGTTACCACTTTGAACATGTATATCTGAGGTACTCCTGTATTTCCACTTGCTTGCTGTGTGGCTTCACAGTAACCAACAAAACGGAGGACAAGCATAGGTTGCTGTGATGATGAGCAGAGCTGGATGTGAGCACATATGCACAATATCAGTGAGCTGCAGGCGAGCAGCGGAGGGGTTAGGGTTGGGTGAAGATTTGAATAGAGGCGGGACTATTTGCATATTCATAGATCTGTGCATACTAAATGAAGGCAGAGGTGTAGAGTTATATCGAAAGCATCTTAACAGGGTAATTGAACTTATTTAGCAGAAAAAATATATCAGACATAATTTAAAGAGAGCATTTTATATGTCTTAAAACATGACTGGAGGGGATCTTTCACTAAAATTCAAACATCCTGGTATAGCTTATGTTTGACTTATGTAACCAAAACACTTCAAGATACCATTTTCACTATTTTTTTAAAGTATAACATGGTGACAGGATTAGGCCTCTTTGTTAGTGGGAAAATCAAATTGATTCAAGCACAATCATTTCTCATATAAAAGGTCTGCCAATGAAGGGGAGGCTTTAAGTGGTGGTAATCTATTGGATGTGTTCATTTTCACCAGCTGGGCCAAGATAGAGCGAGAAGAACAGTAAAGTGGAGTGATACATATAGGAATTAATTAGAGAAATTGCAGTTACAGAGGAGAAAGTGGAGAGTGGTAAACACAGAGGACAACTAAATTAGGAGTAGTAAACATTTGTATCTTATATAAGACTATTCCAAAGAGGTCACTGAGGTTTATTTAATGTATGGTAATCCATTATTTAGTGATGTGACAGACCAACACTTGTAGCTGTTGAGATATTTGTTCAACCTGCCTTTATTTATGAATACATATTTCATTTGTTTCAGTCTGACTGGACAAGAGAAGATAAATCAGACAGACAGTTCACTTATCACCAGTATAGTCTTGTCAAAAGAGTTTGTCTAATATCACACATACAATATTTGATGCATGTCTTGTCCTGAGTTTTCTATTCCTGGCTATGACGCGCACACACACACACACACACACACACACACACACACACACAGACAGACACACAGACACACACAGACACACACACAGACACACACACACCCACACCCACCTTAATGGCTTTAGATATTTTGCTTTCATGACCTGGTTCTTTTTTTTATTTTTTTATTCACTCATAAGGTGAAGTGTGCTAGTACTGGCACATGTAGTGAGATCAAAGTGTTTGGGCATCCAAATCCGTAGGGATGTTTGATTTACATTTTTCAGCCACAAACTTGTCAGATGTTTCACTAATGATGACCGCTGTAATAAGGTTTTAATCTTTTTTCACACATCCCCTGACCAAAGTAATAGTTCTTACACTAGAATACAGATAGTATATGCTGCTCAGTAAAATAAGGTTTTGTTATGGATAAGGAAAGAAAACAACACATATGGCACAAGTATAAACAGTTATTCCCTCCAGGAGAACGCTATGCGCAGGTGAGTTGGAGGCAATTTAAATGCAATGGAGCAAGCAAGCTTATATTTCCCAAAATAATATAGAGCCAGCCAATACTTGCAGAATCTCTCAACAGACTGCCTCCCTGCAACCCACCACACTCCCCTCACTTGGGATTTCAGAGTTTTTCTTAGGATATATTGAACAGAGAAGTACCTTTCATAAGGCTACATGTTTGTCATTTATTATTGCCAACATTTCTTTTATGCCTGCAGTGGCTTTGAGGAAATAATCCTGTGACCAGCTCTAAAGGTCTCGGCAATTTTATATAGCTGTGTTGAAACCATGAGAACCAATTTGCATAGTTCTGCGGATTAAATGTTGAGAAAGGTGTGCATACAGCATGTGTTATACTGTAAATAATTAGTGTGGGTGCGTGTGTGTCTCTACTGTGTATGTGTGAGCGTTCATGCATGGGACAGACTGAACTGAGGGTGTTTATTGTTTTGTTTCCCTCGTTTTTCTCCAAGTCCGTCACTCAGACTCTTCACTTTCAATGGGAAGTAGCTAAAGCCTGCTTGAAAAGTCACTGCAGAGTAGAAACAGAGAGAACTGGGCCTTTTGCTTTCTGGGCAGTACTAGATATTCTGTTCTATGGAAAGTAGTTAAGGACCAAGACCTTGATAGGTCCTTTAAAAAAAAAAGGAAAAGAAGGCCACTAAAGGGGTCTGAAATATATTTAAATCTAGTGACAAACTCGGTAGGTTGACAATAACCCAAGACCCAGTGGTATAGGTAAAGGCTAGGGGTGTCATCCATCCACAGGGGCACCTCAAATAAGTTTTTTTTTCTTTTTTAAATTTTAAATGCATCTCTTTAATTTCCTTTCTGTGAGAATATATGTGGTAGTGTATGAACACCGGTCGTGGAATTGGCTGCGACACGAGGGGCACAAGCTAAAATCTTGCCTAAGGCACTGAATTGGTCAGGGCCTGGGGAGACAGAAGATATTCATGTAAGCAGGAGGTGCACCACCCCTACCCCACTCCCCAACTCCATTCTTTGTTTCTTTATCTCCATGTTTTTGGATTTTCAGCCTACAATTTAACTGTTTTACCGCTGCCATCTATCTTGTTTCCAGCCACATGCAGACACCTTAAAAAGCTCTGATAAACCTACTGTGCACTACCGGTCCAGCACTAAATAGACAATGTTAGCCATATTCAGTAATAGCTGCGGAACATAGCAGAGCATTTAACAGTAAAGAGTCAAATCTGTATGTCAGGTGTTGATGGAGACCATAAATATCCAGCCCGCTCTATTCAACCTGCTTACAAATCAGACAACTTGGGTTTGAATATCAGATTTATGTTATCCATTGAGTATGGACATAATCTCAACTCCAAATCAATACTAATGTTAGTCTGTTGCTGGATATATAAATGAACAGGTATTTTTCAACATAAGACATTTTGACATGTCACAGTAGTTGTTAATAAGGAAAAAATACTGTAATTCTATTAAAAGCCAATATGTTGCTAATTTGCTTGCCAGGTGATATTATAACAATGTTGTGACACATCCAGCAATGTTACAATGAAATATTATCAAACATCAACTACATAAGTTCTTTCACTCTCATGACTTTGGCATTGAACTTAAGAGCAAAATAAACTATGTCACATTTTCTTTGCTTTATATTTTACTGACATGTTCACTTGATAAACATCACCTGTCAAAATCTGTCCATCATATGCTCCACATGCTGCGCTGTCTACATGAATTTGTTTGGCTGTGTGACCCACTGGGGGGCTAGTGTAATTCATGAGACATTTGCTGTGATGGGTTGCCATTATTGCCATATTTGTATGCATGTATTTTGGCATCTGTATTTTATTTTATTTATTTGACCTCGGCTATTATGGAAATATGAAAACTAATTCAGTGCAGTTACCTATATTACTGTACGCATATACCCTGTGGGTCTGATTAAAAACTTTTAGCTTTGGACTCTGAGTTATACTTGTACATATCAAACACTCTCTGTAATGCAATGTATAGCACTCTTGAAATCACACATTTTAATTGTTACACTCACATATAGCCAATAAGCAGAGCTGCATTGCTTAATTTTCTTCTTAACAAGTGCAGGGATATCAACACCCTGTACTGTACAAAACAAAGTGAAGTAGTTCATTATGTTCTGCTACAACAGAACAGACACAAAATATTAAATGTGCTCCTCCTGGTATCACAATGGATGCTGTTTCCTTTGTTGCCTCTGAATCACTTCCTGGCTTGGCATGTCCATGGGGAACTACCAAGACTTGTTGCTCTGTTTGTCCTATTCATTTGCATTTTTCCGCTGCAGAACTGCATTTAATTACCACACAGAGAGCCCATTTACAGAGATAATGAGAGGGAGACCAAAAGCAAGCAAAACTCCCCATTATACAGTTAATCACTATATACAAGGGAAATCCTGCACTACACCCATTCATTTTCCCTCCATATGTTCTCCTTGAATTGTGATAAAAATTCAACAGTCGCATATTGCTCTTTACTTCAGCACCAGAAACCATAATTGGTCACTGTAGGGCAGAGAAATGGATTAATGAGGGCATATAAAGAGATCTGTCCAAATTAAACTTATATTTCAAGCTCCATTTCTTGACAAATCTCACTTGAAGGAATAAAAACATCCCACAAGCACAAAATCAAAAAAAGCTGCTTTCACAATCTTCAACTATCCTTGACAGAAACATGGCAGAAATTACAATTTATAAGGCGGACCAAATTGTTTAGCTGTATGCTGTGTGGGTTTTGGAATAATCTAATAAATACCTTCAACATGACAGTGTTGTTGTTAGCCAAAAAATGTTTTCAATTCTGTTTTCATGTTCGGGACATGACACGGGCAATTGGCTATGTATTGTAAAAGTCCTTTTTCAAGCATATTTCCTGCATCATTCAGTGCAGAGAGCCAAAATACAGTCAGTACAAAAAAACACATAATCATGGCTATTCTGTGCTTTTACTTCTGCTGTTTCCTTACAGAAACCTTTATGTTGTTCAGTGCTATGTTATAGCAGATGGGAAGTTTTGAGTCCATATTGACTTATATTTTTCATTTCATATGTTGTGCTCAAGGATCAAGTACAAAGGACTAAAAGGAATAAAAGGCGTGGATAAATAAAGGTAAAGAAAACAACTTCTGTAACTTATGAAAACTTAAACTTTTTAAACCTAATTGAGATTAGTTTATTGATTCACCACTTTCTATATTTATCCTGTATTATTTAGTGGGAGTAAAGCCCTAACATACACTTTATGTAACAAACTGTAATTCAAAGTTTTGTAAGTATTTTCACTGCATTATTGATCTATTTGTCATTCTAAAAATCAATTCTACAGCTTTCAGGTGCGTCATTTCAATGCTTTCTAATTGTTGTTGTTTGTACATGTTGTTTGTAATAAAAAAGAGTAAGAATGTTTAACCCAAATAAATAAAACATTAATTTTCCACAAGTTTAAATCATGGTCCATAAGAGTACACATTTAATAACTGAATGATTTTTTCATACAAGTTTGGACTGTTTAGGTGTGAGGAAAGTTCGGGGTAGGGGTAGTTTGTGGGGTTGTTTTTTGGTTGTTTACTCTTATGACATTTAATATGAGCACATAATCATTTTGGAACAACACAATAGTTCAATAATCAGCTTCTTCTGGTCTGGACTATGGAGAATGCCAACCAACTACTGGCCATCAAACGAGCTGCTTGATTCTTTTTTCTTTTTGCCATAGAACATTCTTGAGAAATCCTGAAAAATGTCCTCAGCATGGACAGAACATCATCATTGTTCCCATAATCTTGAGTGAGGTCGCTGAGGTGTAGACAACGACTCAATCAATGCCACAGTGCAGCAAAACTCCTGCCAGCTTTCAGCGACTTAAAAAAACTTGTCTTAGCAGTTTCCTATTTTTTTTTTTTTTGGCATTTATCTTGACTTGTTCACTTCATTGAACTAATATGAAGTGTATAACCATTGGTTGAAATGGTCCCACTCAGCCTTGAATCTAAAGCAGGGCTTTGCCAACTCAGTCTCTTGACACCTTACAGTGTACTGAGGCGTGGAATTCTGCTGCTACGTTGGCTCTTTCTATTTCCTCAGCCAATTTCATTCCCTGTGTCAGAGAATTTGCATTCAAATAATGCATATCTATACTAGTCACATAGTATAACAGACATGCATTGTATGACTACATTTTTCTGAGACTTAAACCTCTGGACTGATAAAGCAGCAGAAAATGAGAAAAAAGGAACAATATGATGAATGCCATACAGAATTGCATTGCATATTTTTAGACTGCAGCTTTTTGGAAGTATTGTAACAGATGCATGATTGTGCTTAATTATAAACAGGACATTTTAAATCCTGTAAGATGACATGGTACTTCCTAATTCTCCTATTTTTGGTGTTATTATGGGAGTAAATGTGTTTTAATCCGGGATGTGTACACTTTCATATAAAGGAGAATGTTTTGTGTTGTTTAGAGGTTTAGTGTGTGTGTTATTTTATGACTGCATACGTTTCAATGCTTTACTTTCTTTTTTGTTATGGACTTTCCCCTGGGAGCATATGCAAATTATTTGCTTCTTTTGTTTTTGCTTTTTTATGTCAGTTAGTTTCAACAAATGTAAATGTATCAATGTTTTTCCATTTTAGAGCTAGTCTACTCCTTTTTTTTAAGTTTGTTTTTTTATGCATGCATAAAGTTCAGTAGGTCTCTCATGTTGCCTGCAATGCTTTCATGTACTGTTGATCGCACTTCTGAAAAAGATACCCTATGAATGTTTTTTCTTATTACTTTTAATATATTTTGGGAAGGTTATACTGATGCCCTTGTTGGTGCCTTACAATAAAGTCCAGAATAACCTGGAGATGTGGTCCTTGTTCACTGTACAACACAGCACAGCGTAAGATTCAGCATAGAAGCATAATAAAAAATTAAATTGTAGTTGTTTTAAATCCTATAACATCATACAAGTTACATTTTAATCTTCTCAGCTTGAGACTTTGTAGGTTAAGACCCAAAGAAAGAGCATCATTCCCTATTTCAGTATTTCTGTAAAATCAGATGTGACACCATAAATCTCCCCACTTGCAAAACATAAAATTGAAATCTTTTGCTTTTCAAAAATAAAATAAATCTGTGTTAGTTGCATGACACGACAGTCTTATGAAAATGGCACATCATTTTTGCAAAAGCACAAAAAGAGACATTGTGTTTATCCTCTTTGTTCTTTTATTGTTTTGTATGTGCCAGCCATACAAAATGATGCTGAGTCACACACTGAGCCACCTAGAAAATGCCTAATTACTCATGCATAGTA
Source organism: Scomber japonicus (assembly GCF_027409825.1). Taxonomy (NCBI): domain Eukaryota; kingdom Metazoa; phylum Chordata; class Actinopteri; order Scombriformes; family Scombridae; genus Scomber; species Scomber japonicus. Next base: position 26,336,513 of record NC_070585.1, on the reverse strand, counting down.
AATACAAAAAATGTTTTGTCTTCAAGAGACATTGCACAACATGAAAAATTAACATAGGACCATAAAACAGGAAGGTCAGTGCACATTCTTTCAGATACTTTTCTATTTGTTTCCGGCACTTAAAACCATGCTTTGGAAGGAAAAATAATACCAATAATTTCAGGTATTATGTCCCTTTGTGTTTAGTCTTTGAAAACACTGAAAATGATTCTGTTGTCTGTTACAATGAATGTGTTTCACACCTTCCTCGCAATTCACTCTGCTCATCTATAAAGGAAAGGGAAAGTGAATCATTTACTCAGTTGGACATCAATACCTCTACTTCATATAGTACCTATTCATATGTGAGAGTGGCTAGTGAGAATGCCAAAGAGATGAATAAGGCATGAGAGGACTATGCATGATTTAAGAATACAGAATGAGTTACAAAAAGGTTGCAACCATGATAGATCTGTTGGCCTCCAGCTGCTAGGTCCCTTTTTTTAAAAAGTTCTGTCAAGGAACAAATGTAGATTACTAATAATGCATGTATCACAATAAAAAATAGTACACTTTTTAGCTTCATAAGATTAGTTGCAGCCAAAATTAATAAGTTAGGGGGATATTAAATTGCATTTCCTGAATGGTATTTGCTGAATTAATTGAATTTGAGATTTATGAATTAAAGAGGAGTCTTGTAAATTATAATCCTGAATTCACTTGACTATTCGGGCGTGAAAGCCATTTTCATCTTTTTCTTAAACTCTAATTTTTGAGTGCGGTGCCTGATCATGTCTCAGTGCATTACCGCAACTGGATCTGACTGCAGATAAAATGGAGTGGAGCGGAAGCCAAAAGACAGCAGATTCATTCATTAACAGATAACTGCACAAATTATACTAACACAATCTGGACTGTATGGAGATGTAGAGGCATACACACACAAAGCCCTCCACTTCTTGTATAGCATAAGTACAACAAAATACAAAGATTCTGTATTAACTATGACTTCACCATTATTCTTATTAATAACCATCCTCACATTCTCATGGTGGTGTTGATAGGCTCAGTGCTAGGTGCTTTTCCTTTGCAGAGAAATCACCATGGGTCCCTCCTACACCTGCCTGAATGCATGCACGACTTGCTGTCACTAATCTTTGTATCCAATTTTGAAACTGGAAAGCCAGTAATGCTGGGTTAATTGGAAAAGTACATAAAAAATCATCCTGAATTATACACAAGTGATTTCTGAAAAAGTCATAGGATTACAAAATCTTTTTAATTTTACATCTGCAATGATTAAAACTGAAGAGGTGAACCAGAATTCCGAGGCTTAGTTGTTAATTATTGAAACCTTTTTCCTGCAGTAAAATAATTGGAGACAATGCTCACATGGACAAAAAACAAAACCACTGGTCATTTATTCAAACATTAAGAACAACTATGTTTTTTAATGGTTTCTTTAAGCAGCAAAAGCAGAAATAGTGGGAAATTGTTACTAAATACTGATGTCTCCTATTCACTTTTATACAATTAGTTGTTTTGCGAAATATGTTTTGTAGGAAATCGACAGTTACGGCTGACTGGTTTATGTTCACTGGCCTCATGTTGTGATCTTGGTAGGTGGTGCATGTATAAAGCACAGGATCCTGACACTGGAGACCTGGGACCATAGACTGTATAAAAGAAATGGACGTAACATCTGTGACGTCACCCATTGGTTTGTGGACTGCTGCTCGGAAGTCAATAGTTTCGAATCTAGGCAGTGCCATCTTGAAAATTTCAGGTGCATGCTGGGAAAAATAAAAACACGGATTCTACTTATATGGGCATGATGCTGGGCCATGGGCGGAGCCATGGGCAGAGCGGGGAGGATGCGATAGGTTGCAAGGGCTGGATCTCAAGGACATTAGTCAATCAACCTGTCAATCACGACGTAGCCATGCCCTAATGCATACCCTGCTTTATCATCAAATATAAAATCAGGGAGGCCAAAATTTCACAAATTAACATCATACTGCATTGAAGAAGGCTTTAAACTAGTGACTGAGACCATAAACACATTTTGATAACATTTACTGAATGTTGTCCCTTTGTTGTTTCTGCATGTGCTGTTTGCATCATTTTTTCTCACCTACTTGCTTGTACATATTAGTGATTTGTTTATGTTTAATTATCTATGTTTGGCTTTCTTGTCCTTGCTTTGGCTGTTTGTCCATGTGTATCTTCCTAAAGATAAATTTGTGTAACCACATTAAGAGCCACTAGAAAAAGGAGTCAAATTCCTTGTATGCAAAAACAAACTTTAAAAGGCAATGAAGCTGATTCTGATTCTTCCCTGTATTATGCCTCAAGTCGCAAGATTTAAGTTAGTTCCATGAATTACTGCACATTAGTCTAGTGATGATAGCATTAAAGTGCAGTGTCAGAATAGGTAAAGGTGGTGCAAGGTGATTGAGTAATTGGATAAGCAATTGATATCAAGAATCTTTCCTCACAAACAAAATATGACTTTAGAGCAGTCTCAGTTAATCATAGTCTCATTGAACATCTAGATAAAACAATTATACTGTAAGTGCACCTCTCAGTCTGTACTGTTAAGCTCTAACTTCATAAAGTGATACTCCTAATCAACTGTAGCACTACAATAGCTCCATGAGTAGGAACAGGAGAACATTGGGTCTAATACGTCTTTGTTGAATAAATAACATTTCAGACCTGAAAATATATACCTTTATTATTTTGCTTGAAAGTTAAGTACTAAAAAAGTTGTGTGATTGATTTTCAGTGTCATGTTGTTTCAAGTGTGAAGGACTACAAAATGTGATATATTGTAATTGACACCAACAGCACCTTTTCCTCACAAAAGTTTGGTTTGAGAGGAAAGTACATGCTGCTTTCTAATCAGCTTTCCCTAAATGATAGCTCTACTCTTTTATTATCACTTAAGGCCTATAATGAGTAAAGTAAGCTGTAGGAATTTAATCTGCTTCGATTAATATAACATTCTTATTCAGGCACAACCAGTCCAAGGGAAACATTTAATGTCCAAAAGAAACATTAAACCTTGAATCACATTATCAACTGATCATTTAATCAGTCTCATTAAACCATAAGTTCTTTGAAAGGATGATCTCCCTCTTCAAGCACAAAAACGATTTCTTGAGACAAATAAAGACAATTAATAACAGCTAAACATCCTAATGTTCCCTCATAAAGCATGGGATGATATAGCAAAAGACAAATAGGGTATTCAAATGATAGAAATTTAAAAATTACTTGAGGTTCTACAGAGAGAAGATTTTCAACTTGAATTTCTTCAAACATTCATTCACTATGACTTATTGTCTAATTTCCCTATCCAAATATAATTTACTTGTGTTAAATACAACAGGTTAAACAGCAATTAGGTTACCTCAAGTAAAAATGAATGCAGTCTTTACATGCACATTTCAAGGGGCAATGTTGTCATATACAATAGATGTAATAAAATCTATTTTTAATATCATCATCAATAGATTATTACACAGTTATCAAAGTCATATCACTCTTATTGTAATTTTATGATAAACAAAATGGTATGATTTATATTAAAATTAGACATTTCATGCACATGAAATTCAGATTTGGCTAAAATACAAGAGAAGCAGTAAGGAATAGTGCAAGAATGAGCCAGAGTTTATAAAAAATAAAGAGACCAGAAAAGAGAGTTTTCTGTCTTTGTTTGTGACCCAAAAGGTCATTTTTCCTTTTAGTTCAGACAATAATTTGAGTTATTTGGTCTGAAAGGGGTCTCTCAGGAGGTCTGTTTAAACTTCATTTTGTCACACTGTTTGATTTTGGCCAGTGTCAAGCTGTAAAAACCCCTCTTAAAGTAACGTCAAAATAAATAAAGTAAAAGGACAGTTTGTGTAGATCTTGGGTGAGGCATTCACTCCATGTCTGGAATTTAAGGATTGTTTGATCCAATGGAATTAAAGAAAAGAAAGAAAAGCTCAAAAGATGCATTCAATGATGACGTATAGCAAACATAAGTGAGCAGGAACAAATCACATTTACATACTTTCCAGTATATATAACAATTTAGTTAAATTTGTAGAACATTGTGTTGCAGTAACTCTGGATGATTATGATAATCATCTAATCAAAATAAATCTGCAGAAATAAATCATGTTTTCTGTACAGTTCATTACTCATAGACAAGAACAATCAAACATAAAGTGAACTTCATTTCCTTTTTCCACATGACACTTTCTTCCCTCCGCCGAGTTTCTTTTGCTTTCTTGTTTCTGCAGGTTATGATCATGACGTCTGTTTTGTGTTAAGCAGCTGCTCTAAAAGTAAGTATGTGCTTATTTTATGTTATATAACATCTATGTTAGACATAGGATCACCTTTTTTGACAGATGGGATGACTGAGTAGTGTAAATCTGATGGCTGCACATCTGTTTTTCAATTGGCCGATCTGGAATCCACTCCATCACCAAAACTCATTACACTGAGTGGAGAGACGGTGAATGATAAAGCTCCGCTGAGTCCATCTATTCTGCAAGAATATTCAATTAAAAAATTCATTTGTCTGAGGGACTTTAAATTAAGGTGTAATGATACTGTGATATTCATGAAACATAATTGTCTATGACCTTGTCCTTTTATATAAAAAAGATCTTTCCCTTGTGAAAGAGAATAATATCTCAAAAATATGTTTCTTTTTTTGCTTGTCCATGTGCCATGTTTGCTTTTGTATTTTTCTTTCTTTCTTTCTTGCAGAACCAGTAGGAGACCTAATAATATTTAATAAAGCTCCTTTAAATGGTTACTGCTGTAAACTATGAATAAAAGATGCTGTGATCATGGTGAGATAAAACCTTTGGGTCCACCAGCCACAATTGTGATCCACAGTTTAACGCATATATATTACAAAAGATGAAATAAACAGCACAACTATAGCTGTGTATAATTTTAATGGTGTCAACGTGTGTCATTTGTTGCTTTGCTTTGTTTGGACATACAGTATATTCCTTTTTATTATGTATTGTTTTTGCTGTGAAAGGTTACCTTATTTTATATATCTATCTCCATGGCGCAACTAGTGGTCAAGAACTTCTTTGGAAACCTTTAACAGATCCTGTTCTTTGAAGTGTTGCTCATCACATTTGTCATATCACATTTTAGCTAAAGCATTTTCATAAATCAACAAACCAGGCAAAAAAAAAAAAATGCAGCGCAAAGCCTTTGTGGTTTGGAATACTTTCAGTCATGATTATAATCAAGCTGATATTGTCAGTGTAGTCTCAAATGCACTTCATGTTTAGTAGGTGAGCTGCTTAGCACAGTAGTATGGCTATACTACACCTGTAGCTAAGGAGCTAGCTAGCTTCTAGTACTGTCTATTTTTGCTACAACTTAAAAAGGAATATCACTCTGCCTCCTTCTGGTGTGACCATACCCTTAGGCATTCCACGACTCATAAAGAGCAGATCCAGCTGGGCATGCCACTTGTTCGGGTGAAACCACTTTCCTCAAAGGAAAACTCAGTTAGCACACAGCAGTTCAACCATTCATCATCACTTTAAGCTTTCATCGTGCATTCCTCTGTTGACAATGATTCAGTAGTCATTAAGAAATGTCGATTCGACAGTCCACTGAGAGACTGACAATTCGACCGGAGGTTTTCTGACAGATTATTTCAATTTCATGCCTGTGCAATGTAATCTGACTACAAAGCCAAACAAAGAGTTGTGTAAAATGCATCACTTGTGGAAAAAAAATCTAATAATATCCAGATGCCTTTTCATCATTGCTGTAGATATTTAGTTGAGATGAAATCTCAGCATCTCAGAACCTCCCACAGTTGTCTCAGCTGCTCCAGCAACTCCCAAGTCCAAGAGGGGATTTGGCAGCATTACAATAGCAGGGCAGACATCCAAAATTCTCTGTCTCCCCTGTAGGATCCTCATTTCCTCCGTTTTAATTCTACTGTCCTTTCCTTCTACCCCATACCCCCCCCCCCCCCCCCGCCTTCTTCCATCTTCCTGAGTCCTTGCTACACTCTCTTTTGTTCACAACCCCTCTTCTTACCTCCAGTCATAACCCCTCACAGTGTTTTACCTCCCAATTCCATGTCTGGTTTCCTTTCACTACCCCATTTCCTTTTCCTAATTACATTTCCTGTCCTCCGAACCCATCTCTCTTCCTCTTCTGCTTCTCTCCACATCTCTCTACTGTTGTTGGCCCGTAGAAAACCTAAATGCAGATTTCCACTGGCAAGATCCAGCTTTGTTTGTCACATAATGATGAATGGCTGCTCATGCTGCTGCTGGATATGTTCCTCTACTCCTGCGGTTTTTTAAATTAACCATTTAGAGCAAATTTAATATGTTGTTTTTCCACTTGTTTGCAGTGAAAGCCATCAGAAAGCAAAAGGAAAACTAATTAATAATGCAGTCCTTTACACTTCACACAATGCACTGTTGATGGTTAAACATTCAGCTAAATTAATATGTATGCTCACTCTCCAAATAAATGAAAGCCTGCTTTGTTAAAAGCCTGCCAATGTGGTAATCAGTGCTTAATTACAAAATAAAGCCACCACCCACAAAGTGTGACACCTCCTTTCAGTAAAGGACTGGTTGCCCGAGTATTTTCGTGGTATTGGTCTTCCTCAGTAAACCGGATTTTTTAGGATTTTGCTCATTTAGCTGATCCCCAGGGAGCCTGGGAGTCTGAAAGCCACAGTAAGTTCACTTTCCACTAGCTTTGAAGCTCCTGACGATATACAGCATCTGCCATGCAGGTGAACAGGAGAGTGAATAAAGATGAGGTGAAGAGAAAGAAGGAATGATCTTGCTGCCCTGAACCCTCTGGTTCTGTCTTTTGTCTCTTCAAGGTGGCAAGTGAGCATCTGGCAGAGCTAAGCTTCCCAGTCTCCCTTTCCATATTTCTCTTTCTTGGTTTCTGTCGGGCTCTGACAAAAGCGAGCTGGCAGACAAATCCAGTCAAGCAGAACAGCGTACTCAGATGTAAGACTATTCGTTTTAGCAGGAGCAAGTCAGGGAAGTAGTCTTTCTTTTTCTGCTTCTCTGGTCAATTTTCTATTGGGGTGTCAACATAATAGCAGCACCGGGGTAATGGATAAAGATGTTAACCTGAGAGAAAAATTATTTGTGCTGGTTCAAAAAGCAGATGCACAGGAAAAAAACATCTTTAATGTCAGGATCTTTGAAAGTCAACACTTTACATATTCAAGCACCAACAGAAATGATTTCTGCATAGGGATGAAAGAGTTTCTTTTTAATATTCAGCAATATTCAGATGGTGTGCCCCTTCAATCGAGTCTAAGCACGATGGAAATGATTAGTACTGATCAGTGAGCAGATGATTAGTGACATACATGACTCATCTGTATTTCAAGGAGGCACATCATCAACCAAGGTCTGCCTGGTGGCTGAGAGAACAATTGCGGCTGGATATTGGTTCACATTCAGGTTGGCCACCTAATCACAAACTTGATAGGCTTCTGTCAGGTAACTGAAGCTGTAATTTTGTGCTCCGGTGATTTCAGAAAAGCACTTTGATATATATGTTTCAAAGCTGAAACAGACAGCTATTCTGATCAGCAGGCGCTTTTTATGATAAATTACATACAAGGTAAGGTCAAAATAATGGGAGCACCCAAATGTCAACATTAAGTCTCCCCAGAATGACGGATGGGATTCCTGTTCTATAGTGGCTTCTTTTCCTTGCAAGTCATCTGCCCTCAGGGAGCTGGATTAATTGTAGTCATTTCTAATACAACACTTTGTGCTGAATACTCACTCACTGGGATGCAGCTCCTTCTCATGACGACTATTCCACTGTGACAATAAAGCTTGTTTGAGGAGAACAAAAAATAGAAAGAAAATGCTATTCTAAGAAATCCTACATACTGTAATTAAAATATGTGAGCAAGTAAAGATCCACAGAAAATATTTAATCATATGCAATCATTACCTTTTAGAACAGTGGTTCCCAAAACTCAGGGGTTACTGCATGATTACAGCAATTAAGAATTCTGGTACACAAAATTATAGTATATTTATTTAATTTTTTCTAAAATCTTTGCTGTTATTTTGAGAAATACTAAAGGATTTTACCCACCCAGGCCGCTGAAAGTCCCTCTGTGACAGGAATAATCACAACTCTTAGCTATGCAACCTGTCATGGAGGGCCACAACAGACATGACTTTGCACAAAGAGGTCACAAGCAAAGAAGTTTGGTGCTTACATCAGCAGTAGTGTCATACTGTAGTAAACCTCTGGCCTGGATATTCCTAAAATAAACTGACTGACTTTCTACATTATTTATCTCTCTATGCCATTTTAATCTGTTGAGGAGATTTTACTGACATTATTTCAGGAATAAAGATGTGTGGTTAGAATTTAGAAAGAAAATCCAAGTTGTGTTGCCATAATAAGAAATAAAAAGACTTCAGTGTTGCTCTATGCACAGCACGAAACAACTCTGAATAAAGTAGTTACACTAAAATAAGTCACTTCCATGAGCTTTATTGAAACAGAGTTTATATACAGTAAGATTGTATGAGATAAATATGTGTATTTGAATCCTCTGCTTTTATAGTTAGTAGTGGTATAAAGAGCACAGTAACTTAATACACCCCAACTATGACTTTAGGAAATGTATACTATTACATTCGAAATCCCTCAACAAAATGGCAATGTTGGAATGAACTCATATTGCACATTATAAAAAAATGTAAATTATAATAGTATTAACGGGAGGTGTTCAGGAGCCTTATCATATAAAATATATTTCTAATTAACGTAGGTCAGAGGTGAAATGGTTTAATCTAAACTATGTATAAAAGGTGTATCCCAGGACAGGGATATAGAATGGGGCTGGTAGGATTAGTTTATTAGCTGTGTGAATTTAGGAGAAATGTAATACAAATCAAAGCATCTATCCCATGCTACTGTGTTTATTGAGGGGGATTTTACATGCCTTTTCTGATTTTCTGTAATTTATATAGTTATTTTGTCAGATCTTTATGATAAAAATAATACAGAAGGTGAACCTGCTCGGGACTATGTATTCATATCTCACATTGCACTGTAGCTGCACTATATTCTTTATTCTCTTTAATACGTTTTATTCTATTTTATCTTCTTCCTTATTTTTTTTCTTTTAAATCCCATCTATATGTGTCTTTTTATATTGTATTGTTTTCTTTCTTGAAGCCTTTTATGTTTTATGTAAAGCAATCTGAACTGCCTTGATATTGAGAAGTGCTATACAAAAACTCACCTTGCCTGATAACAAATTCATAGGTTTAAATAAATCTATAAAGGTTTTATGAACCAACCAGGAAACGGCTCTAAAAAGAAAAAAGGGTTAGGTTTTTTTTTTGGGTGCAAGTTTTTGGGTGAAAAGGAATCTTGTCAGTACAAACTTCTGCAATTGGCTGATTTATTGCAAATAATTCACCTTACATACTTAAAAAATAAATTAATATATCAGACTGAAATTGCAACAAATCATTATAATTTGATCTAATGATAGTGTTTTTCCTCCAATCAACAACAGTGTAATCACGCAATTGGCAAGACGCTGAGCGCAGCAGCTTCTCATCATTAGCAGTTCTTTTGGTTCTTAAAATTTGACTCATGTAACAAACAAGACCAAGCTTTTCTCTGTCTTCATGTAATATGACACTAAATGCCTTTACAATAATCACGGGAAAACTAAAATTGCACAGGCTGTTGTAAACCTTTGGAACCTTTTCTATCGCTTTCACAACTACATTTACATTTTCTTCACAGCACATTTACACAACAATAGGAGAAATGGCTGGTTATACATAAGCATGTTTGCAGCGGTATGATGGAGTCAACCTTCCAGTCATAAGACAGCCCATCTTACTATGAGACCATCCAGCCATCTTTACAGATACAGTAATAGAGTTGATTTAATCACCAACTTCATTTCCATAAGACAATATGTTGTACAGGGTAGAGTCAGTTGATTCAGATGCAAATGTCTATTCAGAGTGCAACATCACTGGAGGTCAAACTTGACAGAGGGTAAGTATTCACAGCAGCTCCACAGCAGGAAAGCAAATGGTAACTGCACAGAGGAGGCTGCCTTCCTCTAATATTACTGACAGGTCTCTCCCCTCTCTGTTTGCAGGACAATTCTGTCGCTTTATCTCACCTTAGGCTCAACAGAGACTCAAACAGACACATTCCAGCTGGTTCTCTGCAGCAGCTACAGACAAAATAACAAACTGCCGACCAGTGAAGACGTGTGAGGGGATGCGTAGTGTGCCCTTAAGGATTTATGCCCAGGTCTCTTTGAAGTGCTGCTTCGGTCCTCGTAATTGTCTGGCCTTTGTGGACTAATTGCTTGTCTGCTACACTGTGGCATACTGCAATTGCTGAAAGAAAGAATCACTTAAATCACAAATAAAGAAGGTGTCTTCATGAGATACTTGTTTTAAATTGAGACATCTTGAAATAGAGATGCCCATCAGCTGTGTGGTACTTCAGTCACTGTGACATACCTGAGAAGTGTTTTAAGAAAATGTAGTACTACCACATTTAATGTAGGTTATATAACAATGTACACATAAGGTTACAAAAAAGGTAGCTGATATTTTTGTTACGGACATGTGGAAAAACTATTTGGTCTTGTTTGTCGATAAAGTCACTGTGTACTACTACTACTTCTACTATAGTATTATTTCATGATGTTTTTAAAACTACACCAGTGTTGTCATATGTCATTATTGCAGCACCTTTGCCACTACTACTGCTACAGCCTTCACTACTACTTTTACTACTGCTACTGCTACTCACTAAAACACAAAGAATAATACAAAACACACAAAAGGATTCAATAAAAGTACGATGAAAACTTTATGAAAACCACAAGATCTTTAATAAATACAAGACCAATTCCTCTTTAAACACTGTTTCCATTTGTGTTGAAAATGATCCCAGTCATAATCAATCATGGGTTTTAGGAGTAATGAGTTCTAAATGTTAACCGATGGGAGGAAGAAGATGTCTGTCTAAGGGCCCATTTATGCTCAACGGACGTACGAAAATGTATACGTCCGTTTCAAACGATGTTGCCGTCACTGCTCACATACTTCCATGCGTCCTTTACGTTGCATGGATGTTAACCAATATATCCACCAGGGGACAGCACAGAGTCAAAAGTTAATGACAACAACAAACTCAAAAACAAACATGGCAACTGTGGAGGAGATATTGATAATGTTCCTCTTGCATAAAAGACAAAAACGATATGTTTAAAGTTTCTAACCAACTCACAAAACCTTTCCTCAAAACGTTCTGCCATTGTTATTTCTTCTTCGTGTCTCACTAGAGCTACATATCGAGTAGTAACAGCAACACTGCCCCCCACGGTTTCCGGTGGTACTGCTCCGTTTGGTCCGTATCCGTAAGCTTTATGGAAAATTGCAGAAATATGGACGAAATGAACACAGAGCACGGACAGAAGGCTGCGTCCGTATCCGTATCCATATTTAACGTTGAGCATAAATGGTCCTTAAGGGAGGTTTTTTGAAAGAAACCTATTACTATGACTACCACCACCAACACCACTTTTGCCACAAATTCGACTGCTCGCCTTGCTCAAGAGCATCTCAGTGTTGGGTGTGAGGAAAGGACAAGTGCTACTCTTTAACTTCCCCTATCAACTACTGCTACTGCAACCACTACTATTTTACTATTACTGCCAAAACTGCAAAATGTAGTACTACTACCACCACTGTTGTCTTTTTAGAACTACTAATATCACCACCACTAAGACCATTATTACTACACCACTTCCTCAAGAAATACTTCTACTACGTCAGGGAATACTCTTTTTGTACTGGTGATAGAATTGAAAGCACTTTTTTCTGTCCTGTTTTGCAGAACTATCATCATTAATGCTAGTGATAACTTCTTAGTGAAGAAAGTCATTTTCACAGGCTATCATAACAGTCATATCATAATTTTTGCAACAATTTTCTTGACAAGAATACTGTGAAAATAAATATTGTACAAACCAAACACATCAACAATCATTCTTGCACTACTGACTCCGTTAGCACTCACAACTTGTTAGGGCCAACTCAGCAAAATGGCAGGAACTTGATTGGACCATATATGAACTGACATGTCACATTATTTCCAACACTCCTCTATCTGTCAGATGCCGACTGTCGACACTACAGCGCGTGACTTTTGTGATAAGGTTGCCATGACATTTTCCAGATGGCGGCTGAAAAATGTTGGAAACAAAAGGCTGGTTAAATGGATTCTATCCTTTGCTGCGTGTTTGATGCTTTCTTATCGACAGGCTAATTCCCTGAAGGAATAGGATGTGCCAGGGGAGGAGACTAATGGAACAAACAGAGACTTGTATTCCCCCAACGCCCTATCTGAGTGTAAATCCGCCTGCTTCTCGACTGCAGTGCGGCCAGGCTGCAACTGGCTTTCTCTATCTTTTTGCTTTGCATCGCCTGCCACCTTCGGGCTGGGTTAAAAGGTCAAATCCACATCAGATTTGTCTTTATGATGTTTTTTAAAAGGCAGCATTATTCTCTACCCCAGACCATATGTGAAAGGGAAAGATAAGGCATTTTTGCTGATGAGAAATGCACTGAGGCACAGCATGTAGAGCTGCACTGACAATGACACATGACAATGACAACTCTTTTGGTGCTCACACTCCTGGTGAGATTGGCTCCACAGTGACAATGCAGCAGTATAAATAACTCCAGCAGTGGATTAGATGAGGGAACTCATAACAGGCTCCTCATACCATTTAGGCTGTAGCAAATAAACACCAGCAGCAGGTGACATGCCCAACAGCTATTGTACCGTTGAAGTACAGGACTCCTGAGGCAACATGTTGAACTTTCTGGATTAGAATGGCCTTAAACTTCAGCCTGGTGCTGAGCTGAAATGCAGCACAGGAGTTGTATCAGACAAAAAAGGGCATATATTTCTATTGTTATATCTTCCTGTGTGATATTCCTACAGTAAATCTTCAATTCAGCATCACACTGTTGCACAGAAGATTTAAACATCAGCTGGTGCGCTTCCACAACAGTGGGACCTTGGGCTGTGGGAGCAGTTTTAGCATGTCATTGGTGATACAAAAGGGTGTGGTATCTGCTGAGCTGTTCATTTGTGAAATGAGCAGTGTGGCAGTCATAATCAAGGCTTGCCAGCAGAAACCAATCTAGACCCTGTCATAAAACAACTAGGGCTGACAACAACATAATCAAAACCAAGGCCACTGAGAAGATTCCCAACCATTTTCATATTTACCTTTGATTCACTGAATGAAACAAAACAATAAATTGATGAAAGTGTGACGTTCATCCACAGCAGAATTTAAATTAGGGATTTTAATGTTATTTACTTTATAAATCCTATTTTGCTTATATGAAATGTTTTTGAAATGTTATGACCTCCAACATTGCTTTAAATTTACATTTTTTTCCTTATGTATTTGGGTCATCAAACAAAATAGTGAGTACTAATTAACGCGGGCTAGCTGCATAATGCGCCTAAAAATGTAAAATTCCTCTTGAAATTGGGGTGACAGGAAAACAGTTAAAGACCTAATACATTTGGTAAACTGTGTTTTGCTCTGTATTCAAAGAGTGACTTGTGAAATGGAAACGACTGGGACATCTAGGGTTCTGTACCTCCTCCCGCTCAAGCGTAGCAAGGTTGTGAGGCAGCTGTGACAGCTACTAAAGGTGTTCAGTCATGATCAACGGAGAAACTGCTCTCACCGGCTGTGCCATTGTTTTCCTATGGGGAGAGCAGTACCAGCTAACTAGGCAGAATCGCTACCCTTGGTGTCATGCACTGCTTGAGTGCTGCCCTCAAAGATCAATTCATTTCAACTTTTACCTCAGTTGCCATTGACCTTTCAAAGTGCAACCAATGAGATAACAACTGTATGTGACATAGCCAGCATCTCATCCATGTTCAAGCAGGAACAGATGCCAGTCTGGTCACAAACCTTCTCATAATGCAGCTTAAGAGTACACTAAATGTATGTGAAAACAATTGAATAATAGGCAATGCCGTAATAGAGTCTTTACTCACTGCCTAGTGTGTGCTCACCATGACAATTTTTAATTCCAGCTGAGTCACATTCAGTTCAAAATGAAAGTAGAAATCTTGACCGTGTCCCTGTATGCCATGTGCCTAAAAAAGCTACCCAAAATGTAACAGTGCATGTCATTTTAAACCACAAAGTTTCATACATAACATGTCAGATAATCAGCAATGTTGTTGAGATGTTGACCTGTGATGTTGTTAATGATGTGTTCATTATAATCTGTGACTGGGTTTATAAATCTATCTAATCTATCTATCTTTGATGCAACATAAAACTAAGGTATTCTCAAGCATTTGAAAAAAATGAAGCATGTTTCACAAAGGCAAAAAAGCCCTTGTAAAACCACCCTGGCTGGCAAGTAATTTTGCAGTCACTGCTGCAGCAAATTTATCTGTTGATCTTAATTCAAGACTTTCCTTTGGCTACTTTTTAAATTGCCCTATGTCAATGATTCTAATTAAGATGTCTTTTAACTTTATGACTTTTGCCTTGGACAATCTTTTTACTCTTTGTATTCACTATGAAAATTACTGATTGCTGAAATTGATGGCATTACTAATAAAATGTGAAGCACCATAAAGCATTGCAGCCTCTGAACGTCATATGTTTTATTTTTGACGTTCCACACATTGGTTCACACAGGAAGCAATGTGTCTGTGTGAAAGGATGAAAAGTGAAACCTGCTGGAAGATAATCTCTCAACACGGTGGAGCTGATGAGGATGTTTTTGTGTGGAGGAGACAAAGATGTCCTGCAGGACACCGTGGTGCGCGGAAACATCAAAGCGCTAAGGATCGAGTAATCTAAATCAATAGCTCTCCTGAGTGAGAAATATGTCAGAGAGAGAGAGGCACAAATATAGAACCACAGAGCTTCAACATAAAGAGGTTTATGAGAGTGTTTTCCTGAGTGCATACATGTGGATGCATGAACATTTTGCTACCTTCTTCATTGCAATAACACATTGTCAGGAAAACACTGTCGGTATAATATCACCTCCTCTAAAACAGTTGCAGCAAGTGTGTACATTATGTTTGAGCTTATCATTGTCTCAGCAAACCTAGAGAAATGGATAGGTAGGATAGGCTGAGTAATGCATTAGCTAGCTAAGCTACTGTCATCATGCTAACATGATCATGTTTAGTAAATTAGTCACCATGTGCACCATGGATAAGCATGTTAGCATGTCAGTATTGTCTAATGATAAAAAAAACATGTACAGTAACCATAAAGCAACAAACAATATATTATACTGTAGCACCATCATGTAGTGTGTATACATATAACATAACAAGAAAAACAATTCCAGTGGTGCCAACATTATGCTAACTTTAGCACTGCATGAGACAGCATTGTACTGATGAAAAGAACGGATGGGAATATCTATACCAAAATTCATGGAAATCAATGCAACAGTTGAGACATTTCACTCAAAACCATAACTATCAACCTCATAATGGTGCTGGAGGAAAAAACAGTGTCATTCAGGTTCCTCCTCTGGGAACAATTAATATCTGTACAAAATATCCATCCATTAGCTGTTGAGATTGTTTAGTTTGACCCAAGAGTTGATAAATGTAGTCTGTAACTAATTAGATGTTAATTTGTGGCCATAAACTGGCCAACAACCCCTAGAAATATTATTCACTGTCTAACTTAGCACATCTTTTCCTGGTTCCAATACAGGTTGTAATGTATTTAATAGTGCTGTTGCCTGGGTGTCACCTCTGATGTGTGATTGACTGGTCATTAACTATCTAGTTAGCCTTGAGAGAACTGCTAATTTCCAATCCTTCTGTGGTGTGCAACGGTGCAAGAAACATGTGCTACACCATAACACATTCAACACAATTCAAACACATCCAAAGTGACAATGAAAAATGATATTTGGATGCGGCGCACATTTCATTCAGAAATCAAGTGAGTAAGGTCTGGGAATTAAAAAACAAAAACAGGATGCTCAGGTTACATTGTTGTCATTTTGTGGAGCTCAGCAACAGGTAAGTTAAGCACTGCTAAATCAATATTTTTCTTCTTAGGATGGTAAAGTCATGACCTGCCATCTTCAGCCTCTGATGGGATACCCTGATATTCTAACCAATCTTACTCTGTTTCATCAACCCAACCAACACAGGCAAGCACGTACTAGTCATGACTGATATCCTGGGGAAAACAATGCATACAGTGCTGTTCAGTACTACGCATCCTGATACAGTCCACAGAAAAAAAATTCACCATACTCATTCCTTGGGTATATTTCTGGAGATTGTTGTGTTATTATGCTGTGTAAGTACATTAACAACCAAAAAAAAAAACAGAGTCAAATTCCTTGTATCCATAAATATACTTAGCCAATAAAGATTATTCAGATTCTTGAAAGTTTTTGGCCTCTAAAACTAAGGTAATTAATTTCAAAGTTCAGTAAGCAGAAGAAACCTAAATCAAATCAATATTTGGTGTGAACAGACTTTGTCTTTAAAATAGCACTTGAGCACACTTTTCCAAGGTACATGGCAGGTTGGTTCTTCTGTGGTTTTAGGTTATATCAGTTGCTTCTGTCTTTACATGCAATCCCTGACTGACCAGGGATCTGTGGGGGCCATATCATGTGTTGCAGGACTCTTTGTTCTCCCTGTCACTGCGAACAGTTCTTCATGACTGTGGCTGTATGTTTGGGGTCATGCTGCAGACTACATTTGGAACCGAGCAGTGATGGTATTGCATTATAAATAAGAATCTAAACATCTCAAGTGCCTAAAACGTTTGCACAATACTGTTCTCCATCAGGTTGTTGAATTAATTTGTTACAAATAACTTAAATCCCCAGTTTGCATGCAGACACACGCTCCATCAACATAAACCCACACTTAAGGAAAGCTCACTATTCAGTTATTTGTTGGGTTGAACATGACAAGGTTATTATATTTTTATTTACTCATCCTCCACACTTTTCAGGTTCCTGAAGCTGAATACAGACCACCATTACATTTTTTTCCAAGGCTACCCTGTCTCCATAACTTGTCAATTATGTGCTTACCTGCATTATAAATAGATACAATGTCATTCTAGATCAGCTTTTGCCTGCACTGCAGCTCTAATCCAAACATCTATACAGCATCATGGTTATGATGAGTTGTCACACTGTGCAGCAGACCCATAACCTTGCCAGTGTCAGGATGATGCTCTATCTATTGAGCTATACATGTAATAAAACCCTTAATCCTTGCAGTGTTAGTGCAACTCTCTGCCCACTGAGCTTCAGAGGACACAAGATACCCAAACCTGGAAGTACTGAAACATCTCAATAGGCAAGATGAGATGTAGCGGAATGTAAAAAGACAAAGTGAAGACCAAGGACAAAACAATAAAATGTAATGAAAAGCACCTCATTAACAAACACCAGAGGGAAAGTCTCACAGTTTGATTTCCCTAGTGGAGTAGAGAGGAGGTGCCCTCGTAGTTTAAAGATACTGTGCTGTAATTACAAAGTCATAGGTTAAATCCCACCAGCGCCCAACACATCCATCGACAGCCATTTCTCCTGTTGAAATGTCTTTACTTCTCTCTCATCTGTTACATTTTGCATGCACAAAGCACATTGGCTATCGACCATACTCTGGTTAAGGACTAATTTGGATTAAACTATTTAAAAGGAACCTATCATACGCTAATTCAGTATCCCAGACTAGCTTAACACAATATTGCATAAGCCTGTAGCCTCTACCGTCTATATTTGACTAAGGAGATGGCTTTCAATAGTAAAATAAATAATTATCCCAAGAGTAATTTCTGCAATCTTCTCTGAATAACCTGACAAATAGGCTTGTTAATACAGATTGTGAAATAAGCACCCTCAAACTACCAAATGCCTTTAGTGAATAAATCAATAAGTGTCACCTACCAAGCTCGGTAACTCTGAGAGCTGGTAACATTTTAATGACATAGTGATTCACAATCTTTGGAGTTCGCCTTTTGTTCCCACTAAATATTGAGGTCTGCATATGACCATGAGCCAATTAATTCATGGCGGAACAACAAATGTGTCAAACAGCCTCATAATTTGGCCGTCCATTATTCTCTCTAATCTTTGTTCGTACATTTATGAAAACTGCATGTCAATTATTTTGGTTGATACATTTTTTTTTCAATTAAGTTCACCAAGACGTGGGAGCAGATCAAGGTTGATTAAAGGTAGTTTTAGTCCCGAAGTTGGCATCACAGCGTCACCATAATGCTGTGTGATTTGAACTTGATACAGATTTTGAAAACCAGAAGTTTAAGTGATAAGATGTTATCAAATTAGACAAGTAATACAAGTAATACTGATTTATTTTGTGTGTTTTACTTTAGACCTCAATGGACTCAGTTAAGACAGAGTCAAGATGTGATCATGTCACTGTAGAACTGATTTGTTGATAAATGATCACCTTTGTGAAATCATGATAGTTATTTCCTGAGTTTTCATAAACATAATATGATGAAAAACATATTTTAGAGATCGAGGGCTCCTGATAATGATACATGTTTATTATCAATTTAACCATTGATTAATTGATATAATTGATTGATTAATCCATGAAATATTTAGCCAATGAGATAGTGAAAAATGCTAAATAAATTTACAAAGATATGGATTTGAGTGTCTCTAACAAAAAAGGTATTTCAGCTGAAAAGCTATTTTAAATGAATCAACTATTTGTTAAATATAAAACATTGTAATTAATAATAATGTTTCTATTTCATTTTTGTAGGACACCATCATGGATTGCATTCATCTCATATTTTCCAGCCCACATGTGGAACCTCTCCTTTTTTGATGCACAGCAATGTGCCTCTGGCTGTTCACTTTAATATCTGGCACTATACCTATAAATTTGCATAATGGTTTGGCTGTCTGAGCTGTCAGTATTTATTACTGCTATGACTTGCTGCCACTCAACAAGTTCTGTGTGTCTTATTGCTCCCATCAGACTAACAGTGTGGCCTGCCTGGCCTTAACCTCGGTGACAGTTTGTTTTTTTAGCTTTGCAGGCTGGCTGTTTATCTGTCTTTACAAGCAACTGTTTTATAGAGCTGATTAATATGCATGATAATATTCACATTGGACCTCTCATTAACCATTTGTGGTTAATTGTGTGAGTTTACAGCGTGAGATAACAGGCCTGTGCAAGAAGAAAACAATTACATTTCATTGTGTTTTTGTAATTATGTAACCTTATGGTGTGGATGCTAACAACAATATTACAATTGCACCTAAAATTGTGTTCATGTCACAGGATCCTGATATCTCAGTTGGCACTTTAACAACAAGGCGGGATCCAACTTGTTAGGGCCATCAGCACCCCTGACCTTGATGTTTCTGTGTTTTATTTTTTTGATTAAAGAATTATACCAAAAAGTTTAATTTTTCTTCACCAGAAACATTATCCTCAGTATGAAAGTTGCAATGATGGCTGATGAAGATTTCACAGCCAATACAATCTGACCTTCATGCAGAACAACTTTGCATTTTGTCAATAGGCCTTGAAGAAATGAACAATCCTATTCAAACTTAAGTGGACTGTATTTATGTATGATTCCTATTCTAATATATATTTGACTATTTATAACTATCAACTTAGGAGTGTGGGATTTGATTTTTGGATGAAGGATATAAGGCTATAGTCCATATAAACAATAAATGTAAGTAATTACAATAATTGATCATTATGTGATTTCTCCTTGGTGAGTGCACTTAATCACTGCTGAATAGAATAAAATGTTGTGCATTTCATTTATAGCAGCTTCTCACATCCATCTGAGTGATTCCTGTTAGTTCCTGTGTGGCTCACACAAAAAATCGAAAGGCTTTGGATTACAGTGTTCACAAAACATATATACTGTATATACCTTAAAGAAAACCTTCTCAGACACAGAAACTTGGCTGAACTTACTGTATCATTATGTAGCAATTTGCATTTACATACTATGTATTTGTGTTTATTTTAACACAGTGGGGTCGGTGAAGATTAAAGAGGTAAACAGGGGAAAACATCAGTAGTGGTGATAAAAATCAAGAATAGCAATAACAACAATGGCTGCTGAAGAGTGACAACGACAGCTGAGAGAATGCAAGGATTTAGAAGCCATTTGATTGGTTATAAAAGTGAAGATTTCCCAGGCAACAAAACAAACTGTGTACTATTTAAGACTAATTGCACACAGCAGGTTGGCTGTTAAAAGTGTTAAATTAATTTTCCCAGTAAACATGTGCACACTGCAAAGCCAGTTTAGTACTTTGTTTTCTTAGCAACTGTAACCTTTAGTTTGCATAAACCTGCTGAGACTGATTTCTGCTGCGTGTATACTGTGGCCATTAGTGTGGATTCACTTTATTACAAACTAAACTTTACTTTTGCTCACAAAAAAGCTAAAGATACA
Organism: Scomber japonicus; assembly: GCF_027409825.1. Taxonomy (NCBI): domain Eukaryota; kingdom Metazoa; phylum Chordata; class Actinopteri; order Scombriformes; family Scombridae; genus Scomber; species Scomber japonicus. The sequence continues at coordinate 26,315,959 of NC_070585.1, read as the reverse complement.
TATACAATCCAGTACATACACACTGATGTGTGAAGGTTTCATACAATTTGTTCCCTGTGAGGACAACAGGGGTATTTCCACACTCAGATCCTTCCCTGACCTCATCAACCGGATCCAACACCATCATTCATCAATGTAGCCATTAAAAGTAATGACCTCTGTAAAGCTGCTTCACGATTTCATGGCCAGCACTACTCACAGAGAACTTGGTTAAAGGTATTGTTTACAGATGAAGAAAAAGACAGGGTAATGATTTTTTACACTATCAACCCCTCCTACTTTTGCTATTTGGAGTACAGTGTAATACTGATATATGAATATTGCTGCAATGATAATGATGCCAGGATAAAATGGGCTTGCATATTGTTGTGGTAAGTTATTTGCTGATGTGCATATAAAATAAAAGTGAATTATAAAACAAATTATGAGTCCCATAACCATATGTAACCGAAGCTGATATGTCAAATCAAAGGGAAGAAGGAGCACATTATCACCTGGAGTCAAAGTGAAACCTGAACAGCTAACCCTTAAGACAAAATATCTGCCTACACTGTGTGGCTTAATGAAGCAAAATACCATTAGCATAGAGAGAACCACACCGATAAATTACTCAACCACTGGCAACTTCATTACCAGTAAACTGATTGAAGTGTCTATAGATAACTCAGTGTTACACAATCCTTTCCACTGCAGTAATATCGCTGTCTACATAAAACACATAAAGATGTGGTAATATGTGTGAAGGCACTTGGAAATCCATTTAGTTCTGCAATGCAATATTGGGGTGTGGAATTCTTCTCCCAGAGATGTGCCATGTAAATGAGATTTTTGCATCTTGATGAGATGAGAGAGCAGTTTAGTCATAATGATGCTGAAATGCTCAAGGTTACTAACCTGTTTATAGGGAAGGAAGAAGAAGGGAAGTACAAAAGTCTAAAGTCACATCTGAGAAAAGTTAGAAATTAACATGTTCACTGTCATTGGCCATTTCCGAAACAATGGTTCCGTCAATAAGATTTGAAGACTTATAGTAGCTTTGATGTCTGCCATGTGGCTGTTGACTGACAGCTGTGAGTGACAGTTTGCTCATTTGCTGGTTTCCTGATATAACATCCATTCTTAATATGAAATCCAAGTGTGTGCTCTGCTGGGTGTCCACATTAAGCTCTCATTCACTTCAATCTGAGGTAGCAAGGCATGCTCCCAGGGTGTGAAAGACAACACCTTGCACTCCTTATTCAAAATGTCCTGTCTCCAAATGGAAAAGATGCCACCAACCATGAGCAGCAACTCTGGTCTTCAATCCAGCTCCAATACAAACCAACATCACACTTCACTATCTTAACCCTTTATATGCAGTCTGTGGTTTAGTTAAACTAATAGTTTAGTTCAGTTGATAAAACTAATAAAGCAAAGACTACATCTTTTTGCTAAATAATCTGACATAATGTAGTTATAGGCCTATAGTTCCACAGCAGTGCTGGCAGAAAGAGCAGCGGCGATATTTGCAACTGAGACTGAAATAGTGAGACAAACTGAAAATAATGAGCTACATTGGTTGTTCCCTATGCCAGCCAACTTGGCTACTGACATCACAAACCTCCTCCTACTTAAACAGATTAAGACATTAAAGATCTATAAATTTCAAACTTGAGATGTATTGCTCTCTACCCAAACAAAACATATTAACATCAAACTCCTTACAAACATCTAAGGCAAAATATGGTTGATGCTAGTAGTCTAGACATGGGGGGGGGGGGTGATCCTTCCTGATCTAGCCACTTTCCTTAGAAGAGACAAGGAAATTAATATATAGGTCTGCCTTAGTGATCTGTGAAACAATCAAAATGTATGATATCCTTAAGGTTTACAAAACAGAGAGACAATGAGTTTGGATCCTGCTGGGCTCTTGTCAAACGTCTCATATTACTCTAAATGGGCGTTTCCCTGCTTCATTTGTGTTAACTCGCTTATTTTTCCTGATGACTAAACCCCGCCATAAACAGCCAGTGAAGAAATAAACACACTGACATCTGCCCTCCATCAACTCAGCAGTATATCTACTGTGGTTGTCCATCCACACATCGCCAGATTGTTGTTTCAACTACAGTGGATCACAACCCTCTCGTCCCGCTGCCTGCCTGCCCCACCTGCTTGCTTACTAAACCCAAAAGTTTATCCTCAGCCAGGCACGCTCACTCCCTCGACCACCTGTCTTGTTTAGCCCCACTTCACCATCCACCATCACCTCTCTGTTCTGCCTTGCCTGCCATCCTCATTCCTCTTTTATTCCAACATTAAAACCCCTTTTTATATTACTTAATTCCATTGTCTGTTTTTGCATTTGGTTCCGCCTTAACTGATCGTAACACTTTCAGCATGGTTAATTTGATCATGGTCCCCGTTTTTCAAACAGCAGTTCAAAGCCATCTGTTGTCACAGGCAATATAACTTTGTAATTGCCACTATCAAAAGTGCAGAATTCTTTTGAGGCTGACACAGGCAGGAGAATTATAATGACTCTTTCTCTCTTGGCATGTGATCCAGGGAATCTGTATTCAAAGATGAGTATCAAGTCACCCGCGAACATCGCTCAGCATGTTTTACCAGATAGCCAAACAGATGGATGAAGCACTGAGAAGATTAAATGAAGCCCCAGACCCTAAAGTTAACTTTTATTTACTCGGTTGTCTCAGTCAACATGTTGCTTAAATTGAATAATGTATAGATCCACAGTATGCTGCTATGATAAACTTTGCATCCTCTCAACCACATTTGTTATTTTTACCTGTGTGCTCTGTATTCCACCAAAGATCTTTCAAAATTAGAGCATTTCCCCAGTCATGTTGTTATCTTAAAAAGTTTAGATTACTCTTTTTCCCTTCTTTCTATATTAAGATCCCCCTTAGCACCAACATAAGCGCTGGCTATTCATCCTGGGCTCCATCACATATGCAGTCATACATACACATACGCTACAAGATCAAAAATCTCAAACTAACCAGATCATTTAATTGAATTAAAAATCAATGACATACAGAAGAAAAAGACATCCATGATATCACAAAAAATTACAAGAAGTCTGATTTAATGGTCAGACATTAGATGCTGGTATTGTACATGTCAGGACATAAATCAACACCTATATTGCACTTAGTAGGTCTATTTGTATCTTTCATTGTCATGTTAATTTAGTCTAACTCACAGGAGGAAACACAGAGCCAGAAAGCACTGCATGTACTATAGATCCTCACAGGCAGACTGCCAACACTAGATTATTGACCTTAGCTTTTCAGTTGGAAAATGTATTTTAATTATTTTAAGATGAAGTACTTTTCTAGCTAGTTTGTCAGCATTCTAACTATGTAGATACTTATCTGCAGTATTGAGCTAGTTAGTGCAGTGGTGTCAGCTGGTACAATTTGAGGGTTGCAGAAGTTTAAATTACATGAAGTGGGCCAAGACATGACTTAAGATATGTTAGCCAATAGAATGTATAGGTAGTTTTATTTTGGTGATCATATTTCACTGTTGCAGAATAGATTAGAGCCATTTTCAGAGGAGACTATTACCTACATTGGCTTGCATTGTTTGTTAGGTTTCTAGTAGACCTACTATGATAAATCAATCAATAGATAATTAATGGCCAGTTATTTAATTATTAAATAATCATTTTGAGTTATTTTTTTAAGAAAACAAATCCCAGATTATCTGTTTACAGCTTCTTAAATATAAATAATGTATTGGTTGCTTTAGTTGTAAACTGAATATCTTTAGGTTATTGACTGGAGGTCGGAAAAAAACATTTTAGGATGTCCTCTTGAACATTTGGAAACACTGACCAACATTTTTCAACTTTTACTGACATTGTATAGACCAAACAACTAATCAAATCAATCAAAAGAAAAAAAGAACAGATAATGAAATTTGTTGTAGCCATACTCTCTACCACAGGATGATATTGGCAAAAGAATTTGCAAGTCTAAATTAAGTTGCATTTAAAGGCTCCCAATCTAACCAAAGAAGCTCATTAAAGATGTATACTAACAAAATGGGATAGAGTTACCACCAATAGTTTAATATGATTACAATACGATTCAAATTTCATAATCACTGACAACTGTCTCTGATTATCGTTTTTTGCACAACTTCATTAGAACAAGATAAAGAACAACAGGGAAGAGACAGATGAAAAAATAAAAAATCAGAGCGGGAAAACAGAGACACGCTAGGCAGCATAACACAGTATGAAGGCAAGAATATAGCAGAAATGAACTTGATCCTGTGTGAAATCAAGCTGTTGTGAAATCTCTGTTGAATAGTTTTTGTCAGCATGTCTGTATACTTACTGTTACACATCTGGCATGTTCCTTCAACAATCCCTGCCAGATGGGTGAGTGAAAAATGACTGGGCTACATATGAGGAGATAACCAGAGGCACAATGATAATGACTGTGGCCTTCACAAACTTTGACTATTGTAAACTGTGAGCTCAATATTAATGTGCAAGTGCAACAGGGAACAAGGGCTCAAAATGCTGAAAGAAGACACACTGGACACATTTCCACAGGTTGTCCTTGCAGGTATGTTCTCTATTTGGTTGCTCCTTTCATTTTTTTCATTTTTTTTCTTTCCTTGCATCATTTTTGGGCTTCCTTTTTCAATTTCATTTCCAATTTTACAAATCCAAAATATTTCCTCGCTAAATAAAATGTGAAAAATGGTCGAGCTCAAGAACCTGCCAACAAAATAGTGGCAGAGTCCAAATCTTGTCTCCTTTAGTAATAAGTACGATTTTATGATTTCTTGTCAGTACGCAACACATACAGTAGTAATATCAATGCAGGGAGTAGTGTGTTCACATAGTGAATATGAAAGTAATGGTGTAGAGGTCAGGGAATTGCATAAGCGTACAAACAGCTTGTTATTGACAAGGAGGTCGAGGTTCAGTCACCATTGATATTCTCAATAAATCCCCCTCCATTCAATAATGTGTTGTTTTTTTCTTGTTCCTATGTTTGAGCTTCACTGTGCTGAATGGTGTGTGTGCCGAGTTAGACATGGAAAGGCTGTTTTCACATTCATCAGCTGAAGTGGAAAAGTTTCACTGTGCTCACCTTAAAACTGAGTTCAAGGCATGTATGTATGAGCAGGATGTGTGATGCGATACCCTGAAGCTTCCACATAGACTGAGAATGAACTTTCAGTGAAGTAGGAGACATCTTAAGCTTTTGAAATGAAAAATGTTTGCATACTCCTTGAATGCCTATTACAAGCCATATCCTTTAATACAGATTATGTGATATCACAAATGTAAAACACACAAAAGTAATAGAAATATACAACCTTGTTTGTTATTTTTCTTCTCTTTTTTCTCATAACTCTTTGCCAGTAAATTGCCCCTGAAGTAGATCCTTATGCTTGTTGGCTACAATGGCTAATCCAGGGGGCTAATTTCTGTCTTTACTTTCAGTCAGACTTAATTGCTTGAAATGCTTCATGTTAACATTTTTATGTGGAAAACATCACCCTGCTTTCTCTGAAATACTTTGTTTATTCAAATTCCCGAATCTCTACAATAGAGTGTGAGTGCAAAATTAGTCTGACTCAGCCAGACTGACAGTCAGATTGGCCACAATCATGGGAATAAGAGCCTGGTTGAAAAATACTCGCTCCTGTAAAGGGGACATGCTTTTAATGTTTTTCCCTCATATGCTGTTATAAATGTCAGATGTCTATGTCAAATAGTCAAACACATATAGTAAAACATGAGGTTAACACGTGTAGAAAAGCCTCCCTCAAGTCAAAAGCCCCTGCTTCATCCTGATCTAAATGAAACGTTTGTAAAAGTTACTTATACGTCCCCATTGGCGTCACATCAGAACATTTGTGCATGCTCACAAATTACCATCTGTTCAGTAATCTTTATTGCTAAGGTTATTCCATGGGCTGTTTGTGCTGTCCACATGAATATTTCAAATCAGATTGAGTTTCAAACATGTACGGATGTATTTGAGTATTTGTTTATATTTTGATTAAAATAAGGGGAAAAAGAAGTAAAATCTGACTACTATTGTTTGTTAATGTTAGGGTTAAGTTTCTTGAAGTTGAAATCAAGCACTGATATTGGAGCAGATAATAATAAATCAATAAAAAAAAGACCTGGAAATATGAATGAGATGTCCCCTTTAAGATTCTGTCCATGCTGGGCCTATCACCTTACAGTAGTATAAAACAACATAAGTGTGTTGATTATTATACTGTGTGTGACTGTATACTGATGATTTGAAACTGATCAGCCCTACAGCCCACATTATACAGCAGTGTGTGGCCCATGAAGGCACTTTAAGCAGTAATTCTCAACAAATCCACAGCTAAGTCAGACTCCCTACTTAATTCAGTCGCAGCATAGGGAGGGAGGAGACCAGTGGACCATAAAGCTCTTAGGGACTGATGTAAGAAACAAGAAAATGTGAAAGGCTAGTATGGAAAATGAAAATGGTCTCAAACATCAGCAAATAAAAGCCCCTCTGGTCTTTTCTGAAAGTCCAGTGGTACATTTGAGGATCCTGATGGGCAGAGGGGTGTTTGGAGCGGAGCTACAAAGGCTGGAAGAAGGTGTATGTGTCAGCATTGTGGCCAAAAGATCTGCAATATGAGCATCAGGCAGCCCAAACACACATCAAAATATAACGAAAGAGGGGGATACAGTGCAGCACATTTTATATCCATACCACTCTGCTGTGTCACAAATTGAGTCAGTGGGTTGAAATCACAGAGACTCGCGTGTGTGGTTGTCTGCCAGCAGTTCCAAGAAGAAAAAAAATCAGATGGCATTATGTATTGATGAGTCAATATATTTTGTGAAATGGGAGACAAAATACCTCCTGAATTAGGGGTGTTTTTTTTCCCCAATCAGAAAGCAATGGCTAAATCCGATCGTTTTAGACAATTGATAGAGAGGACTCTAAGAACAAAATGTATTTATCGCTTTTGTATCATTTAATTGGGGGGCGCATTGGTCCCCTAATACTATCGAATCATCATTATTCAGACTGCTCGGTGCCATGGTGGATATTTGCTGAGCTGCACTGGGAATACTCTGATACACACAGAAGAGTACTTCCTGCCAGAGGACGCGTCCCCCCCCCTCCCCCCCACGCCCCCACACACACACTTTTCCTTTACTGTTTTAATGAAGCGTATAATTCTAAAGCAGTTGTTCCAAGATGTGCATCGTTCAGAGATAAGACATTAATCATTTACTGGCACACAATACACTAATTTCATTATTTAATGATTTGCATTGGAAATATCGTTAAAATTAGATTAGAGAGGCAACCAAGTGTAGGTAACACACAATAATTATGAATGCTTGTGTGTTCTACTAAACTAACAATTCCCAAAAAATTAGAGGGCAATATGATGTATTTTGGTGTCACATATTCCACCTAAAACAAATTTGGTTACAACAAAATCTAGTTCTGTTGACTGATGTTTTCATATTAAAAACAAAACAAGAAAAGTTTGAACCATCACTAAAGTTTAAATGACAAACATAAACAAAGCGACAGATGGTGACACAGATGATTTCCGCAGTCACTTCAATGGAAGATGTAATAATCGGAGCGCAAACAAATTTGTTTTACTAAAATGCCAAAACGTAGTAGTGTGTGACATTACCCGTTGGTTTGAGGCCTGTTTGAAACCCATAGTTGTAGCTTATGGTTAGTGCCATCTTTTCCATTTGGAGACAGGACTTTACAAATTAGGAGTGTAAGGTGTTGCCTTTCACACTCTGGAAATATGCCCTACTACATCAGACTGAAACGAACACTAACTAACTGGTAACACATTAGCTACTACTTGGAGAGCAGCAGGTGAGCAAACTGTCAATTTGAGCTGTCAATCAACACCCACACAGCAAACTCCAAAGTCTTCTTAAAAGTCTTCAAATCTTATTAACAGAGTAATAATTACCAACATGACCACCAGCACACTTAGATTAGAAGGCCAAAAAGTAGCGATTGAGACCATAATGACTCGCTGAAAAAAATGATTGATGTCTTTTTGACTGAGTGTCATTTGGAGCCAGCATCTAGCAGGCATCAGTGACATTGCACTTTAAGATACTTCTGCATTGGCTTAAGCCTTAAACTGTGGTAACTGCTGCTTGGTCCAGACCAGCAAGACCTAGGTGTAGACAACACATGGACAGGGTCAACTAAGGTATGCCAAATCATAAAGGTAGATTCAGTGGGATTAACAATATCTAGACTCATACAGACACTCTGTATCTGCAGACACTCTGCCTTCTGTCTTTATTTTCTTACTTTGCTGTGTTGGGACACCAAAATTTAGGCATCTGCCTTTGGACAGTGGGTGTGTAGCTCCCAGCCAATAACAGTGTACACGTTGTGAGGGCAGGACTCCATAAAAACATAGCAACATATATAATAGTGCTGTACTGCAGTATAGCCTCTGGTGCCATTGAGCTGGGGAGGAGGGGCAAACTTTGAATGTTGTGTTTACAAATTGCAACCAACAAATCCTACTTATTCTGCTTTTAGGTGATAACAGATCATCTCACAAGGGATATGGTAATCCATCCAATAGTTGGTGTTACAAGACAACTCTGGATCATCAGAGTCATTAGGATACATTTTCTGGAAATCATGGATATATGTATCAAATCTCATGGCAATCAAGTTAAGATATTTCGTTAAAAGCCAAAAATGTCAACTTATATCCCTATAGTCATGCCACTAACATGGCAAAAAACACATCAATTAGCTAGACTGGGTGCCATGTTCCTTCATTACCATGAACATGGTACATATCGGTTTTCATTCTGAAGTTTACATTATCATTTTAATATATTCCCCTATAAGCTTCCATACTCAAACCATTTACAATACACAGTTAAAATATAATCTTTATCTTTGACCATATGATAAGATAATGGAAATAAGGGATAGGGATACTCCCTGGATCATGCACAGGATTTGTTTTAAATTCAGTCTCTTTGATATTAGTTGTGTATTTCATAAACACTTATTAAATGTGCGCAATGGAAGCAATGCCCAACAATATGCTGGCACAGCAATAAACGAGGGTCCTCTGACTGTTAGGCTGAGCCAAGGAAGGATGCGCTGTGTGTTGCATGGTACATCTTTCCGGGCATGACTGGTCTATCTGTCATCCCTTTATTCAATCATTTAATTCAATACTGAATATGAAAAACAATAAATTGATTAACATTTCATCATCTTTTTTTATGTGTGTGTGGATCAAAAATAGAAAATCGTTTTTTTCTGTTTTCATCTTGGGGTGAGTAATCATATTAACCACACTAACTATTTTATTTCTGTTTTTCTGTTATTTTGCTTTGTACTGTGTTTCTCTGCCAGACATGACAATTTAATATTGAAAATTAGGTTTCACTTCATGGGGAAGGCATTTGAAAGTATTCTTAATGACAGATACAGCCTACTAACCTTATTTCTTTAAGTAAAACTCATAGGTGAACTATTTTGTTGTAGCTACTCACCAATGTGTTTTTAAGGATGGACTTCAGTCACCAAGCACAAATCATCCATGTATCATGGGAATAACATTAAAAAAAAAGAAGTATTGCAGTTTTAATTTTTTCCCCTTACGTCGTCTTGTGAATGAATGAAATGAACACTGTAAGTGGACTATTTGGTCTTTTTTTTAACAGTTTGTTTAAGAATGAATCTGCCCAACACTTTTTGATATAGCAGTTGATCACTGTAACTGTGATCACTATAAGCAGTTTCCACTATGTTTTCCCTTAAGTTGTGACTTGTGATGTTTTTGTCTGTTCTTTGGATTGAATTGAATAATTGAATGAGCAGATTATATGCAGACCATGATCCCTCCACTGCTGTGTCTTATCTGTTATTAACATGGACGAGAAATTCAAACACATTTCCTTTCCATCCTTCCCTTTCTCTTCAGTGAGCACAAACCTTTGATATGGCTCTGTAGAAAGGGAAAAGATAATTGGCAATGTCTTACTAAATCTTACTAAGTGGCGTTTTTCAGATATGCCTTGTCTGTGTGTGTAGTGTGTGTTGGCGTGTCTGTGTGTGTTGTAAAATGTGCAAGAAATGGCTAGATGGAAATAAGTATACCAAAACCATCCTACACTGTATTGGTTCTTAGAGTGGTTGTTGTCACCCTCTTTTGGGGGAATTTTAGATTTCAAAACCAAAAATGTCACTGTCAATTCTTGGAGCACTGGATGAGATTAAATTTTTTTTCTTTCATTAGAGATTTCTTTTCGATCTCACACCAGAAGGTAGTCACATATATTTTCTGGGGTTTTAAATTGGTAACTTCCTCTATTTAAAAGCCCCTTTGAGCAACCACTACTGCCTCATATCTTCTTTATGAAAAAGAGACGAGCTAAAACAGGCCATCAACTTTAAATTTTTTTACCCTCATTCTTCTACCCACCTGTTTCTTGCCATTCATGCCTCTGTCAATCAGACACTTTCATGTACCTCTCAGTGACATTTACAGTGTGATAATGTACAGTGTCAGAAAGTTGTCAGCCATCTGCTTCACTAAAGAAGAGGGAAAAGGAGAGATGGTGCCTGCAGTCTTCAGGGGTCTTTCCTAACCTTTTCCCAAGAAACTAGCAGCTTCTTTGGAGAGACAGTCTTTGATGGTGACTGCAGTCTTTGGAAAATGTCATCTCTAATTACCTCTGAAATCCATCTCAACAACCCCCTCCCCAGTCCCCCAAACCTGTCGCCTGTATAGACTCGCTGTGTTTGTCAGCTACAATCCTGTTCTTGACTATTGGGAGTGAATACTGTAGATTAAGCAGCCTTCCTACTCCCCAACTCACATACTTAAACAACTTCCATCACTCATAGTGCTGATTGTCATTTTTCAATATTTGTGATTGCAACAAATGTGACAGGCCCTCTCTAGAGCTAGTGTTTGGTTTGTCCATTCTGGGCTACTGTAGAAACATGGTGGTGCAACATGGTGGGCTCCAATGGTAGGGGGCCTGCTCGCTATATAGATAGAAAGGACTCAATAGAAAAAACACAATGATTCAAAATTTCATGTGATTATAAACTCATTAAAATATGATTATATTAGTATTATTATTATTAAATGGGTGAATTTTAAGTATATGACATGGACAGTAGTAAGATGATTAGAAATGAGGATCCACTGCCCATTGTTAATGCCTCAATTCCCAAGCCCGTGCTACTGGTGTAGAGGTGATAGAAGTAATATTAGCATCACTTAATGCTTTGCAACAACAAGTAAGTACTTTTAACATATAGAAATCTGTATTCATATTTCCATAAAGTGTGCATACCAGTGCCTCCCCTATAATTGCAACAAGAACCCCCACAGGGTTAAACTTTTTTTTTTTTTTTTTTTTACAATGCAAAATAACTCCAAATATCTATTCACTTGGAAATCAGTGGCATTTAGGAGCCTTGTGTAACGCTGCTCTGAATCTGAGTCAATCTCTGTGTCATTGCCTGTGAAAACCTTTGTAGTGTAGTTCCTTTAAAGAATAGGGCTGTGCGTAGTGCATAGTCAGTGCATGGTTGAGTGGAGAGAGCGAACGGCAGAAAAGTGGCTGTGAATGCAAGCAGAGCAGAGGAAAAGGTTAGCATTAAGTTGTCAATCAGGCAGTAGATAAAGGCTACAGTGTGTCAGTTAATAAATGATGCAGCTTCTCTAAGCACAGCAAAGTCTCGTCTTTTGTTTCCCCACAGCTGAAAAAGTTAATGGGGTTAGCACCAAAGTTAGCAACAGTGGGTTAGCCTAACATGCCCGGGCTCACTTATGATGGACTGACCATTAACAGTGGATCAAGTATTTTCATTTCAATGTCAATCTCAGCTGATCCTAAACAGAGAACGGAGAAATGTTTGGCTGCTGAGTCTCTCCAGGGGAATCTGGAAACAGTCTTGCTTGCAATTATATTTTAATGCCGTTATCTCAAGATCACGAGTTAATTATTTCATTATCTCAAGAAAATGAGCTTTATTATCTCGAGATAACAAGATAATCAAGGCGTTATCATGAGAAAACAAAAAGGTTTCCTCTCATTACTTAGAATGTTTATCAAAGATTAGGAGTGGGGAGCCAGCGTCAGTGATGGGAGAAACAAAGCTTTCTGAGGCAGTGAATCATATCAAGCAATTGTGTTGAAGATGGTTCATGGTTTCCAAGCATTTGATTGTCAGACTGGCAAACATCTGCTAGGCAACTATGACATTGCTTTAATATGTAAGGATTTTGGGGCAAGACGTCATGAAACAGGCTGAATACATGTTGCCTGTCACATTCAATAAAGGTTATTCTCCAAAAACTGTCTCAGTGTGTGAATGCACAAATATATATGGAGATAATTATTAATAATGTATAATTATAAATTGATAATTTGTTAATAAGGCTTACAGTAACCTCTTACTACTCTTATAAAGTCTTTGATGAATTAGGGATGAATCCTCCCTACGGTCATGACAGTGATCTTGAAGGCTGAAATCAGCGTGATGAAATGAACCTGACACTAATTTTGAGTTAAAACACCACGATCTCAAGAAAACTAAAGTCATAATCTTATTATCTTGAGAAATCAGCCTTTTGTTGTCTGGAGATAACAAGATAAATTAACCAGCTTACACAAGATAATGAGATAATTAACTAATGATCTCAAGATAAAGGCATTAAAAATAACTGGAAGCACAGCCATTTTCAGCTTGCATAGTAATAGAATCAGAAATGGGTTTAATGCCTAGCAGGTTTGCACATACAAGGGATTTATCATGGTGTATGGTGCATAACAACCAAAATACACAAAAAATGACAGACATTTGCAATAAATGTGTAAAATATTATAAGTGAAAAGAGGTTTAAACTTTTAATTGAGGAAAATTAAATGTACAAAATTTTGACCAGGAATGTGCAAATGTTCATGTAAACGGATGTATGCTATTTTCAAGTAATGGCAGTAGAAATTTATGTTAATGTAAGGCACATGTTAGATGTGATGCGTGAAAAAAAAAATCAAATATGTAAAAATATAGGATTATAAGATATGTATTTAACATAAAGTATGGTGTCTATGAGTGGGATCGAGTTCATGTCAGTGGGAGGCCTTGTTGATGAGGCCAGCTGCAAATGGAGAAGAAACTGTTCCTGTGGCAAGAGGTTTTGATCTCGATAGACCTCAGCCTCTTGCCGGAGGGGAACAATTAAAAAAGTTTATGTCTGGGTTGAGAGAGGTTGGCCATGATCTTTCCTGCTCGCCTCGGTGTCCTGGAGGCGCATAAGTCCGGGAGGGACAGCAGGTTGCACCTAATCCTCTACTCAGCAAAGCCAATGATACGCTGCAGTCGTCAGTGATGGCGGTGTGGAGGTGCATCATCATTGACTTTGGAAGGTTGAACTTCCGCAGCTCCCACAGGAAATACATCCTCTAAACCACAGTGCTTGAAGGATATTTAATAGGGACATGTATTTTCAGGTATCTAGTTTTCCAGTGTCTAGAATTGATTAAAGTGAGCTAAATGAAAAAAAAAAACCTCAAGAAGTCAAATAGGCTTCTCTGAATGTGGGAAAAGGGGTGATCACTGGCACAGTTTGCATAGCCATGTACTGTCAAAATATAAGATGTGCAGAGGTGATGAAACCATTGGATCTCATCTCTGCTGACTACCAGCCTGATAGTTTAATGAAAGCATTTGTTCATTTCTTTAAAAAAATATGCAAGAACTGAAGATCAGCTGAGGAAATTAAGTTCATCTCGTACATGGCTCAATTTGCAATCAATCACTTTTGTCAAATTACATTTTCTTTTATGAGTTAGAACATATGTATGACAGCTAATTAACATTTAATGAAAAGGATAATCTCTAAAGCCTTTCTTTATAATGAAATGCAATTATGACACTCTAACACCCCGCTACTCCCCAACCACAGAATCTCACTGTACCTTATGACTGTATCATAATTACATCACTATCATGGAGTTCATATTGTTTGATGCATTGAAAACAGTCCACAGCTTCATAAGAAAGCAGTTTCCTTTGTTCAAATTTCAGTCTTGCCCCCAACTTAATTTACTGAATTTTTATCCATGTGTGAAGGGAGGTGGGAGTGACAAACTCTCACTAATACCTTTGTCTGTCAGTTGAATTTAATTCCCCATTAAATTGAGTAAGTGTGAATCGCCCTGCCATAGACCCCAACTCCTCATTGTTCGTAGCCAGTCTCATTAAATCTGTCAAATGCCCATTTCCGTGCATGGTTTCCTGCCCTCATATTTTAATGAATAGCAGGGAGATTACAATATCTTATAGTTATAGATGGTTGTGGTATGGGTGAAACTAGGGGTCTGTACAAATAACTAGATCATTATGGGAAGGTGCGACTGCATGGAGAAAGTAGAAGAGACTTGCAAGATTTGTTTTTCCCTTCTTTTTTTTTATTATTTTGTTTTGAGTTACCAAAACAGCAAAACAAAAGAAACAAAAACAGACTGGAGACAGTACATTGGGTGGTAGGACTGGACCTTACCTCTGTTATTTTAAATAACTATGTTTGACTTGAAAATAAAAAAAATGTTGTCTTCTAATGCCCAACAAACTACCAATTTGTCAACTGCAACAACTGACAGTTTATCCTGAGATGGCACAATTTAAAGGCTGTATAATAATATATTGATTTATATAATATAATGATTATGGTGGAATTACATCATGACAATATTCTGTGTGTTGAATTATGTTGAAGGTACCTTTGTATTTGTCATGCCCTCCTTAATGTGTATTCAGTATGGGTTGTATAGTTATCATTAGCAAATCATTATTATTGTTTTTGCCATTTCCACTTTCTCCTATATGTAACAGTTTGCTGCTTTTCATGGTTTGGATTATGGTAAACTGAATATCTTTGGGTTTTGGACTGTTGGTCAGACAAAACAAAACTAAGAAATCATTTTTGACTCTGGGAAATTGTGATGTAATCCTCCAAATTAAACAACAAATCAGTCCAGAAATGTCTTTTGATCGGACGCACTGATGCATAATTTGTCTGTGCCTTCCAAAACCATTACAGGACACTGGTACAAAATACATTTAATGATGCAACAACAACAACAATTATTGAGATCTGGTTATGTTTAAGTCAAAAGGTGACTTTTTAGGTTCAGGATACTTTAAGGTTTAAGGGTAGGGAAACTTAACTTAAGGTTACAGAAACATTGCGGTTTGGTTTAAAATGACTCCTTTGTTAAAATCCCCCTCCACTCAAAAATATGTTTAATTTCTTGTTACTTTAGTTGGATGTTTGATTTGCACTGTGAAGAAAGGTGTATTTGTATGCAGGGTTTGAAGTGACAAGTATGTGTTTACAAGAATTTGCAGAGAAGTGGAAATCTTCTCTGTAATCACTGAAAGTCTGAGTTTAGAGTACAGTGTGAACATCACACCTAGTTTAGAGCCAATTGTGGTTTTGACTCAGTCTCATCGCAGTTTGTGAAATATTCACATAATCGAATCAGTAATTTACATGGAAACAAATTTTCCAATTTTTTTTCTGACACCCACTTTCAAACTAATGTGTTTCAAATGGAAGTATCTATCATGAGTGACAGGCGCCTTCTATGACATCTAAATAAAAAGGTACACGTTTCATGTTTGGAGATGGTGAGCTGGGTGGATGGATAGATTAATAGGTGGCAAACAGTGGACCTTACTGCAGGAGACCACTGTTCACCTCCTGCTCCCAACCACAAGTGGGGACTTTTTTGTTTTAATGGTGTCTATGTTTCCACAAAAAGGCACAAAGGTTGCCTATCTTTAAGGAAGTTGTGTTAGTAAATTGACCATTTAAGTGAACATATACAGTAAGTGCAATCCAAATTGTCATGTTTCCATAAGCCTAACCCAATGATTTTTGTACCTAAACCTAACCAGACCTTCACCAAAGATAGAAAAAACTGTGAGTGCACGAAGATGCTTTAAATTGAAAGTTTGAAAGTTGTGCTGTTTGTCATGAAAAATTTGAAAATGTGTGTTCATGTACACTAACAGATTACATTTTAGATTATTTAATGAACTGCCAAATCATCAAACTGTTGGTAATTCAGTATGCAACTTAAATAAGTAAAATATGGAAACGTGAAGCCTCCAGTAGACATGCACTGAGAATGAACTTTTCAGTGAATTAGAAAATATCTTGCCTTCAGCAGTTAAACTTTTAAAATGAAAGTATTTGCATATTTATAGCTTCTGAATTTTACAATGAGGCAGAATGAGTAGATGTAATGTTGAGTACTTTAATGTGGTACTTGGTAATTCTCATGCTTATGGATATTGTAGTATGGCTGAAACTGAATTTTTGAGAATGATACCAATATTGATATTTGACAAACTGGGATTATGAAAAAAATATAAACATAAAACATTAACATAACACAACATCAAACAACTTTTTTCTTTTTTTTAATAAACTACTAACAAATAGTTTTAGGATTTCTGTATCACTATTTCTTGTTACTTATTAGCCTACATATTCTAATATCTGCAATTAATGAAGTCATCCCTATCTTAGCTTGGTTGTTTTATTAGTTGAGCTCCAGTTGATGGGTTAAAGACACAGTATAGTCTCAATTATGACTGATAATACGAGAATAAGTGGAAGATGCAGTAAATAAACTCATTAAATCAGACTCTGAGTATGACCAAAGGCTGATGTTAATTCCCTCCCTGCCCAGATGTGATATTCCATTTTTGTCATCCTCCACTACCGTTTATGGGGAATTAGTTACTGTTGTTTCTCTCTGTGACTCTGTGAAAACGGCTATACTTTCACCTTCTATACAACTCTTCACTGTGTACAACCCCTCTGGGACCAGCAGTGGAGAAGAAGTATGCTGCCATTGGCTTCAACTTTATTTAAGCCTACAACTCAATCACAAAAGCTACAGGGCATACATTTTCTTTTAATACATTAAAAAACAAATTCACTTCTTTCTCTTTTTCTTCCTCTCCATGCTATATTAACTTTGTATATACAATGCTCCCGACCCAAGAAATCCTAACGTACGGCCTGAGGCACAGTTTTCAGTATTTGCATTCTCAGTGTTATCTTAAAACATGGCCAATGCTCATAAATATTCTTCCAGCTCTAACAGAATCCCTCACCAAGCTCATTCACTGCCACTTCCCCATAAATATATTTCTTTTTGAAGACACTCTTGGTTGAATGCCACATTTCTTTGGAGGAGTATCAATAAACAGCATTGGCCTTGTGAAGAGGGCAGAGTTACAGTTTATTTGTTGATTCCCCACAACAGATATGAAGTTTCACTCCTCTCCTTGAGCAAGACATAAATCTAGCAGACACAATAAGGTCGGAACTGGGAATCATTAACAGATCTCGCAGACTGTCAAGTTTACCCTGGGAAATCTTCACCTCTAAGGGAGATTTGCCCACACTGAGCTTTTTTTGTTTTTTTGTTGAAGACCATTTGTGCCATGTTGCGGCTAGCAGGGGACTAATATCTTGTTCCTGGCACTGCTGCTTCCAGATTTTATAATGTCTTCAGCCTGTGAAGGCAAAATCCAGCTGAACCAACAATTACCTGCTAATGCACATTTGCTCATTTAGATCTGGGGAGAGGGGAATTATGTAGCAATCAGCTTGAATCTAAAACCACAATATGTGTGCAAAATGATAGTATAGTATGGGTTGCTAATGGTATTTTACTACACTATCTGCCATTTTTGGTTATGGGTCTGCATTACAGTGGTTCAGTTTTTTTTCTATCAGGGACAGATGCAGTGTGCATATGTGTACAGAGCATAAGTGTAAATATTGATTGCACAAGGCTGACTTTTACAAAATTAAACTCTGCAGTTGGTGGATATTTTTTTTAACAATTGCCATCTGATGTGATATAAATCTTACAATATAATACTTAATGTGCAAACATTTGGTGCTAAATGTTCACCAGATGTTCAATACAATCCACTGTTTCACACAGCAATGTAACAAAAGGTGAAAATGTCAGTGATTTTCATTAAGCATGCTGACAGTATGGAATTGAAATTGAAAAATTCTCGCTGTGAAAGATGCATTTCAAAAACTATAAAGGCTGAATTATGATTATGTGAAACGTGACACAGATTTGTATAATGCACCATAACAGATTAAGATGTGAAAGAGATAATGCAATGTAATTACCCTTTATTTAAAACACAGCCAATATCAAACCTCATCATAAGCATTATGTTTGACAAAGAGACCAATCTAAACTTTTATCAGCTGATTAATTATGGTCATAAAATATTTTATTTTATGTTTGGGTAGCAGCCCATTTTTAATACTACAGTTCAGTACAGGCAGCAGGTATAATACTGAACACACTGCAAACTGCTGGAAGGCACATGTAAAAATCTTTATGGTCTATGCCAAAATACACACAATTTGTTACAATCACACAAGAGAAAGATTGTTATGATAAATACATTAATTGTACCTAACACATTACTGTTTAATACATTTGTGTCTTTTCAGGTCTGCCTTGAAATACTTTAACAAAGAGCTTCAAAGTCTAGTGGGTGGAATGAGTTTTAAATTGGTTAGAAAATGAGTTTTGAAAGCCAGAAATGTCAGCAACTGGCAAAGTAACCCGGGAGTCATTTATATTGATCAACAGCCCCTATCAGTTCTTGCAGATATATAATTGTGCTTGTTTTCTGCTATGCAGAGCATTTAAAAAAAGCTCAAACTTTCCTGGTAGATCCTCTAAAACTAATACAAAAAGCTTTTCCTTGTGATGCAAGACATCAAAGAAAAGAAAACATACCTCAAGCATCTATTTGTTCATTTTTGTATGTTAATTTATTTGATTGAAGGATATCAGTGAAGGTTATTTTAAAATAGGATAATTATCAACCAGTATATGCTGCATATAAACATTTTATTCTAATGAATTCTGTCACTGTCTCTCACAAGCGCCTCTGTATACTGATGCTCTGCATGAGGACCCATATTTTGACAGCTATTAGCAGAGGTGATGTACGTATTTTACCTTGTAACTACAGACGACTTCAGGGAATCCTCTTCATTTAAATGAACTGGGGAGGGAAAAGCTGCTCGGTATGTGCTGAGAGATGTTCTAAGTGAATGCTAAATATTATTGTTTTATTCATGTAATCTTGTCACTTTTGTTACTTCGACACATTTCAAATGTGGTAATACAGGATTTTTTGAGAATTATATCAGGAAAACATCTTTAAACTGGGTTCAACTGTACCACATTCCTTCATAACAGAGTGCAATACAATCTAACGCAATACATGAAGTTTTCACACATTAAGGTGTGCCCATGAGTTGGGGGCTTCTACTGTAGATAATTAAGATTCATAGCACTGTCCAGATCAGATTCACTAATTAAAGATCAAAGAGATGTCATCATAGACTGTTCTCAGGTTTTTGGATGCTGTTGGAATGAGCAATGAAATGGGTAATTGCATTGCCTTAGTCTTCGCTTGCATCATCTGACATTCTTCCCAAAGCGACTCTAAAGCAAAGGAGGGTTTTTTGGAAACTTTTGGAAAGAGATGATTGTATTTTCTCCTTGAGATCATTGTCTAAAACCTGTTTGAAGTATTGACACTTCCGTAAGATACTGGTTGTATCTCCGGTTAAATAAATCCACCCACTAATCTGCTGCCCCAAAACATCCTACATTCATCCAAACAGTGTATGTAGATCAACTATTGCTCAAGTGATTCTAGTGTGTGACGTCAAACCCGTGCACCCAGGGAACTCCTGTCCTTGTATGCACATTTTGACAAAGAAAAATGACTCAATTAAAACGTATAGTTTGTGCTCTATAGAGCTGTTAATGTCTGCTGACCTGAAATTCTCCACTGGGTTAAGTGAATGTTTGTTAGAGTGGGACACAGTTCAAAGCAGGAGTCAGTGCCTTTGAGGAGTGTAATTATGGTGCTTAACATTATTAAGGTTTTAAAATACAGCTCACCAGTCTGATCCCATGTGGTCATTTTAAGCCAAAAGATGGTTCTAACAACTCAGTGATTACAACAAATGGCAATTTGGGGGGTCTAAAATGTGAAATATATGTGTAACATTTGTGTATAAATGCATAGATACATGTGCTCTAACCTCAGATGTATAGAAAGCATCACTGTCAAATTTGGTCGTGTTTCACAGCCAAACAGAAATTCCTCACATCTGAAGGACGAGCACAGGTGTTAACTAATAACATTAATGATGGCTCTGCTCCATTTAAGAACCAGTGAGCCAACATGCACACCACCAGTGCCCTGGCGTTGGCATACCTAAATGGAATGCAGCCAATATTAATGATATCAGTTACACCTGTGTTTGACAAGTCAAAATGTCCACTGTGAGAAAGGTGTTTGGCTAGAAGTAGCAAACATCTGTCTAATAGCCAAGACCAGCAGCCAATTAAGTTTGTCCACCGGGGGAAAAAACCTTACATTGAAAAAAGGGGGGGTGATATTATATTTGTTGTAAAAACAAGCAATAAACTTGTTTTCAGACCAAAAATTGGAGTTTTAAAAAAAATTATAGGCCAGATGTTTTTGAAAAGAAAAAGTATCCAATCAAAGTGACACAAACTAACAGATGCTACCAAAATCGTTTAAAGCAATGCAATAATAGTTAAAGTGCCAGTAATTAACATTAGCGATTACAAACAATGATTAAAATGACTACATGTGATGTCAAAGAGGCAATTCATACTGACAAACCCACTAAAATCTGTCTCTATGGGGCTACTTTGCCTCTTACAGCTCATTGTTCTTAAAGTCAAATATCTAGAAACGAGTTGTTTTTCTCAGGAGTTGGTGGAGTCTAAACCAGAGCTGATATTAGATGTAAATATTTAATTTACCATACTTACATCAGCTGGAAAAGTGGCCCAAGATCAATGATAATACTGCTCACTTTCTGCTGGGTATGAACAACTTGCTAATCCATTAGTCATAGCTACATTCAAGGTAATAATATATTAAAAAGGTTGTAGGTTTGCCGTATCCTTGTGTAGTTATTCTGACTCCAAGTAGCTAGAAAAGTAGCTTTAAACCTAAGAGTGGTTATTCAAATATACTATATCTTCAATGATTTGGGAAATATTTACAGGAAAATTAAACTGCTCAAGGACTTCTCTGGGCCCTTGGACCGCATACTGAGTACTGCTACTATAGATTACTGCTTATCCATTTTTATGTCATCTGGTATGGCATGAGGCCAAACAGGTTTTCAAAACTTTCACAGAGAGGAAAATCAAAACAAATTATGCAAAGATCTACCATCAAAATATACCTATATATATTCAGTAGGGAAAGGAGAGAATTTGAGTGAGGGGAAAAAAGAGATTATATCAGATAAGAAAAGGAAAGGAAAGGAAGATAAAAAGAGAGTGAACAGTGTCCAGTGTCTGAGATCATTAAATGTAACTGCTGAGCTGAAGGTTCAGTGGAGGCTAAAACAGGCAAAAATCTCACCATAGCTGTTAGCTGGCTTTTCAGCAAACTGACTGTGCACTTGTAATGGGTTTGCTGTGTCACATATGGCCCAAAGTAATAAGCTCATGGCAGGTAGTTAACACTGATTGATAAAAGACCTTTTAGAGGACGTAGCTCCCTCTGCAGGTACTTTATTACCTTTTGTCAGCACGGCAAATAGAGAGGCAGGAGAATGAGTAAAAAGAGATGTGACATTAGCAAATGCGTAGCTGGGGTTTTAATCCATGCAACAAAACATGCTGTGTGGAGGCAAAAGAGAAAAACATTAGCCTCATCACTAATGGAGTTGTGTTTTGTCTTTAATTGGTCTAATGGTGCAAGGTTTGCTAATTCAAACCTTATCCCCTATGTTAGCCAAGTTTAAAAGCAATTTACTGCTGCAAGAATAATCATAATCTATTATAATATTTTTTGCACAAATGTCATCCAGATATTTAAATTCATTCTCATGCTTAATGCGGCTCAGCTTAGTAGCAACAACTGAGACACTATATGCAAAAAGTTCTGTTTAGAGCCTTATTCTTCAACCCTCCCCACAGTCCTACTTCAGCAAAGTCCATCTATTTCCAATATTATTTGGAATCACATATAAAAAGCCAGTGCCAGGGTAGTTTGAAACAAAAGAGAAAGGGAATGTTACCGCTAAATCAATTGACAGGGCTTTACTGCTTCAACATATGGGAATTTGGGAGTTAAATCTTGCTTGGTTGCTGATTGAATTTTACAGCCAGAGCCTTCAGGAGAGTGC
This sequence comes from Scomber japonicus, assembly GCF_027409825.1. Classification (NCBI taxonomy): domain Eukaryota; kingdom Metazoa; phylum Chordata; class Actinopteri; order Scombriformes; family Scombridae; genus Scomber; species Scomber japonicus. Next base: position 26,293,618 of record NC_070585.1, on the reverse strand, counting down.
GGAATGGTAATTACCCCAATGTAGGAACAACCAGAGTGGAAAGAAGTGCTAAAAAAAGAGAATGAGAATGAATAGTAGCGGGCCAATCTTTGGGTGTAACCCATCTGCTTTGAAATGTGGCAAGTTTAAAAAAGGACAAGGGAAGCTATAAAGGACAACACTGCAACAGAAGACAGATTGTGGCTTTGATTCTTAATGAGGTTTTGGCGTCTATGCGGGGCAGGAAGTGTACCTTTTTGTTAACAGTTCACAGTGGCTGGGAGATTCCTTATTTTCCTGCGTAACAGTTTAACCAGTCAATTATAACTGTGGAATGGAGCATTAAATTATGTCATGTGACCTCCTGAAATGGCTGCTGCAGCAAAACCTGACGGCCAGTATCAGACTTTATGAAATGGCCCCATACACTCTACATTACTTAGAAGGATGTATTGAGCAAACCAATTCCCAGTGGCTCAAATATGATCCGTTTGTGATGAGTGTGCATTATGCATGGTGGTATAAGGCATAGCACATAATACAAATCTTTAAAAGAAGACTTTGTTGTAGTTGTACTATTCATCAGAAGTTTTTGAACCTTCATTTTTGGTTCAAAAACTCAGTGGCTCAAATATGTTCCTTTTGTGATGAGTGTGCATTATGCATGGTGGTGTAAGGCATAGCACGTCATAAAAATCTTTAAAAGAAGACTTTATGTAGTTGTACTATTTATCAGAAGTGTTTGAACCTTCATTTTTGGTTCTCTCTAGCGAATTAGAAATGGTATAGAAGTGTGGTATCAGAATAGATGAATCAAGATCACCCATTGAATCCCATTGATCCATGTGTTGCCAATAACATACTGTGTCGAGCTGAGATTATTAGTTTTTTTCAAGTGAGATTTGTACTATTAGCTGTAAAAAATAAAATAAAAAGCAAGTAATTTGAAGATTGTACCCTGAGTTCTGGAAAACTGTATTTCTGAGTATTTCTAGCTTTTTTCTTTGGATGGTTTTGAGATAGTATTGAAAATGTAAATAATTGCTCATTGCAGCTTCGATACTCTGTATTTGTCTTAAAACTGTTGTTATGGTGAAGATTTACCCAACCGGTGACCCAACCGGTCGAGGCAGATGGCCGCCCACTCTGAGTCTGGTTCTGAGGTTTCTTCCTGTTAAAAGGGAGTTTTTTCTTGCCACTGTTGCTCATGTGGGAATGTTGGGTCTCTTTAAAGTTAAAACCTGAAGAGTTCAGTTTAGAACCTGCTCTATGTGTAAAGTGCCTTGAGAAAACTTTGTTGTGATTTGGCGCTATACAAATAAAGATTGATTGATTGATTGAAGTTTTCTCTCAGTAGTTGGACATTTAGAGGGATTATTTTGTCAAATCGTGAGGCCAAATATCTGCAGATGTTGCTAACTTGATTTTTTTTTTTTTTAAGATTTTGTTGACATAGATGCCTTTATTTAGCAGTAGACTGACAGGAAACATGGGAGAGAGAGGGGGGTGTGACATGCAGCAAAGGACCTCCAACCAGGATTCGAAACGGAAATATGAACCAGTAAAATAATTTATTTTTAGTTAAAATTAAATTATCTTCTGTACATTGCTAAGTGGATGAACAAAGTAAGTAAAACTGTGATGCAGATAAGCATAGTTAATATTTAAGGATGCACTATTCTCTTTCACACACACACACACACACACACACACACACACACACACGAAAATAATTAAATGGACCAATTTATAAATGAAATACTGCAACAACAGAAAAAAGCCAATTTGAAGTTGTAGGAGCGATGTCAGCACATTTTGATGGTGATATCTTGTGTTTACAGAGAATATTTTTATTTTTGGAGGTAGCACACAGGGGTTCCAGATGATGTGTTTTGTTCTGTCTGGAGGTTGATGTATCTTATCTTTCTCTGTGATTAAGGCTCAGGACTATCTAAAGCATATTGGAATGATAACAAAGCTTATTTACCAAAATCAGTTTCTACACGACTCAGCAATGTGTGACACTCAAATCTAAGAGCAATGTCAAAAAAAACTACGGGAACAAGGAAGCATTTTTTCCACTGGGATGCTGAAATCAAATGACTGATGAAAGCACAAATTGTCACATATGGCATTACTAACTTTGTTTTCAGTTCATAGCTTCAGAATGATGTGTGATCCAGGTATGATCAAAATAGAAATGAACAGGCGCATCGTGATCAGCACCCAGCTCTGCATGGTCTACGACCAGAGGCATATTCATATCATAGCAGTGAAATACAAAAACCTATTGCTGACTGTTTGGTATTTGGTAAATTTGATAAACTCAACAATAGTTTCTAATTATCTGCAAATAGGGCTACAAATAATGATTATTTTCATTATTGATTAATCTGCCATTTTTATTGATTAATTGGTTAATTGTTTGTTTGTGTCTTCACATCCGAGATGACATTCAATTCAAGAACTTTAGTCATTATGCAAGCACAACAAAATTCATATTACACCAACCTCAAATGGTGGATACACACACACACACACACACACACAGCAATTTTTGTGCTTTGGGATTTCTGGACTTTTTGTATTTCAGGGTTTTTTTGGTTTGTTTATTGCAGGTGGGGGGTGGGGGAGGTTAAAGTGCTGTGTATTTAGGCTATGTTTGTTTTTTGGGGGTTTTGGTTTTTGGTTATACACCATATCGGCTATACCCCCAGTTTCCCCAGCCTGGTTTTCACTCCTTTGCCCATCTACACACCTGCCCTGCATCTAGCCTCATTAGCCCTGCCCTGCACACATGCTGGGGATCAGCCTCGTCAGCCTTGCCCTGCTTCCTTTGTTCACCCCAGCCAATCAGCTCCCTGTCTGTTCTCCTGTTTTTTGTCACCTCACTCCCCTCTCCTGAGCTTCTCCAGTCATCTTCCCATCTGCACCTGATCATGTCATTAGTTAACTTAGTTTTTAAGTCTTGGATTTCAGTTGAGTTTTAGTTGTCTTTTTTTCTGTCTGCTCATTCTTGTTCAGTTTTGTTGTTCCCCCCGGCTTTTTTGGAATAAAGGGTTATTCTTGAGTATCTGCTGTGTCTATAACAGTAAAGTGTAAAATGTGGTAAATAATAAAATACAACAAAGATACAACTGAAAAGGTGCAAAAGTAGTTTTATTTCACTAGTTGTCTTCTACTTTCTGATCTGTTCCAATAAAACTACAACTCGGAATTACTTTTTTTCCTCCAAAGACTGTATCTTTGTGTAATCCTTTTTTATACAGTATAATATGAACATTTTAACACCATACAGACTCAAAGAGCATTTTTGTAACTGAATCTGGAGGCTGATATTTTGACCAGCAACTTTTTTCAGGTTTCTGTAGCCGTAGAAGCACAGGACTGTTGGAACACATTGCATACACAATAATAAAAAGGAGGTGTACGTAAAAGCTGTTTTTCTGTGATAATGTGAACATGGCACAATTGTGTCCCATGCCTACACATCCTATTCATGGGCTTAACTGATCAATAGTGCCAGTACACTTTTACTAATGGTGCAAATATAGACTCATACCAACCAGAAACCTTTAAGTAACATACAAAATTATACTGTATTATTGTGTGATTGATGCTTTTAATTTTTAAAGCATTTTCTGCAGAAAATGGGAGGGAAAATGTGCAAAAAAGGGCCTGGCAGAGCTAAAGTGAGTTATAACAGACAGTTCTAGCACCAGTTGTAAAGCAAATATAAATCATGTCTGATACAGGGGCTCCATTACAGTGATGAAGATCTAGGTCAGATATAGCCAATTACATCTACAGTGCAGTCTACTGTAAGTCGTCAGACAGTGACACATTTTCTATTGCTCTGGATCTTTACTCCAGCACATTGGATTTGAAATGAAACAATGAAGGAGGTTAAAGTGCTGACAGTCAGCTTTAGGAGTGTTTGAGCATGTTCATTTCAACACTTGTCACCCAATCTGGATGTTAATACTCTGAAACTAAAGTTTCAGATTTCAATGTTAAACTGCTGAAAGTCAGCACTTTAACACTGTAGTCATTGTTTCATTCTGAATCCAATGTGTCGGCGTACAGAGTCAACATTGGGAAATGTACGGTTACAAATTTGTCAGCTGATGGAATCGTTCACACTATCTATTCACAAATTCTAGGTATTTTTTGCAAGTTTTTGTCACAGGAAGAAGGAAGAAGTCAGATTCTTTCTTTTTTTAAAGATTTTATTTTTGGGCTTTTGAGGGGGGGGGGGGGGGGGTGACCTGCAGCATAGGTCCCTGCTCCTAACCCTAACCTAACCAGGAACGCAGCCATTACGACCACCAGTTTGCTCCGGAAGTCAGTCCATAATAGTCCATAAGTGTGTATATACACAGCACACACACAATGACCCTTGACCTCAAGGCATGAAAGATGACAAGAAGAACATGAATAGAACAAAAAAGCCAGGCTTTTCCACCAACCACAAAAGGAAATGTACTATTTTGGAATTAATGACTTTGCTCCTTTTCCTGATACAAACTGATTGCCCGAACCTCCTTTCCTCTACTCACTCACACCATCTCAGGTCATAAATGCATAAATGTATCTCTCAAATATAGGATAGGAATAAAATGATTTCCTTTTTTAGCTAAAGAACAATTTTCCTCTTCACACAAAGAAATTAATTAGTAATCAAGGCATTCCCTCCAATAGCACCACAAGGATCCTCTTTCTTTCAAAATATTCCTTACAACTCTTTGTCTAGGCTTTTTGTCTGGGCTTCCTCTGTTTTACTCACAGCCTTGCCAACTTCTGGCCCATTCATTGCATTTCAAGTATTGTCTTTTTCACTTCTGCAGAGAGCTGAATGCTCCAGAAAGAAACTCTGAACTAAGAAGAATGACCGCAGAGATGCCTGGAGCCACAAGACAAGTATCCCTTAAGACTTTGCATGCCATTTGCCATTTGGAATTTCTATTAGTTTTGTAAACTATGCTTATAGTACAGTGGAAAAAAATATGTAAAATTGTAAACAAATGTTCACATTCAGCACTCAAGCCCTGTCTGCAAAAACTGTCTTCAAGACTTTCTCCAAGATCCTTTTCTGTAGGGTAGAGCTCCAGCATCGATCTCTACAGTCTGCAACTGAGCACATCAAGACCAAAACACACATCCCTGCTGTGTGTTTATTATGTGGCCTCAGCTAATCTGAGACTATCCAACATTATATTTATCCCCCTAAAGAAGAGCTGAACCAGAGTGGTTGACTGAACCTACAACGGCTGTCACCTTGGCAACCTGAAGATCAGAAAAAGTTGCCTCATCATCAGCAGTCCATCACTACAGAAACAATGGGAAACTAACCATCTTCCATGTGTTCTGTCAGAGTTACAGAATTCAATATTGGCTTTACTTAGAACTATTTGCCCCCTTACTGTGCTTTGACTAATTTTTTTTTTTTAAAAACTAAATTTTATTAATTCCTTCTGTCGGGTAATAACTTATTAATTTAATATTCCCATTGAATTATATCTTGGTAGTTAAATGTCTAAAATATATTGATGAATTGCCAAGTTGTTTTTGTGTATTGGTTTACAGCAAAGTTGGAGATCTGTGTATTCAGAAGTGTTTTTCATTTGGTTTAATTCTCTCTTCCGGCTTTAATTCTGCTTTGTCTGCACTGTTTATCTCCACAGTGCCATCAACACTTGCTAGGTTAAAGATAGATGTATTAAGATACTGTGACAACAATTTGCTGAATCACAGAGTGCATCCTGAACATTTTGAACCAGTATATCCCACATTGACTAAACCCAAATCTGGCTGAAAGAGCAGACTGGGATTACAAAAGTTCAGGTCTTACACTGCTGCTGATAAATTATGTGGAGACTAGGCATACTCACCCATATTTCATAATACCAAATTCCTATCCTACCCTGCTTCCTGCATCAACCGCCCACAGAGAAAGACTATTTGACTCATGGCTTTCTCTTCAATTGCAGGGAATCAAATGTTAGCTATTCATCTGCTCTTAATTGGAGTTTTCCTGCCAATTGAGCACTTGCAGATAATATGTTATAGTGCTAGGTCTATCAACTTGTTTTGCATCCAGACAGGATATGATTGGTATTTACTCTGATCACAGGGTAAATTCTGAGTTGCATTAGCTAAAGGCTGTAATAGCATTACCTTAAAACTCTGGACATGCATATCCGTCCTTAAAAAGGAAAGGATTTTAACAATTTCTCAAGTTTGTCTTAAAACAATAGTCAGGTCCCAACCTGGTATCATGCCAAGGCGTGTAATGCAAGCACCAGTCCACCGTGTCAGTGTCATGTCTTTCCTCCCCTGGACATGAAAAGTACACGTGTACATTGTGATGTTTTCTGGTGTGTTAATGCTGTGGTGAAGGTCTGATTAAGTTCAGGCACAAAACGTTAGGGAACAATCCTTTTTTGGATTAAAATGATGACTTTAAACATGGTGAAGGTTAAAGTTACTTCCTTTTAAAGTCAAAGTTATGCAACCTTTGTAGTTATGTAGTTTCAAGGTGTTTGGCTGCTTTTCAATTAAGAGGTACTCGAGTTTTATGTAGCAATATATTGACATAGCTCTAACACATCACAACCAAAAGCAATTTCCTGCAACCAACACAATAAAAGCATCTGACAGTGACCTAGGCTGCCACTGCAAGATTGGTTCAACACATGCTATAGGTCTATATATGTCATCTATGGAAGTCTGTAACATATAGCAAACTTCTACTGTACAGGACTCTTACAAGCAAACACATAACTTCCATGCAGGTGTTGGGAGAGAGATATATGACATGTAGCATAGCTGCAACACTATGCGGTAAAGTTTTTGCAGTGAAGCAGTCCTGAGAATAAACTGTATTTACAACAATTATTTAAAATAATACAGCAACGAAGGTCTCAGCAGTCTCCGCACATTATATTATAAACCCAGAGTTTCTCAGATTTGATCACAGATAACTTGAATAGAATAAACTGATTATCAATAGAGGACTTCACAATAGAGGACATACTGTACATGTGCATCCACGGTCACACAGTCTGCACTACATGATGTAGTCTGGAGCACGTTCCAAGATATTACCATCAACATAACCAATGGCATCAATGAATTCACTAAATCTATGGTGGATTTAATTTGTCAAACAAGCAACTGTACCCAAAACTACAGTTAAGTCATTCCAGCACCAGAAACAATGGATTACCAGAACCAGTAGGGAAGCCATAAACACATGCAGCCTACTACTTTGGGTTGTAGTTTGGAAACATGGACAATTATAAACAGCATCCTACAGCAATAAAGGAGGTGAAAAGGGACTAACCCAGTATGTTCATTCATTGTGAATGTGTGTGTGAATGGGAGAATGTGACATGAAATATAAAAGTATTATATATAAGTACAGTCCATTCACCCACTATAGTTTGTGTACCATCCCAACAGAAGACACCATGGCACAAATCCTCCACACTACCCTCACCTGAACAAGAAAGTGAGCTATTTGAGATTACTGTTCATTTACTACAGCTCGGCATTCAGCATTGTTCCCTCCAGGCTCATCGCAGAACTCAAAGACCATGAATTAAGGGTAGGGTAGGCACCAGGACTGTGTTTTGAGCCCACTGCTGCACTCCATGCACATACATGGCTGTGTAGCCACTTCCAACTTCAACACCAATGAGAAGGCCTACCTGAAGCGAGTAGATAACCGTCACGTAAGCAGGTTTTTGGGGGGGGGGGGGTTTTACCTGCCACACTACATGTGTACAGTGCATATATTTTCATATGTGCTTTCAGCTGTATGTGATCCTATTATCGTTATGTAAACAAGTTGCCTGAGCAATGCCAAGTTTGAAGCATAGATAGAGATTACAGATTACTTAAACTATTTTCACTGTTTTCATTCATTCATGGACAGCTCCACGCAGATTAGCATCACTAGATCCACACTGAGTTTTGCATAGTGATAATGCAGTTGGTTTTGCAGAGTTTGGAAGCATAGGTTATATTAACTGTTAGTCTACTGAATCAATTAACTAGATTGTTTTAGTGTTTTAGTATTTAGGCTGTAAGAAGCTGATAGAGAACTTTGCAAAGAAGCAGGAAGGGAACAATGTCTCTCTTAATATGCCCAGGTCCTCAGAAAAAAAAGGTGGACAGCTTCAAGTACCTTGGTGTCCACAGCACTGAGGGCCTGATCTAGGTGCTGCATCCTGAGTCAATGGTGAGAAAGGTAAGACAGAGACCATTTCACCTCAGATGCATGAGGAAATTCCGAGTATCCACCCAAATACTGAGGAATTTCTACTCGTGTACCACCAAGAGCCTCCTAACAGTGAACATCACTGCCCTGCAATAGTGGTTTATTTGGCTGAACATACAATAGGTAGTGCTCTGCCCTGAAGAATATTTACACCAGGCAAGGCAAGAATAAGACTAGGAGAATCATTAAAGATCCAAACCACCATAACAGCCTTTTTTCCTTGCTGCAGTTGGGAAGAAAGTACCGGATACAGCAGGCCAGCACTGAGAGGCTCAGGAAGAGCTTCTACCCTCAGGCGACCAGGGGCTTCTAAATGAGGTAACTGCCTAAGGCTGTCCCCCCACTCCTTCAATCATATACATATATTTATTACTATAACTACTTCATTTAAACTCTTTTTAATCCAAACATTGAAGGAACTGGCAGGATTACCTTTCACTGTTATTGTCCTTTATATGATTACATGTGACAAATAAACTTGATTGATTGATTGATTCATATGAGCGGTTCCCAATCTGCAATTTTTCCATGATCCTATTAGCTCATTATTTCCAGTGGAGCCAGCAGTGGCTGCTGATCTGTGAACAGAAACAGCCAATTAGTGAGTGCTTATCTCATCACAGATATGGATGTGCAATAAGAATGAAATAGCACAGTAAATGTTGTAGATAGACTTGGATTTTAATTAGGTTACCTATATATATATATATATATATATATATATATATATATATATATATATATATATATAAATAATATATATAGGTTTGGTCATTTAATTTGTCAAGATTTAAATGATTTGACAGCCACTTGCATTTGTAGTGAAAAGAGTGTTCATGAGAATGATAACATGTCCGGAGCTCTTTTGAAATCAGCAGTGACTGTTTACACCCTAATCTGTAGTCGATGATAACAATTGGTATAGATCTATAAAAACAGTAAGCAGGATTCCACTGGCACATCACACTCTACATGCACCCAAAAAAACAATTAACAAAATTGGAAGTTGCACTTTGAATGTGTGCTGTGAGTGTCTGGTATAAACTCTGAGAAAATGAAAAAGGTAGGCGAACCACATGCTGATGAGCAATATTGAATTTATTCAGGCTCAACCACAGAAGTTTAGAAGCTGTGTGGCCTCATACAGTATGTCTAATTACAGGGCAAACTCTAAGAACAAAAGGACACACTATGCAAATGAATATCCCAAAATAATAGACTTTCAGAATACAGACCAGTGGTAATATTCTCTTTTCATGCCCAAAGGGGCAAATCAACATTGCTAACACAATACTAGGATTGTTTAAACTGCACTGGTAAGAAATGACAGTGGCAATAACCTTGATAGTCCAGCTAATGGACTGCCCTGTTGCCACTGGCTTTCCAGGTAATTTGCATTTAAAGATTAATTCAAATCCAGTCATGTCATTTTCCAACATAGATTATTGGTTTAGGGTTTCCTAATTGGTATGCATGTCATACTCCATTGTTTACTTTAGTTGCTGGGATTCAGTAATTTCCTTTGAGGGCATTACAGCTTAGGGCATTTTCAAACCTGCAGTTTATTTGTTCTGGTCCCATTCAGTGGGTGAGTTAATAAACTTGGTGGATTGACTTGATTCTGTGTCTTTCCAAATAGAGAAATATCTAGGTGAACCAAAATGCATCACTTAAGCCACGCGAGAACACTCACTGCGTTTATTGGTTAGATGTGTACCCTAACAAGGTCCTGACGGAGGTCCTCTGTCCAAATGGACTAGTCCAGGTGAGACCTCAATTCATTCTTCATCTAGCTGCGCCGCTTTTTCTCATTCATGTCCTATATGTAGCTACAGGAGCCATTAAACTCAAACTTGCAGAGTGCGCCTAGTAGTTGGGTTGGATCAAGGTTTGATCACATTCCTAGCAAAAATAAACCACACCAGAGTTTGTTTGGGACTGACCAATACCACATCCTCAAAGGGTCTCAGTGCAGTTGTTTCAGACCTGCCCAAACAAATAGCACTAATGATAATCGGGCTCAGACTAACCCGATAGCCCTTAGTCACCAGCTACTAGACCTGTCGCCAGAATAACACATTGGCATTGTGTCTGCAAACCATAGATATATTGAATCTGTATGTTTCAATACATTTAATTTGTAGCCTATCAAAGTATCATTAATACATATCATATCAACATTAAAAGTAATGTAGTTCAGATGACCTGACTCTCATTTTCAGCCATTTCTTTGGTGACTGGGTATTTTCAAGAAGACATTTTCAGCCATTTTTCTTTGGCCCAAACCACCATTCCCAACCCTAACCAAGTGTTTTTTTTACTTTTTTGTTTGAAGGTCAATAGTAAAGGAAAAAAATTAAATCAATGCGAAAATGAATGGGAAACCAATGTAGAAGAATTGGAGACTCATGATCTTGTTTTCTTGAATCAGTGTTAATCGTAGCAGCAGCATTTTGAACCTGTTGAAGGCGATAGAGGGAAGTCTGTGTAATATTTGCCTAAAGGGTGTTACAAAAACCTAAACAAGAAAAAATAGTCATGGACAGCCCTGTGTAAATCCTTAAAATAAGAAGGATCTCTGTTTTGTTTTTTTTAGATTAACTTAGGCTAAAAGAAAAATGATTGAACAATCTTCTTAACTTGGCCAAAATGAAATAAAGTAATAAAGTCTTGTAGTTGGCTTAATGTTATGCATTGATGCCTTACTTACTGAAAAAAAGTGGTAAAATAAGAGTCCAGCAATTGATAACAGAAAATGCAAGCATAGAGTGATATTGTACATGATGCCTATTAATTAATCACAGAATGGCGAGGTGGGCTCAAGACAATGATAAGTCTGTTTACATCCAGCATGGCAGCCACGGAGGTGCAGCAACCGTTCAAAGCAGAAGTAGATTGTGTGCTAAATAAATTGGAAATCAAGTTCACTTTGAAAATAGAACAAAAACTTGCGCTACATGATTTTCCTTCATAAAAAGGATGTGTTCACTACAGGCTCTGAATACGTCATTGTCTATCGTTGATATTATTGGCTGTAAGTAAGCATTTGACCGACATTCGTTGATCCCGCCTCAAATACGAGCAAATGAACTCAATTGTGGTAGAGTTTGATGGCTAAAGGAGAACAGTAATAGCCCCAAAATTGACCGTTGAGGAAAGCCATGAGTGAACAGGGAAACAGAGGATGGGGAATTACCAACAACAGAAACGATTCTATTAGACAGATAGGAGCACAGTAAGTTGAGGGCAGACCGCTTTAAACCAACCCAAGTTTCTGAATGTTATAGAAGGTTGAAGTAGCCTACTGTATCAAAAGCCACACTCAGATCTAGCAGGACCAAAATGGAGCATTCACCTTTATCTGCAGCAGGGAGTAGGGAGTAGTCATTTGTCACCCTAACTAAGGCTGTCTTTATACTGTGTAAAATTCTAAAATTAAATTAAATTAAAAATGTAGAAATAGCTTGGTAATTGCTAAGGGTGACTAGGTCAAGATTAGGTTTCTTTAATGTGGGTTTCACAATTGCATGTTCAAAAAATAAGAAGGAAAATTACCAGTGGCAAAGGAGCAATTAATAATTGATAAAATGCAAGGACTGGCAGTGGGCAATACATCTTTTAAAAGTTTAGAGGGAATAATATCAAGCTGGGAGGAGGATTTAATATAAGAGACAGTGGTTTCTAGGACTGCGGGAGAAATTGGCTGAAATTGAGTCAGCACTGAACAGTTTGAGGGGGAGACAGATAGACACGGATCTGAAATGATCCAAGTCCTAATGTTCTCCTCCTTTTTTAACAAAATAAGTCAGAAATACCCTCGCTAATTTAGGGCCAAGATCAATATTAGAGGTAGAGGAACTGTCCACAGAGCAGAATGAATAACCTTAAATAAAACTTTGTAGTTATGGGAATTACTGGAGAAACAGCAGTCTGATAGTTGACCATGTGACTGCTTATGATGTCATGGGAGACTTGTAACCCATTAGCATTTCATATAGTTCAGCTTTTCTGCATTGTCTCTTGAGGGCCTGAGTGCGTTCATTGAGCCATGGAGAAGGATTGTGCTTTTTCTTTCTGATTTTAAGTAAAGCAGTATGGCTAAGGATAGGGAGGCAGATAGGGTTGAAATAATTAGCCAGAGCATCTGGGCACTGTTGCTGCATAAAGGAGCTTGAAGTTAAGGTATTGAACAAAGCTTCATAGAATTAAATGGCAGAATTAGCATTGATAGCATGAAAACAGTAGCTTTATGATATGAGACATAAAAGTAGACACGGTTCACATGTATGGGAAGAAAATCAAAGTAGTATGGTCTTTAGCATGTATAGCACCTCTAACAATCAATTGATCAATAAGATCCAGGAAGTCACAGGAGATAGGGTTAGTAGGACTTTATGAATGGACAGCGAAGTCACCAAGGATGAGTACTGTATCATATTTGTGTGTAACAAGAGAGAGGGACTAAAACTAAAACTGAAAGACATAAAAAGAATAAAAAACAGAAACAAGCACAAACAATTTCTTTGGATGACAGCAATGCCACCACAATGACCTGAACGCCGAGGGAGATGGAAATAGTAAAAGTTAGCAGGGGAAGTCTCGATCAGCCATAAAAAAGTACAGGCAATTAGCAGTTATAGAATCATTACAAATAAAAAGGTCTTATTGGAAAGTGAACAGCCATTTAACAGGCTACATTTTAGAGGGGCAGTTCACAGAACAGGGAATTGGGGAGCAGGCAAACATTTAATACACTGCAGTGACCTCTTATTATGACCACCACTAGACTGGCTAGTTGAGGCAGACAAACTGGATCTGGAGTTCCAGATAATAGATATATGAGAAACCAGAGGCCAAAAGGGGAAGCTGTACTACAATACAATGAGTGGAACAGCGTGGTTTCTAACCTGAGAACAATTATTATTTACTATGATGGTGGACCAGTAGGAAGAGCGGGAGTAAGGTACAGTGCTTGTGCTGGTTACAAAGTCATGTATTGTTAGGGAAGAATAGTTTGTGACAGATGTACTGGAGTATGTTGACTGTTACACAGTTGGGCTAATCACAGTGTTGTGATGAATATTGGCTGCGTGCAAGAACCCAGACAGTTTGGATGTAAACTGTTCCTTTTAAAAAGTGTAGCTCTTTCCTGGAACAAACTAAAATTGTCAATAAAACCAATGTTCTGCACCCTGCAGTGAAGCTGGAGCCAACAATGGAGCTGAAGGAGTCTGCAGGAGTCTGGTGAAACATGCCCAGAGAGTGTATACGGCTGGAGAAGAACATATCTATCCCATTGAGTTCAGGGAGCTTAAACAATGTGATGAAATCTTGTTTGAGCACTTCTGATTGCTGCCGGGCAGTAACATTAGTGCTGACGTGTATGACTGCTTGTTTAATATCCGAGTATTGTGAGAGCAGGTGGGTGATTTTGACCATTAAATTTGAGATTGTAGCACCCGGGAAGGAAAAAGTCTTTGCCGACTTGAGTTTGATATCTCTGACAATGGAGTCACTGATAATCAGCATCTTAAGTGGGGAGTATTGTCTTTGAAGGAGCTATACCCCTGAAGCTGGACCATGGGTGGTGATGGAGGTAGAGCTACATCAGTGGCTCAGGGCAGTGAAGAGCAGGTGGTGGAGCTGCAACCCACCCCAAATGGATGGTCCGAGAGCAGCCTGCGCCAGGTGTGGAGGCTATAAGCCCATCGCTATCCCTTGGAGCCAATACACAGCCAGCATGGCCTTAGTACCAGCAATTGACAGTCCAATCGGGGGAAGTCTTGTAAATCCACAATGTAGAATTTATTTCTGAGCTGAATCTCCTAGGGTGGATAAGGGCGATAAGGGCGATAAGGCCGCTCGCCACCGTGTTTAACCCCACCCATGACAGACCAGCTCTCAGCAGGCTCATGACGGGGAGTAGACCTGGCCATGGCTTTGGGTTTAGCTGCCAGGAGGAGCCAAGGATCCTCAAGCTGGCAAGAGGCAGCCTCCGGAGCTCTAGTGGTGATGAAGCAAGACAATCGTATGGTGGTGTTGTTATCCAGTACCACAATAGAGCTGTGGGGGGTGCGGGTCAGGCCGTGTGTCAGACATGACACATCAGCCTTAAAGCCTTACAGTGGAAAATGAATTAATCAGATTTAACCAGACTAAAAAGGTCTCAAAACACCCTTAGGTTGAAAGTAAAGCCAACCAAGATAACAAGAAGATGATCCAAGTTATTCTTCTTCTTAGTGCTGCTGCTGATTTATAAACTGAATACTTTGAAAAATATCAATAACTAATACTAATTGGCATTAGTTGGTCATTAATAAGGGGCTAGCTGATAATCTAAGTCTCAGGAGTTTTGCCTTATGTTAGTTTAATTAGACAGGATTTCCAGGACTGGGCAGTTTTTACCACATTCAAGGCTGAGAGTTCTGGCTGGAAATTTCATGACTGTGTTAATTGAGGCATGTCACGTTCCTTGACATCTGTCTGTCAGGGATATTCAGCTCAAACTGCCCACAGGGCCAAAACACATTTAAGCCAAACATGCATGCATCCATGTAATAAGTTAATTTTGATGAGACGGCCTTCATGAAAGCAAATGACTCCGGGGCCATGGTTACATCTGTCCTTTCAATAATTTGTAAGCATATCTACAGGTCTTGCACAAAATAAGCTGCTATTTTCTAGCTGAAACAGATACTAGTTTTACATTTCAAGGGAGGAATTATTGATCAGCCTGTCCATCTGTACATTCATGTACTACACTATATACATCATAATATCATGAAATCAGATTCTGACCAAACTATGTAGCAACAGTTGTTCCTTTCCAGTATTTTCCATTAAGTTCTTCAATTAAAACAAAAACAATTTAGTTACTTAAAGAATTATTAAAATCACAGTCTCCTTTTCCCTCATTGACAGATATAGTGATTATGCAAATAAAAATATCAAATGAAAAATACTAGACACACTTTCCACCTTTTTAGAAGCCAGTCACAGCAGTCACACTGGCATCTAAAGTAGTTGCCATGCCACAAATCATGCTCTTATGCACATGCCTTAAACTCTGCTAAGCACAGATACATTTGCCTCTTCAGCAGAAGAATGTGAAAACAGCCTTCAGCTGTCAAACTCTGTGCTCATCATCCTGCATAGTGAGGATCATACCTCTAAATGTAGTAACAATAGGCAAAACACATTTTTGAGTGGAGGGGGAGTTTTTAAACAACCTTAATGGAATACCATTCAATTCTAATGAAATACCATGACAGTTTTACAGAGCGGTGCAATTGTAGCGCCTGTGAAGGTTAATGGCTCAATAGGACCAGAAACTAGATTCAGAGCAGCAGTTGATGAATTATAGCATAGGCAATAATAGACCACAGACCAGAAAGTACGTTTAAATGCCGGCTTAGTAGTAGTAGACAACATTCATTTGTACTAAAATACAAACCTCACACACTTAAGACACTAAACTTATTCCCTTTAATTTCTCAGTTTAATCGATTTAAACCGATTTAGTTTAAAATACTTATTTTTTAACTTCAAGTTCCTATTTTAGGAAGTTGTTTTTTGCTTCCATTTCTCCCTTTTGAGATATCATCTCAATATATTTATTTATAATTTATAATTGATCCCTCTAGGTTATTGGAACTTTTTATTCCTAGTTATGTATCTTGTGTCCAACTTTTTGTTGCTCTACCTTAACCCGAAAATATAAATATTTCATAGTAACAAACCCATCTGAATTACCAATATGTTTAAAAAAACAATACTAAATAAAATGCCACTTAGCCTAAATCTTAAATGTAAAACAATTTACAATTCACAATTTAGTGCATAGCTAATACATTCAGATTTCACAAATGAATGCAGTAGTCCTTTGGTTAACCACTTCACACACGCCCCAGTTTTTTATGCTGTTAGCCTAAACGACATGCCCAAGTTGTGAGCAGCACAGATCCCACATAGTTTGAGACTCAGAGATGTGTCTGGTATCATTGGAAAGGAAACACTCTCAGGATTCTTGTAAAAGTGTCTGTGTGATTCTGTGACTTACTGACAAAGAGTGGCAGAGGTTACAATGATGGGGTTGTTTACTCACCCATAGGTTTGCCTTTACAATGACATGTGTACAGACATTCAGGGACCTCTCAGCAGGATATAGACACAATGAGGCCACAGCCACAGGTCTTGCAGTCCAAATTTGGAGTCAAAAGACCAAAAGATGAATTTTTCAGAATTATTTTTCAACAGGTATGTCCATGCGTTTTCCTTAGGTCCTTTTTGGAGACTCCAAATGGACACTTGGTTACCAAAGCTGTATAACCACAATCAAACACCTATAACTTCACATCCCCTTTGCCTACAATCAAAATCTTGGTCTCTAATGAAAGCTGACGCCATATTATTATTATTATTATTATTATTATTATTACATATAACCATATTTTTTTGTTTGGCCATATCTATCTATCTATCTATCTGTTTATTTTGGTATAAGTCATGTCAAGTCGAAGAAGAACCAACCGTGTACCAAAATGCCGAGTGTGTAATGATGTATGGTTCAACTCTTTTACGCACAGGGCGCACGCCGGTTACGCTTGGAGTTTGTTTATGGACAGCCAAACTAATAGCTTAGTGTCATACACCGTTGGAAACCTCTGACTATTGGCTAAAAGGTTATCAACTTCATTTCACAGAATGTTTCCATAGGCTAGAACAGCAGTCAATCAAAGCCATGTCGTCATTGTTGTCGGTCACATGTCCTCATTGGCTTAGGAGACATGTACTGTCTAAACCTAAACACTGATTGGCTTGTGTGTGGTGTCGTCAGAAGCAGAAGAGGCTCACGGTCGTAAACATCTAGTCACGTGTACTCTGAGATGGACGTGCAGGTCAGGAAATGACGTAAACGGACCGTATATGTTTTGTTATTTGTGTTATTATGTTAGGTGTTGGACTAAACACATGGACATATTGAGGAAGGTATTCCGGTTTTATGGAAATGGATTTCATATTTCACAAGAATGGATATTTGGCGAGCTGTACAGAAAGTCCTGAGCCATAAGATGAACGTTGTGGATAAAGGGAAGAAGACTTTGAAGGTATGTAGGCATTATAGCTTTTCTTACTTAGCTCAGGGGCTAGCCGAGCTAATCGCTAATACTATTACGGCTGTGAGCAACCATATAAGTCGTGAGTGGTCTTGAATGAATCAGGACAATCTAAGCTTTCCAACAATGTACGGCATGAGTATATATGTTTAAGGGTTGGTGTTTAAAACATTCAGAAGAACTTGTGGCTACCTCCTAACATCCGTCCCGTCCCTTAGACGGAACAGCGTGCGTTAAGTGGTTAAGGCTCTAGTCCTGGAAATATTGTCTCAGTCCTACCATTTCTCCAAGTCCTTACCTGTAGTGTGAGGGTTGGTACAGCTGTCTATATTACATCCACACGTCTATCCAGCAAATCCCGTTTTCACAAGGTGGGAATAAGCCTGCAACAATTCCTCGACCCGAAAGAATGACCTGTTTAACAATGTAAGTCAAAATAAAGCAGATGTAACTTAACATGTTACAGAAAAACAGTGAACTGAGCTAATTACATAAAAGAAAATCATTAACTCACCTAGTCCCCTTGAATCCTCGGCATGGAGACTATGCAAAATCAAAGAAAAATCGTACCAAAAGTGGGGAAAGTAATGTTTAAAGCGTCAAAAACGTTTTATTTATTTATTTCTACTTCCGATGACTGGTGTGCTTAGCGCCTTTTTTTCGTCCCTCTCTCTCTCTCCGTAGGCCTAAATGAAGCTGGTTAAATGATTGGCTGTTGCAGGTCACATAGTTAAAGGAACAGTAACTATTTACATTTCGTTTTCAACCTTGTATGTATTTTAAAAACTGATGAATTACTAACTTAAGCTACTTATGTGTTAAATTAAATTGTTTTTTATTAACTGCAGCCTTTTTATTAAAGAGCTTTTGATTACCTAGGTGACACAATGATTGGTTAATTGTTACCAGCTGATCCAAGGAGTATCATTTATCAGACAGAGGAGATGGGATGTTTACTGTAACCTTGTTTGTGTGGGAGAATATTGGTATGCCCACTGTTTAGTGTAGTGCTCAAGGCTTCTTGTACAGCTATCTGTACTGGGATTACAAAGTCTTTCTTCTACTAAACTACTGAACTGTCTGCCAGCCTAGAACTCTAATAAAAAAATACTTACCAGGGGATTTTTAAACTAAATGTGTGATTTTTGCATGTCTGATGATGACCATTGAATTAACTGCCAACTAGTATTAAGGTATGAATACATTCATGAGGGAGACACTGTGTCCCTGTGTGTTTGCCCTCTGATTGGCTGGCATCAGCTTCACATGTCATATTACTGGCGCATCTGGGGAACTGGCAGCAGCGTTACAGCGCCGGGACACAGCCAACAAATTATCGTAAACAGATCTTTGAGCCAGAATAATGAGACAACTGCATACAACATGGAGATTGGTTTATTTTTTGTGGACTGATAAGGATCAATGGGCATCAAATAACAACACAAACCTATGTGTCACCCAGTAAGTGTGATTTGTCAGATTTTCAAACAGGTAAATGGGATCATGACTCTTGTCTTTTTTTTAGAGGAAATAAAACATTGATGCCAGGGAGTAAACGTTTTACTTAATTATATTAGGGTCTGTTTTATTTTGTGTTTATTTGAAATGTGTGGGAGTTAATGAGTGCAGGTGTTTAAAAGAGGACAATATAAATTGCTATTATAGAAAAAAATGGTTTGCATGCGTATTTAACAAATGTTCTCAAGATTTACAATTCAGGACCATGATCCTGGGATTCTGACAGTAAAGCCCAGTCCACTTCATGTATGTTACCATCTAATCTGACCATTAACCATTAATCGGTTGGTGTTAAGAGAATAATATTTATGTGCTATGTGAGTGCTTGGCTATAGAGGTTTTCACAGGTCTGAAAGTTTGGGCTTGATCTAAAACAAACCTGTTGAAAAACCAACCCCAACCTAATATGCATGAAGTAAGACAGCCAACCTGAACAGACATAAACAAGAAGAGAACACAGACTTCGACAGCAGCATAGTTTGCCACCAATTAACCAGCAGCGGTGGATGAAACAACTAGCAATACATGCCATTTTCTTGGACCACACAGTTTGTGTTATCAGAACTGACAGCAAGTCCAGTCAAATTGGATATAACACACACTGACACGTAAACCCGAGACTGGCAGCAGTTACAACCATAATATTAGGCTACTCAATTAGACAGAGTATTTTCTGGATTCTGCCCCACTTGGGTGTCAGACTCAGGAGTGTCAATGCTTTCCAGTGTGGAGAGACATTAATAATAAACAGTATGTAGGAAGAAGGAAAACAAAATCTTAATCTGTAGTTGAGCAGATGACAACAGAGATGGTCTACTGTGCAAGAAAATCCCTCCTAACTGTTTTTTTGCTAAAGCTCACTACTTGCATAGCAGGAGTGTACAGCAGGCATATCCTGTGAGGATTAGGTCCATATTAAGTGGGTCCCCAGGAGCCTTGGAAAGTCCCTGGGCGGTGATTGCTTCAGTTAGACAGTGGAATGAGTTACAGCTTCTACTCACCAGAGGCGACAGCAAAAATCATCACTACTGCGGTTGGACTGTGACTCTTTTTGATGACAATCACCCCAAACCCTTCATCACACACTCTCACACATGCACACACCTACACACTTTGCCCACATACCTTCTAGCCCTTGGCTGTTTAGACAGCGAGCCGATGGGTCCTGAATCTTATTACCTAAAAAGAGGGCTGAGCAGCTGGCAGCCTCTCGAATTCATGAAACCTCAATATCTGTTGTTTGTTGTCTGTATCACAGGGCAGCGATGGCTTGGATATTAGTCACAGTTCATAGCAACCTGGTCAAAAAAAACCCACACATACTGATCTGTTATTATTCAGCTACATGTAATGCAATATGTGATGCATATTTCTTATTATTTTCTGTTACTAATATAATTCCTATAAAGAAATTCAATGTTTGTGGTATTTTTTTGCCTTTATTTGACAATCAAAAGTGTAGTGAGACAAGAAACATAGGTGAAGAGAAGGGTATGTGCAACAAAGGTCTGCAGTCTGAATCAAACTGGATGTTGTGATTAAGAGTTGAGAGTATTAACCTGAGGATCAAAGGGGTACTGCAGTGGTTTCACATTTTAAAACCCTGCCACGCTACACCTCTCAGACAAAACAGAACATATATAGGCAAGTTATTTTCAACATGAATCATTGTGATTATCCCAACTTTTTTCCAACTTAAATAAGAAGATTACTGACACCCTCCTTATTTCAGGATATCGCATGTTTTCCCCAACTGCAATCTACATACCAATCTACATATCTGCAGGCTACTAACACTGTTAATGATGAAATATGTTTGGACATGTTTACATGATAGAGCACCCTGCACTATACCCAAGTGACTGGTTAATTGAGGACTGGTCTGGGTTGGTGAATTCATCCAATAAATATAATTGTTGGAGGTACATATTCATGTCATATTCACAGGTAGGTAAGGTGTTTTTGAGCTGATGAAATGAAAGTGAATAGACAACTGAATAGCCATCAGCTTGCAACCTGACTTTCAATATTACATTTAAGCTCAAAGTAAATTAGTAAATGAATCGATAAGTTGATCATGAATCAACAACTATTTTGATAATCATATAATTCCAAAGAATGGTCATTGCAAGACATTTTAAGTTGTTCTCATGGGCTCAAATGGGCATTTTTCTTATGTTTCATGAAAACATTGTGTTGGTGGGTAAGGAATACAAACGTGTGAAAACCTCAATCTGTGTCTTTTTGCTTTTTTGTATTGTTTTGTTTCTGTTTTGTTGTATAAATAAAATGAGAAAATCTTTCAAAACCTAAGATAGAAATGCAGTCCAATTTAAGATAACACCTGTTTGAAAAACAATTTAATCTCTCAAAAACACAAACCCACTTATGAGATAAACAGACACTCCTGGAACTGTTATTTTCATCTAATTGACAAACGTCTCAAAGACTTAATACTGTATTCTCATTTCTGTTGTTAATTAGCCAAATGTAGGCCATGTGACACATCATGAACTTTCCAGCTCAGCTTGAGTGAAGTCTAATTACTTCAAAAGCTTCAATTTATCAAAAACATCAACAGTAAAAACAAGAATCACTTTTTTTGCCAGCAATAAACAGCACACAGGGACAAATTCATCGTAGAACATTTTCCCCCCCAACAGTAGCTTCAGTGGACCAGAATGTAATGCGGCCATGGGGGAATTTCAAGAGTCGATATCACTTTTTGTCTTACCAGGAAACCTGTCTCTCTAGTTCATGTCTAAGCAGTGCATTACACAGCAGCTTCAGATTTGGACTCTGGTTTGTCTTAGAGCTGTTATGGCAATACAAGAAGTCACTAAATTAAGCATGTCTCCAATGCACTGAACATTACACATTGATGATAACTTCCATGAGTAACACAATACTGTGATCAGCTTTGTGTTTAGGCTGACTTATGTTTCATTTTCTAGCCAACATCTCTGGCTGCTGGCAAAGATATTAGCAAGAATGTTTTGATGTTCTTCTTCTTTGTTAGATTACATTTTCTACTCGCAGTGAAAAATACATGTTTGTCTCACAACATGGAGGAGGACCAGAGACCTCTTCATTTGTCCATAAACTGGTCTCTTATCACCTGAACTCCATATATGAAGAGTTTTGTTCCAAACATGAACCTTTATTTGTGTGATTACGTGGAGGCAGAAACAAACAAATTTGTCGCTTTTATTGTAACGAAACTTTTAATTTCTGATTAAAACTGCCTGTCTAAACAAATATTCGGTGTGAAAGGGGCTTGCTGGGTGTAATGATGCTTGACCTCTTTACCCTGAATTTCCGCACAGCATTTGGAGTGTGCTTCCAATTGTTTTGTCTACGATCATGACTGTGGTCTAGTTGCTACTTAGCCAGAAAAACAGGTTTAAACCACTAATGGCTATTGTGATGAATGTCACTGTCATCATTTATTGTGTAGCTTGAAAATGAGACAGGGAGGCTTTAATTCTGTGAAGTGAAGGGAAAATGATGACATACCATATAAAGCATGGTCTTTTTTAAGAACGCTGTGCACTTGCTTTAGTTCATTTTAGAGAACAATGACAGAGAGACTGTGTGAGAGTGACTATGGGATGGATTTGAGCTATTGGTTTGCACAGTATTGATATGCAAAAAATAAAAATAAAAATAACCAACTAGGCCTAATTAACACCCCTTGTCCCTTGTTATGGCTCGTGAGTTGGTTTCTGTATCCGCTGGTGTGTGTTGACATCCATTCAGTCCAGAAAGAATACTCTACTGTGTTGTGTATGGAAGCCCATTTCTGCTGCTAATTTGTCACCTGTTCAGTGTTTTTTCTCACTGAGTTATTGTGTAAAAGAAAGTCTGAGAACCATAAACCCTAATTACAGTAAAGGGCACTACGTTGAGCTGGGATTATTGTCTTTCAGGTGAATAGTTCTGTCTTATGTGATACTTAACAGTTGGCACACCTCATTGCATTATACCATGATTTGGTTATTTTAAGTGACACTGCATTGATTTTCTATGTTGTATTATACACCGTTATTGGAAAAATGTTCCTTTTAAAGTTTTTTGGGGGGCATTTTATATCTTTCTTGGATAATTGACAGCAGGGAGAGAGACAGGGGAGAGAGATGAGGAAAGACATCCAAAAACTCAAGCTGTGGATGTTACGGTTAAATTATTACACCCCTAGGCTACCCGAGTTTCTTGGAAAAAATATTGTTATTAATATTGTGATATTGATATTAATAGTGTGATATTTATACCATATTTCAATCTGTATGTAAATGACATAAACAAAGAAATGTGCTCTATGAATTGTTAGTTGTTACCTCACACACCTCACACAATCCAACACAAAAACACAACAAACCTCTGAAATCCTGTCTGAGTAGTCTAAAAAACAAATATAGCATTTTACAAAGCTAGTATTCATTGCAGGCATATTCTGTAGGATTGCATATCAATGGACAGATGTTTTTATTGTGTCCACTCACAGTATATTTTATACACTATATTCTTTATCCAGTAAAAACCCCAAGGGCAAGCTGCCAATTCAATCTGTGTGCAGCACCATAAACAAAATTGTATTAAAGTACGCAGTATTTGATGGAAATGCGGTAGAAAAAAGACAATGGAAGCAGCTGAAGAGGACAAAGATGCAAAATGTTTTGAATAAACTCATCTGCAAGCAAAGGCCCATCCCTGATTCCTCCGTGCGTACAGTGAATAGGCCAAGTATGAATAGGAGAAGCACAAGCAAGCATATCTTAATCTGCATAGATGTCATAAGACTTTTCAGTCTGATGCAACCTCACAAAGAGCACACTCTGTTCTGAAGTTCTGAAGTGATGTGTGGCAGAAGGATTGAATCCAAATGACTGAGACTGTAAGTAACTGTAAATGAGGCAAGGCAAAAAACGAGGCAATGTCTTCTACAATATGTTAATAAATCTCAATGTACAAAGCATGTAAATATTCCATGCCCTTAGAGCTTTAAAGGGTCTGAGCTTGAGCTAAAAACTGTTTATTTCCAATCAGATGCAGGCAACAATTGTTCCCGTGGCTACTGAGGTGGCCACAGTATAGTTGAATTATCTTGACTGGGTTGACAGACATCCAGAGAAATAATTCTAATATAGCTTACTACAACTTAAGTCTAAATCATTTTCCTGACAGTTGAATATCTCCCTTATGCATTATTTCATATTTCTACACTGACCACAAGACTGTAAGAAAGTATTTTAATGTTACCTCTAAATTTGTGCATGGTTCCATTATTTTTTGCTCACAAACTAAAGTCAACACTATTTGTTTTGTTATCTTCTCTCTTTTATTGTGTTTGCAGAAATGTCAACAGTTAATATTCTCTCACATTGAAGAAAAACTCTATTCTGTCAACTTCTGGTAACATTAGCAAACCTCACTACCATTTTAATGTCTTTCTTAAGAGCATTGCCACTGCCATCACATTAAAATACAAATTACTGTGATGTGAGTTGCAAGCACTTATCAACAGCAGTTTAACTTACCCAAATTGCTCCTCACCATAGCTAAATTAACAGAGGAGAAGAAAATGGAGCTCCCGCTGTGACAATACCGTTTGAGTGACAGAAAGGACTGTATGTAAACAGTAATAAATAAGGCAATATTATACACAGGGGATTGCTGAGGCACTGAACATTCAGGCATGGTGGGCTGCCATGAGTGAAAGAATATTGCGGGAACGCTGAACTTGAAGCCTGCACAGAGAATTTAATTAGTGCATTGCTATGAATCAGTGATTGTTGAATGGGTCAGCAAGGCAGCAGATGAGCAGTCTGTCAAGACAACTGGTTTCCTTAACAACAACCAATGCTCAAGCCGTGTGCAGACTACATGCCCAGAAAAATGTTATAAGATTTGAGACAAAAACTCATCAGTCCACATGGAATCTGTGGTGGTTCCCATTATGTCAGGTCATCTTTCCACCTGTCACATGAGCTACAGCTGTTTTCAAATATGGTTGATTTCATTTCAACCAAAAACAAGATGTACTTGTAATTGGAGAGTGTTGGAAATGAGTCTGAGAAATGAGTCTGAGAAAGGAGATTACAGTCTCTCTGTAATGTCAAACCTGAAGGACCTATAATATAAAAATATATATATAAAATATATATATATATATATATATATATATACACATATATATATAAATACAGAGTACCAGCAATGCAGAAAGTACACTGTCACGCAATTACTAGTGTTACTGGTACTACATTGTACATCTTCTGGGACTAATGCAATGCAGAAGTGAATTTAGCTACCTTTTTATTTGATGTTATTTTGAGTGGGCAACTATTGCTTATGAAAGCATTCAGTTTTTGTACCACTACCATTATGCAAACAGTTTTTATGTATAGATGTATTCTCATATTTCTTTATACACTCATACAATTGACCTTGAAGACATCAGAGAAGTTACTACGAGACCAAGAGCATTTCAAAGATTTAAAAAAAGCCTGAAAACCTATAAAATAATGAGAATTGGACAACAAGGCAATGTCTTCTACAATATGTAAATAAATCTCAATGTACAAAGTATGTAAATATCCTGTGCCCTTAGAGCTTTAAAGGGTCTGAGCTTGTACTGAAAACTGTTTATTTCCAATCTTTAGACTTTTAGAAGAATTTATTGTTTCTTATGGAACAGCATGTAAAATTAGTTTTGAATTTGACCTCTTATACTATTTAAGTGCATCCACGCTGGCAGTTTCACATCAAGTTATTTGTGAGCACTTACTGAGGAAGAATTCAGTGCTAAACATGAATTTCACCAACCCATAGCGGGAGAATGAAAGATCAACCAAAGTGGTTAAGAGGTGTTCCTCAAACAATGGGTAGAGCTTCTTTTAGGGTGTTAAGACTAAGAAATTGTTGGATTATGGATTCCTGAATTATAGCTGATTGTGGGCATTAGGCTCTTATACAGGCTCTTATTAAATGTGCAGCTTGGAGTGGACTCATGTAGCTTGCACATTATCCCACTTGTCAATAGTTATTTTCAAATATTTCCACTGTCTGTGGTAGTGTGAAACAATGAGGTTCTATTTTTTTTCTCAATTACAGCACCACTACACATTTAGTCAAATAACAAAATGCCTGACAACAGCAATTGTTGTTCAATTTGCCTCAATATTAAAAATAAGAAGAAAAAATATATATACATACTATTACACTAGCAGCTCTGTGAGGTTTACTTAGGCATAATGCTTTGAGCTAAATGGTAACAACCACAGTGGAAACATGCTAATTTTAGCAGGCATATTTTTACGGTTTTTATCATCTAATTTAGTGTGTCAGCACAGATAGGGCTGATGTGAATTAGTTTTTTGCAGTATCATGCAAATAAAAATTATGACCTGAAAATGGCACTAGATAAAAAGTTCAGGGGATCAACAAAGTAATTAAAATTATTTCTGACAGGGACATGGATGTCTGTACCACGTCTGTGTCATGGAAACTAACCAATTTAGAATAATAGCAATAGTAACGTTCCAACCTCATGGTGGTCCTAGAGGAAAAGTTCTAGTAATGCTAATAAAAAGACACTTTAATGATGCTTTTCAGTTTAATATGATTTTAAATTGAATATCTTTTGAACTATTATGGGGGTGAAGTGAGGTGTGTTTCTTTTTCCTTTTTTCCTTTTTCCTCATTTCTCCCATTAGGTTATCTCCTCCTTGTGGTCAATGTGCGTGACTGAGCACACCAGTGCCCACTCACTGATTAAGGCTGACGATTAAAAGGGCCTGAGAGTCAGCAGACGGTGCCAGTGGGCCATTCAGCATCTCTGTGCTGTGTGTTTGTTATAAAACTAGTTCAAAGTAACTTGGGTTGTGGTGTTTTTTCTTAGCGGTCGCATTTACTCCCATCTCAGGGGAGGATGACCCTCTTATTGTTTTCCTCATTCAGTCTTTGATCCATGTTGTACTTTGTTGAACTTGGTTTATTTACTCAGTTAAGCAGTTGACTTAGGTTTTCCCTTATTAATTATACTTTCTTCCTTTTGTAAAAAATAGCTTCCTGTTGGCGTCTTTGTATATATTATATATCTGTTTAAAATCTTGGTTTTGTAATTTAAGTCTGTTTAGAATAGGCTTTATTTGTCACTATAACAAGTACAGCGAAATTACAGCAATCACCCCGTCCATACATATACAACATACAATACAAAATTTATCCTGATTTTTTTTCCTTGGGTTAGATCATTGTTACTCCCCTCATCCCATGTACTCATTTGGGGACACAATATGAACTGTTTGTCATTAAAAACACTGTGTGCTGTAGGAAATTCATAATGACAATTTTCCCCATATTCTGCAACTTTGTAGACTAAACAATTAATGGAGATAGAAGAAATGTCATCCTGATCACCCGAGCTGGGGTGCATGTAACCATGATCAGATTGTTTCAACCCTTCAATTCTCAATGTCAAAGTTCAGCACAGGAAAATATTTTGGATTTATCAACTATAGTGTACAACACTCCTTCAGCAATTGATGAATACATCAGAAAAAAGACGGATTAATCCTTAAAATAAACACACACAAATAGGTCTAAAAAAGAAAAGAAAATTTTAACTGTAAGTCTCATTGCTGCATGGTGCCAATAACATGTAACATGTCTACATCTGCATGTGTAGATCAAGCAGTAACTTCCTGGAAGTACCAAAAACCAGTTTCTTGAAAGTCTATTGTGTAGACCATTGCTGCTCTTACTTATGTATATGCACTTTGTGCAACTTGTCTGACAATGAATGCACAGCTCCCTCAAATGGAGAATCTGCAGCCTGCTAAATGTGAACGAGTGAGTTTGTGAATCTGTGAGTGAGTCACACATCAGTTCCATGAACATATTCATATTCTAATCCTTAGCTGGTGGTCTCGCTTATCTCCCGCCGTGGTGTAAGCAAATTTCACACTATGCCATTTCAAATTCATCAGGCAAAGTTAAGAGTTTCCTCACTTTAACTAGATTGCATCCACAAATTAGTTCTGTAATTGGATTATTAGCTTACATTTGTTAGGGCACAGAGAGGCAAAGGGAGACATGCAGTGTGTTGTAGTCTCTGGTTCCTTTGTGGAAGGTGGCAGGTGGTGGACAACAGCTGGGTTCCCAGGTTGCTCTGCTCTGGTCAGATCTGTCCTGATCCAAAAACTCCCAGCTGCCCTGTCAGTCTGTCCGGCCACCAGTTTCGTGTTCGTGCTGCTCTCTACTCTATAGTTTCCCTAACAAACTAACTCTGCACTTGCCTCATTGTTTTCTTTCAGTCCTTTTAATGCACTACATATTTTATCTGTGTTTGTCCTTTTCCACCTTGTCTTCACACTGGCTATCTCCCCTTTCTTTTCAATAGCATAAGCGCATTAAAAAATCCACCTTTGACATAACACCAGAGAAAGAATGAGCATGTGGGTGTGTGGGATGTGCAATGACCATGAACTCAAGAGTTTATTAAGGGCTGTGAATTGTATAGATTCAATACCAGCCCTTCCATTGTTAAAATATCCCTGCATTGGCAGAGTGAGGTCAAGAGATTCAAGTCCCTGGTCTAAAATCACAACTCCAACTAGACACATCCTCCTCCACAAGCAAACAAAATACAAGCAGAATTCAAAAGTCTAATAGGTCATAGGAATCGTTGTAATGCCTCCATTCAGTCTGGCTATTCTGACCTCATTAAAGTACTTCCTGTTGACATACTTAGTTGATATTCCATACACAACAGAGCGGCCCAATGAAGCTGGGGACAGAGTGTGTGAAAGCCTGAATGGATTGATCAGTTGCTCATTACACAGACAGACTGTGTCTGCGGCTGTAGGTAATGTTTTTACTGGGAGAGTACTTTGGTCAGTGGCAGTCTTGGCATTTTCTGCACCCCAGGCAGCATCATATGTAGACAACCCTTGAAGGCATCCTCTAAGGCAGTTTCAAATTGAATCTAATTCCCAGCTTATTACAGCCAAACACATGATTGCTGAATATCTGACTCCAGGTCCTCCACCCAGCCGCATATAATTCCACCTCACCTGTTTGATAGACCTCCACCACTGTGGGTGTCTGTGAAAATATTCCCCCTTTTCACCTTACTAGCAGGGCCCCTAGTTAATGCTATGATCTGCTCATCTGTTGGGCTAGAGCATAGAGGAGCTGGGGCGCAGTCACGTCTGCTCTCTGGAATTATTTTGAACTGGAGGCCGAGAGTGCAGAAGCTTCTTAAATGTCATTCAAATTCAAGGTAGTTTGTTTATACAGCCTTTTATCCCAGGGATGTTTTGAAAAGGCTTTAAAAAGAAAGCTTACCAAGCTCAAGAGTAATCAGATAAATTAAAATACATTAATAGGGATGGTGGATCGTTACAGTCGTCCTTTATCTGACAGGGAAATATTATATTGTTTTATTATTTTATAAAACTAAGTCTGAGTATACAAATCAAGCAAATTGAAGACTGAAAGACAAGTAACCTAGAGTTTGCCAAGAAGACTGAATGTTTACAATGTGTGTCACAAAGTAAAAGCATTTAAAAGTTACTACACCACCGCTAACTCCATCATGCACTTTAGAAAATATCTTTGAAGGAATGAAACAAGATCCCAAGTGAAAGCACAGAAAACATCAGCATCTTTGCAGCAAACTAGAAATTTGGATTCCATCTGAAACAAACCAGTGGAAACCTACCCGGCTGTGGGCAGCTATGGCTCAGTTGGAAGATTGGCGGTTCGATTCCCGGCTCCTCCTCCCGGCTCCTCCAGTCCACATGTCAATGTGTCCTTGGGCAAGACACTTAACCCCAAATTGCTCCCGTTGCTGCGCCAACGGTGTATGAATGTGAATGAATGGTTAAATTCCCCCCTGATGTGCAGGTTGGCACTCTGCGTGGTAGCTCCTGTCATCAGTGTATGAATGTGTGTGAATGGGTGAATGACATGTA